>NW_004524798.1:314119-319339 GCF_000260255.1 Octodon degus | reverse complement strand
GCATGTGGTGCTGGGGGATTGAACCGCGGTCCCTGTGCTTTGCTAAGCTTGTTCTAAGTAGGTGCTTTAGACCACTGAGCCATCTCACCAGCCCCTTAAAATTCTTTATATATTCCAGATAGAAGCCCTCTGAGGGACAGCTGGCTAAAATTTTTCTCAATTTATGGGAAATTTCTTTTGTTGTAGAAAGAAAACTTTTCAATAAGATGTGACTTCAATTGTTTATTTGAAGTATTGCCCATGTAGTTTGTTTTTTTATTTATGAACTCTCTGCCTGCCCCATGTCTTCATGATTTCCTTTTTTTTTTTCCTTTTTTCTTTTTGCTATCTCTCTGGCTCCTGTCTTCATGATTTCTACCTACTTTCTCTTCCAGTAGATTTAGTGTTTCTGTTCTAATATTTAAATCTTTGATCTATTTTGACTTTAATCTAGTGCATGGTGATAGACTTGGGTGTAGTTTTAGTCTTCAGCATGTGGAGAGCCACTTTTCCAGCACCATTTATTAAAGAGGCAATCTTTCTTCCAGTGAACATGTTTGGCCCCTTTGTCAAAGATAAGGTCGCTGAGTGTGTTTGTAGTTGTGTCTGTATCTTCTTATATGTTCCAGTGATCCTCAGGTCTTTTTGGGTTTTTTTCCAGTTCCATGCTGATTTTATCACAGTAGCTTTGTAGTATAATTTCAAGTCAGGGATTGTAATGCAGCCTTCCTTTCCTTTGTTGCCTATGGTTGCTTTTGCTATTCTAGGTCTCTTCTGGCTCCAGATGAATCTTAGGAATTTTCTTCCTTTCTTTTTTCTTTTCTTTTTTTTTTTTTTTTTTTTTGTGGAACCGGGGATTGAACTCAGGTCCTTGCGTTTGCCAGGGAAGCACTTATTCCACTTAGCCATCTCCCTGGCCCCAATAGAAAGAGTCGGGACGGGGGCACTAACCAGCGACCTTGCGCTCTAGAGCCCATCGCGGAAACCGCTGCGCTAGGTCGCCGCCTAGGAATTTTCCCTCTAGATCTGTGAGGTATACTAATGGTATTTTGGTAACGTTTGCATTAAATCTGTATAATAATTTTGGGAGTATGGTCATTTTCACAATGTTAGGTCTTCCTATACATTAGCAAGAAATATCTTTACATTTTCTGAAATCCTCTTCAATCTCTTTTTTCAGAGTACTATAACTTTCACTGTATAGATCTTTTACTTCCTTTGTTAGATTGATTCCTAATTACATTGGCTTCTTACTATGAAGCCTGAAAAGGTGACATTGACATTCATCACATTTGGGAATAAGTACATCCCCTATGGGAGGCATGGGTAATATAACTGATATCTTGATAAAGTAGAAAATAAAAGTTCAAATTTTGTTCAGTTAAGTTCTGTTGAGATATTATTTTTATACACATAGTATGGCTGCCAAGTTCCAGCTCCTGAAATCCAGATGCCCACCTCTATTCCAAGAAAAGCCAAATTAGCATGGATGCGGACACCACCAATAAAACCTGAGCATGGAGATGCCCCAGATCTGAGGAGATTGTTGAAGAACAGAAAATAACAACAAAAGCTGTGGAAAGCCCTCAGAAGACAGAAGACTGGCTCTAGGGAGGGCACACAGGAGGTGAGGATGTCCCTGCTAGGGGTTCCCCCTCCACATCACACTGCCCTCTTCAGACCAACACCTGTCTTGTAGCAACTATGAGGCAGGAAAATTGCACTTCCAAGCCAGTGGCAGTTGAGGGGAGGGGGTGTTGCACATGGCTGTTGGACTGTAGCCAGGTTAGGGAGTGAGAATAACTTTGCCCTAAAGTCTAGAGTCCTATGACTGAAGGGAAGTTCTCACCTGGATGAAATTAAACATAGGAGATTTCCCAGTGGCTAAGGTCCTCAGTTGAGTGTGGCAAGAGGCAGAGAGAGTGAATTCCCTCATCATTCCCACAATCCCCTCATCACCATGTTATATGTCTGCCACAAATTCAACAAGTATCACAGTTGATCAGGCCCACAACCTCCCAAATGAGTGATGCCTAAGGCCTAAATAAAAGACATAAGTGGTATGATCTTAGGGCCCCAGAAGGTTCAAAACCCTCTAACCGAATTTGAGATTCTCTGGAGGCTAAGATTCTCTGGGTGGCCCATATTTATTTGGTTTTCAAACAAAGGAGGGGAAGAGAGAGAAAAGCATGGGAATTTGAGAAGGACCTTGGGAGATATTTTCCCAAGTAGTAAATTATATCAGTCATGAGCATTACCTTATCTTTAGGTTGACATTTAATATAGGGGTGTGGAGACTGCAGCTGCAATCTCTTTAGCTAATTGGGGTTGGAGCCAAATGTCCTCATCTTTGGCATTATTTTGTCCTCTGAGGCATCATGCTTCACAGGCCACTCAGGTAGGACAAGTGATTCGTAAAGGTTCACTTATTGTGAATCCACTGTCCATCTCTAGACAAGGGATTTAGGCATTGAACAAACTCACAAGCAAACATGGAAAGTCAGTTGGTTAATCTTAAGTCCTTCTCTGAGCTTCTTCATAGTGGTCTCTATCAAACAAGAAGGACATATCCCAAGCAATGAGCTTTGAACCTCTTCCCATGTCATGATCAAGTGGAATTTATTCCAGGAAAGAAAAGAGGAGTAACATTTTAAAAAGGTTAATCTAGGGCCAGTGAGATAGCTCAGCAGTCTAAAGCATCTGCTTAGGTAAGCTTAGGCAAGCGCAAGGACCACAGTTCAATTCCTGGCACCACATGCTGTGCCATCCCCACCCCCAGGACCTGCTGAGCCAGCCACAGAGTCTGGGCGTAGGCATGCCTGTAATCCCAGCACTGGGGAGGCTAAAAACAGGAGGATCACTATGAGCCAGAGCTGTGTAGTGAGACCCTGTAACAACCAAATATATTTTTTTAAAAATCAATGTAAGGGGGCCTGCCCCTTAGTTCAGTTCTTTAAGTGGCTGCTTCAACAAAGCAATCAGGCTCAGGTTGCTGTGGTTCCAGCCCCACAACTCAAACCAGCCAAACCTGCCCTGAAGGCATTCAGAGAAAAAAAATCAATATAATTTGTCATAAATAAGAAAGAAAAACCATATGATTTCTCATGAGATGCAGATAAACTATTTGCCAAATACAGCATTCATTACTGACTTAAAAAAATAAAATAATGGACTGGGGAGATAGCTCGGTAGTCTAAGTGCCTGTCTGGCAAGTGCAAGGACCCAGCTCCAATCCCCAATATCACATGCCATGCCAGCCCCTGAAAAAGGGCGTGGTGGGGTATGTCTGTAATCCCAGTACTGTGGAGGCTGAGACAGGAAGAACACTACAAGTCTGAGTTGCATAGCAAGACCCTATACCAAATAAATAAATAAATAAATAAATAAATAAATAAATAAATAAATAAATAAATAATTTTTTTAAAAAAAAAGAAAAAACTCGAGGCTGGGCATGGTGGTGCTCACCTGTAATCCCAGCTCTGGGGAGGCTGTAAGCAGGCGGATCACTACAAGTCTGATCTAGTAGTGAGGCCCTGAACACCCTATAGATCCTTCCCTAAAATACAAAAAACAAAAACAAAACAATACAAACTAGTAGGAGGAGCTTCCTTGTGGTGGTTGATACATTGTGTCAACTTGAGATGTCGGAAGCTTGGCTGGATTAGCTTGGTGATTCCACTCCCTGGCGTGGGGGCCCACCCTAGAGTGACCCAGCACAAAAGGGTATATAAAGGGGTTGAAGAAGGTTTCCGAGCCCCTCTTCCTTGAGGAGTTCCGATGTTCACTGCGCCACTTCCTTGGAGGAGCTTGCTCGGCACAGCCGTGCCTCTTCCAAGGAGCTCGGGTCTTCGCAGCCTCCACCGCCACTTTCTCGGAGGAGCTCCGGTCTTGGCAGTCCACGTGAAAGGGAGAGAGGCTTGATAGACGCTGCAGCTGCTACTCCTCCTCTGCTCGTTGCTCTTTTCTGCAGCCATGACCTGCTGCCCTCTACCTTGGAGCCAACAGAGCGTGGACTGAAATTTCAACTAACTGTGAGCTAAATAAGCCTTTCCTTTCTTAATGATGGGTGTCAGTATTTTGTCCCAGCAATGAATAGAAAGTAACTGAGACATTCCTCAAACTTGATAAGGGATATCTATCCTATAATCCTGCTTAATGGTGAATACTGAATGCTTTCTCCCTAAAATATGTTTCTGCCATTTCTGTTCAGCATTGAACTGGAGATTCTGTGCAAAGCAATACGACAAGAAAAGAAATTACAGGTACAGGAATTTGAAAGGAGGGCTGGGGAGATTACTCAGTTGCACAAGTGCCTGCCTGGCCAGCTCAAGGTCCCGAGTTCGATCCCCAGTACTGCATGCCATGCAGGCCCCAGAATCCCAGACACAGCATGCCAGCCCCAGAGGCAGGCATCATGGCACATGCCTGTAATCCCAGCACTAGGAAGGCTGAGACAGTCCAAACTGTGTAGCAAGACCTTGTATCAAACAAAATTTTTTTAAAAATTATTTTATTTTTATTCTTTCTTTGCTTCCTTTTGTTTCCTTTTCCCTTTTTTATTTTTTTTTTAAATTTTATTGAGACGCAAATAGCAATGAGATAGTTTCAAGACAGGTTAATAGGACAATTATTATTATTTTTTTTTGGCAAGGGGAGAGTCTACAGGGTGTTCAGGGTCTCACTACAAAATCAGACTCATAGTGATCCACCTGTTTATAGCCTCCCAAGAGCTGAGATTACAGTCATGCACCACCATGCCCAGTCTCAATTGCTGTCTCAGCGTGCCCCAGGGGCAGGGTCAGCACAGCAGGACCAGGGATCGAATCCTCAACCCTTGTGCCTGCTTGCAGTCACTTTAATCCACTGAGCTATTTGGCCAGCCCTCAAAAAAAATTTTAAAGAATTTGAAAGAGAGAAGTAAAACTGTCTTTGTTTATATACACTCATCATTTATGTAGAAAATTCTAAGGAATGTACAAAGAAACTACTAGAGCTAACAAATGATTTTAACAAGATCACACTATACAAGGCCAAAAATTTATAGTGTCATTTTTATGTATATCAATAATCAGAAATTGAAATTAAAAATAGTATCACATAGGGGCTGGAGAGATGGCTCAGTGGTCTAAAGCACCTACTTGGAACAAACTTGGCAAAGCAAAGGGACCGCGGTTCGATCCCCCAGCACCACATGCCAGCCAGCCCCGCCCCCTGGTGGGCTGAGCTGGCCACACACACACA
>NW_004524798.1:221089-312879 GCF_000260255.1 Octodon degus | reverse complement strand
AAAGAAAGAAAAGCATGTGGTTCCGAGTTGAGGGGAGGGAAAGAAGTCTCCTGATGTCTAAGGAATACAAAAATCCCTCATTTGCCCCTCCCCGCTTTTTCCACTCTGTCTTTTCTCTATGGTCTTATACCCCAGGGAAGTCTACGACCAGGCAGCAATGTTGGCTGAGGAGCGCCTTGGTCACTGAGGAGAAGCTCCTTCTCCAGCAAGTAGCACTGTGCTCCCAAGAATAGGGATCGCCCCACCTCCCTTTTTCTGTCTTCCCGCTGCCTGGGTCCAGCTGCTGGTGTGATCACAAGAAGGACATCCAGAATAAAGCAAAGGAATCCCAGAAAGCTGAGAATCTGAGGGAATCAGAATGCACCACAGAGGAGGCAGAAGTCAGGAAAGCACTATACCCCATTTGTGTCAAGTCACAGAAAGAAGAGAGGAAAAATGAGATGTGGGAAAATAGTTGAAGAAATACTGATTGAAAATGCCTCAAAGGGCCGGCCAGATAGCTCAGCAGACTAGAGCGCCTGCTTAGGCAGAGTGCAACGGCTGGGGTTCAATCCCCAGTGTGCTGTACCAGCCCCGCCCCTGGAGCGATCTGAGACCCGATTGAGACTGGGCATGGTGGTGAGCACCTGTAATCCCAGAACTTGGGAGGCTGAAACAGGAGAATCACTACAAGTAGGAGCTATGTAGTGAGACCCTGTAGACCCTGCAGACCCTGTACCAAATACATAAAAAAAGAAAAAAGAAAGAAAACTCCTCAGATTTGGTGAATAGACAATGGATAGTGTGCACACATACAGTTTTTCTTTCTTTCTTTCTTTCCTTCTTCTTTCTTTCTTTCTTTCTTTCTTTCTTTCTTTCTTTCTTTCTTTCTTTCTTTTTTTTTGTATTTTAGGAAAGGGTCTACAGGGTGTTCAGGGTCTCACTACTAGATTGGACTCATAGTGATCCACCTGTTTACAGCCTCCCAAGAGCTGGGATTACAGGCGTGAAGCACCCAGTCTCAACTGCCACCTTAGTGTGCCCCAGGGACGGAGCCAGCACAGCAGGTCCAGGGATCGAACCCCTGGCCCCTGCGCCTGAGCTATTGGCCAGGCCTAGTTTTTCATTTATTGGTTTTAGGGCTAAGGATAGAACTCAGGGTCTCACCCTGCTAAGAAAGTTCTGTACCATTGCAGAATTCAAGGGTCCAGAGAGACCACAGGAAAAATAGAAGGATTCACTTATATGAGACCCAGCAGACTCACATCCGAAAGACTGAGCCCTGAACAAAGGGAGGACTCCAGTTTTTATGCATTTTGTCGAAGAGGGTTCTTCCTTGAAAGCAGACAGATTCCAAGATATCACAGTACTCTTTACATGAAAAAGTTGTCAACTTTTATCAGTATCCAAGAGAAAGTCAGCTGTTGGAGGGAGGAGGAGTTCAAGGAGGAGCTTCTCAAGGCTAGACGAAAAATCATTGATTTTTCTCTGAATTCTGCTTTTGTCCCACTGAGCTATACCTTAGTTCAGCTGGTTTCGTCTCTTACTGTCCCCCAAGTTTGCTGACCCTTAATTTTGTCCTCCTCTTTGTATTTGAGAATCCCTGTGGGACAGCTGGCTAGGAGCTGCTGCCTGTCTTGGAAGAAGCAAGTGAGACAGGGAAGGGCACAATAGGCTCATCTAGGCAACAGTGTTTCTTATTTCTGCGGGACATCACCAGACCCCTACTGTGTGGCCCAGCTCTGGGCCAGCTGTCGCCCGCTCTTCTCATCTAAACCTCATGCAGCAATTGATCACTCCCTCCTGGGAATGCCCAGCAATCAGGCTATGGTAGCCCAGGGGTCTCTTTGACCCTGTTTGCAACAGGCAGTGGAGCGCTGTGCAGCTCTTCCCCGTGTGCACTCTGTTCAGGGTTTGCAAATGTGATCTTCATTTGTTTACCGACTTTTCCAGAAATCTGCTGTTTCCAGTCTACAGAGTCCCCTTTCCAACAGGACTTTGTATGGTATTTGCTCATTTGTTCTGTTTGTCTCACTTTTATTATTCCTATCCATTTGTCAGAGGAAGAATTAAGGTAATATGTGTTCAATCTACCGTCTTTTTTTTTTTTTTTTTTTTTTTCAGAACCGGGGATTGAACTCAGGACCTTGTGCTTGCCAGGCAAGCACTTACTCTACTTAGCTATCTTCTTCCCCAGCCCCTCAATCTACCATCTTAACACTAGTAGCTCTCCTCTCCATATGTCCTCTGTCCCCATTCCCAGCTTCCCCTGACCCCACATGTATGGCCAAGCAGCTCAGGAAGCTGCCAGTTTTTCCTCCTAGGAAATGGAACTCAGGCCAAATATGGTGGTACAGGCCTGTAAATCCAGCACTCAGGAGGCTGAGGCAGGAGAACTGTTAGTGCCTCAAGAGCAATCTTCCTGCCTTAACCTGGATTACACAATCAGTTCAAGGCCAGACTGAACTACATAGTCAGATCCTACCTCAAAAACAAACAAACAAATTGAATTTAAGATTTTTCTTGGTGTTAGTTTTTGCCCCTTCACAACGTGTGTGTAATTTCTGGGTTCCAACGCTGTGACCCAAATCCAAGCACCACACCCTGGCCAGAGTCCTTTGCCCAAATAGAGTCCAGAATAGATTTTGTGAAAATAGACTTTATTATAATAAAATGTCTTTTTAAACAAATGCCTCCACCATTCCACACTCCTGGAGACCAAGGTGGAGGTGGGGGTTCAGTCAAACCATCTCCCCACCACAGCGAAGGAAACATGCAGAGACACTCACCCAGCCAGGGTGAGAGGTGGGTGGCTTGGGTGAGGGTGGGGTGGCCCCTACCCACTCTGAACAGGGAATGTATGAAAATAGCTGCATAAATCTGTCCTTATCCTCAGCCCCTGGACTCCCACAGGGGTCAGAAGAAAACAATGCAAAAGAGAAGTTGAATCCAATGAGCAAAATAAGGCAAACCCAACTCCTGCTTTCTACCCCCAGCCCCCTGGGTTTCGGGAGGGGAGACATGGGGGCCAGGTGACAGGGCGGGGAGGGGTGGAGCACAGTGAGGCGGGGGCAGGCCCGCTTTGGCATGGCCTTCCTCCTTCCCCGGCCTGTGCTGTGCGGTGGAGGCGAGATGGAGGGGCTGGAGTGAGGCACTGAGTATGTACATATATACACGGCTCCGCCCGCTGCCCCTCAGGGAGACTCCAGTGCAAACTTTCCTTCAAGGGAGGGTGATCAGGACAGCCAGAGCCACCAGGGGGAACAGGCCCCTTCTCCCCTCGGGGTCTTGTCCTGTGTGTGTAGGCAAGGCCAAAGAAGGGACCTGCTCAGCCTGGTAGATTAGACTAGGTGGGTAGACTGGCAGTCAGGCTCTGCTGCGTGCTCAGCAACCCCAGCCAGGGTACTCTCTGTGGGGCTCTGTCCCTCCTACAAGGGCAAGGGGCCTGGCTAGAAGATGCAACCTTCAAGACCCACCTGGCCTCCCACTTCACCAGCTCTCTTTGATTCCCATCCACAGTGTTAACTCAGAGGACGGGAGCCCTGGGCTGTCAGGGCCTCCCGGTCCAGCCTTAGCAGAAACCCGGCCGTCTCCAGGGGCCACTTCTCTCCCTGGGATGGCCACAGTTTCACTCCTTCTTCCCAGAGCCCAGTTTCTTGAGGAACTCTTTCCCTTTGGACAGGAGACCTTGCACCTTCTCAACTGTGCCCTGTGGCTTCCCCAGTTCAGTCCTAGGGAGCTTCCCAGGGCTGGAGACGCAGTGCCAGCCGGGGGGCACTGAGGGTCCTCCTGTTTCAAGCCAGTCCTGGAAGAGGAAAGAGAAAGGTAAGTTCAGGGCTGGTTCCCTCTCCACCCCAACTCCTTTTCTCTTCAGCCTCAGGGGCGGGTGCTGAGGCTGAGAACCAGGTATTGCCACCCCACCGCTGGCCCAGACACACAGAACACATGGGTGAGTGGAGACAGGACACGGCGTCTCAATTCTGCCTGATTACCTTTTGGCCCAGGACGGGCCCCTCCCCTTCCCTGAGTCTCACTACGTGGCCTAAACTGGCCAAGCTGGAGAGGTCTGGGAACCTGACCCTTGGGATGAGTACCCTCGACTTCCCACCTGTCATCCCCCTCCCAAGGAAGGGAGAACAATGACTTAAGAGGCCACTGCCCCTCCAAGAAAGGCAGTGCCAAAGGAACTGCACCTCCTAGGCAGAAAGGGGGGTCCTGGCCAAACTGGTTGGTGAGGTCTCTCAGGGCCTTCTGGGAGTGAAGTGGTGGCCACCCCATTAGGACAGAGGTCTGGACTCTCAGTGGGATGGCCCAGGCCCTGAGGGCATGTCCCAGTGGGAACATTTCTAGCTCCACTCCAGCATCTCTCTTGTTGGATCTCCTTCTAGCTCTGCTTGCAACTTTCAGCTGCCCCCTCTGCCTTACCCAGGCAGTGCTCTGTGGTGGCATAAGGACAGGGATTTGGGCAATCAGGGGAGCCACCAGAAAACCATTCCCACCTGTAATCCCACATCACCACCAGGGCCTCCTGCACCTGGCACAGCCCTGTCAGTTCTTGACAGGCTGCCCCGCTTCCCCTCCTGCCTCCTGCCTCCCTCAAATCCCCTGTCAGAACCAACCACAGAGTCTGACCAGAGGTGAGAGACCTGGCACACAGCCAAGCACCCCTCTGCCTGCTGGGTGAAGCAGCAGGGACTCCCAGGCCCAAGAGTTGAAGCACTGACTGTCAAGGCTATGGCCAGTGGGGAGACCCAGGGGAGAACGGTTTGGGGATACCTGTGGAGCTCAACTCTTGAAGGCTCCCTTACATTCCTCAACCAGAGACACTTGAGTGCTGGTAGTAAAAGCATGTGTGTGACCTCCCTAGTGGGTCATAATGCAGAAGGGTGGGATGGATATTATTATTGGTGACGTTACAGGATCCTCTTTCTGTCACCCATAATAATCATTATAATACCATAATAGTATTATAACACAACTGATAAGTCATAACATACAGGAACATAATGGTCTATAAGCCACGTGGGTTATAAGGAGACAAAGGAGCCAGCTAACATGGCACATCATATGCTAAGACATGTGCCCTGTGACAGCTGGCACTGCCCAGGGTAAAAGCAAACAAGGGTAAGGGGGCAATGAGGGAGCATGATCTCACTAAATCTGGCTTGTGGCAAAAGCTCCCTCCCCACTCCCTAGAAGAAAGTGGGGAAGCCAAGCCAGCTGATTTGACACAAAGGAATGCTGTCTGATCACAGTGATGTGAGGGTGGGGTTGCATGGGAGGCAGGGGCCGGTCCCCCCACTTACATGTTGCTCTCTCTACATATATCTATCTCCAGCTAGCACTGGACTCTTCTCCTCCTCGTTCTCTGAGAACAGGGAACAAAGAGAGGAGACGGGTTACTGACAGCCCCGGAGGTTCTCCACCCAGTCACCAGATGGCTCCCGCTTGGCACGGCCTTTGAGCATGGAGCTCTGCACAGGAAGCCCTGGGCCTCATGCTTGGGGCGTGGCCTGCCCACCCTTGCCCTGCGCTCTGAAGCTGGAGGTTCAACTGTCCCCCACCTGTCCCAAGGAGAGGCAGGCTGCCAGAACAAGAACCAGGAAGCTGGGCTTGCTGGGCTCCTGGCCCCATGGGGCATCTGGGGACAGACAGCCCAGCAGGGTGGGAGTACTTGAACCAGGGCGTGGGCTGCCTAGAGGTTCAGTGAAAAGGACCCCCTCCCCTGCACTGGTCCAAGGGTGTGGGCCTGGGGTCAAGGCCATAGCTATCACCCCTTGGCAGACAGGGACGCATCCAAGCCCCTCCTCTGGGGTAACTCAGCTCAGCTGCACCCCTCCCCCACACTGTCCTGGCCCCACTTGGCCAGCAGGGAAAGGACAAATGCTCAGGTCCTCACTCACTTGACTTTCCGGCCGTGGTATTGTCATGAGCTCCCTACTGGGGCTGCCTACTTCAGGCTTGGGGCCCTCCAGAAAGTTGGATGGAACCAGGCCCCTCTGTCCATTCAGTTCCCCCTGGGGAGGAGATGCTGATGAGACGGAGACAGAGGTCCCAGCCTTGTCCCCTAGAGCCTGAGGCCTTTGGAGAACAGTCTGGGGCCCACATCACTGTGCAGGGAGGTGACACTTTCCTGGGGACAGCTGTCCACCCCCTGCCCGGCTGGGAAGCTGAGGTACAAGGCTCCCTCCCCAACAGCATCCTCACATAGTAGAAACCATCATCATCCATGCTCCCAAACACAGTAATGATGTCCCCTGCCCTGAAGGGCAGTTCTGCCTGTGGAGACAGCAAGAGACAGGTGTCAGCCTCAGAGAGGCCCTGCCACCCCTAGCTCACATCACTAGGCACCATCCTAAGGTCTTCACCTCCACATCCATATTGGGGGAGTTTTCCCGGGGGTTGTAGTCAAATGCAGCTACCATGGGGTGGGGAGCTTTCAGGGCAGCAGAGGCAACGGGCTCTGGGGGACCTGCAGAGGGGGTAAGAAGAATCAGGACTCTCTCCAGACCACCCCTGTGCCCTACTACCTTCTGCACTGGAAGCAGGATGGGTCCCTATTTACCACCATCTGACCTGTTGTAGCCCCTGGGGAGAGGCCAGAGGTCACCCCACCTTCCTTCTTTCCCCAGACAGCCCTGCCATGGGATGGCTCCGTACCTGGGCAGGGCTGAGAGAGACCTTCCAACTCTGCTGTGGAGAGAAGATGCCTCTGAATCCTGTCCTGCCCTCCCTGCCTCATCCGGGGCTGGGAGTGGTAAGGGCAGGCAGGATGTGCCCCCTCAGGAAGGATGTGGGAGGCGAAGGGTACCCTGAGAGCCCTCAGAACACTCTGGGTAAGTGACATGGGCAAGGATGCCCAGCATTTACAGTCTACCGTTTTGGGGAACAGAAATCTTGGCAAACCACCTCCCACCCCCACCAGAATGAAACCCCCCACTGGAGCAGATCAAGCTGGGTGAAGGGCTCCTCTGATTCCTTTTATCTGCTCTGAATCCCACAGAGAGCCAAGCAGTGTCACCTCAACCCCCACCCACACACTTGTCCATCTCAGGCCCCCTCGAGAGTTGGGGTGTCACTCACCTTTCTTGGAGCGGCGGGGCTTGGGGGGAGGCCCAGGTGTGTGAGCTGTGGAATACACGAAGGGACTGTTCCCTGACCCAGGAAGGCAAGTAGGTATGAGAGAAACTGAGGCAGGACAGGGAAATAGAACAGGCTCTGGAATCTCCTCTCAGGGCTGAGCTCATTTACTGGAGTGCCCAACCAGAGTATCTTCCTGCGTCCCAATCTCCAAGCCCAGAGCATGGCCAGAAGCCCTGGGTTCTCCCACACGGGCCTCCCCTCAACACCAAGCTCCCACTGCATGCAGCAGTCCCAAGGGGGTGGCCGGCCTGGCCTTGGTTCCAATGGCTCTGTGTCAATGCAGCACCCAGCCACCCTCGGTACACGAATGGCTTGGGATAAGGGTGGGAAGGAACCCAGGTGGTGGGACGTGGGGGAGGACAGCAGATCATACCTGTGCCCTCAGTGACAACATCTAGAGACAGATAACCCCTCTGGAACAGCAGCTGTCTCCCTGTGGGGCTGTCCACAGCCACCTCAGCCACCATGTTGCAGGGGATGTAGCCTGTCTGGCCTCCACATTCCCCCTGATAGAAGCCATCAGCATCTTTGTCCCCAAACACCTAAAAGCAAAGGCCAGCTATCTGTCTCAGGAGGCCAGTTTAGCTTGCTCCCTACACCCCCAGACCTTGAGACCTGGCAGCACCCCACCTAGCGCTGCAGAAGGGGGGTCTGTCTTCTGCAGCCCATGGGACAGAAGAAGGGAAACAGCTAGGAATCGGGAGGCAAGGAAAATGAGAAAACAACCCTTTCTGTACCACCATCTGCTGTCTTTCCCTCCCGTGCAGTCCAGACTGGACCCCCAAACCCTCAGAGAAACAGCAGGAAGCCTTCAATCAATCTTTGGGGGAATAGTAAAAGTGGAAAAGTTAACAGTGGGCAGGTACAGGAGGTTTGAACACTAGGTCACAGACTCCACAAACAACCTTGGGAGGCAGACATCAATACCCCCATTTTATCAATGAGAAAACTGAGGCCTGTAAGGGGTAATTATGCAAAGTAACACAGCTAGAAATAGCAGAGACAGGGTCCAATCACATCATTTGGCTCTAGAAGCTGTGTCCTCCTGCCCCACCATGATGAGGAGGGGCAGGAGGGATACATCATGATGTAGCCATGCCATGATGACTAGACTGGACAATGACTAGATTCTGGAGTTCCAGGCAGAGGACGAGCTCACCTTCAAAATCTGGCCCTCCCGGAAAGGGAGCTCCTCTTCTCCAGCATCAGGGTTGGGCGACATTGACACGGGGTCATAGTCGAACAGAGCCACAAAGACCCTGATAGGTAAGTCATGGTGAGCCAGTGTTTCCGGGGGACTCCTTGGAGGGGCTGTGAAGAGGGCAGAGGACGGGGCCATGGCTCACTGAGGCTTAGCACCAGCTCCCTCGGGCCAAGCCCAGCCCCACTAGGTGCTCACCCTGCTCGGTGGTGCTCAGCCTGGGCACCCGGGGCCCTCTCCTCTGAGGGCCCTTCTGCCCAGGGCTGTCCTGCCCTCTGGCCTCCCCAGTCTCTGCTGCCTGCAAAGAGAAGGCAACAGATGGCAGAAATGACAGGCCACCCCTCTCGTGGGCCCGCGCACCCCACTCTGTCCCGCCAGCAGAAGCAACAGCGTAAGCAGCACAACAGAACAGGGGCAGAGCGTTCCTCTCCTGAGTCCTCGATGGCCTTGTGGAGGCACCTGATGCCCCACTGAGGGAGTGACAGGAGGGAAGGCCCAGCCCAGTCCCCCAGCAGATGAGTGCAGTAGAGGGAACTGAGGTGGCCAAACAGCATGAGAGGGCTATTTCTCCTCGGTATGAGGGCTGGTGACTCTCGGACATGGCATCACAGTCAGGGTCCTGAAGACGTAACTAGCTACGCAGAGCAAAGGGCCACCCTGCCCGAAGGTGGCAACTGGCGACTAGTGGTGACAGAACAGTGTGCGTCCCAGTTTCAATCAGCAGAAGCAGCAAAGCGGTGGAATGTGGTAGGAGGAGGCAGGTGAGGGGGCCAGGAGGCCCAGCCCCACCTCTGCTGATGGAGGCTGCAGCATGGAATGGGAGTGGCCAGTGAGCAGCAAGCAGAGCCACCAGGCGGCAGCAGGCAGGGGCTGCCGGGGTGGAAGTGGGCACAGACCCGGGAAGGCGGCTCCTTGGCTCTGCTGGTCACGCTGCGGCCTCTCCTCTCTGGCTCCCCTTTCTCCCAGGCTGGGAGGTGTGGGTAGGGGCTAGGGCCCAAATTGACCTTCAGAGGCCCCCGTGGCCTTCCTACAGGCGCCGTGGCCCAGGGCTCCCCATCTGCAGGGTAGCAGGAGCTGGTGATGCTGATGCCCCCACTGCCCACATCCTGATCATCCTCAGAGTCATATTCAATGCTGATTTCCGAGCCCTTGGGGGACAGGCAGCTGGCCAGGCCTGACTCAGGGGCTCGGCCACGGGAGCATCTCCGAGAAGTGCCCGGCCGCCCTTTCCCACCAGCCTCTAGTCCGCCCCTGATGCCCTCAATCACAGGGAGGTTGCTCCGGTCCCGTGAGGGTGCTGGCCGTGCAGAGGCCTGGGAGCTGCCATTGCTGAGAAGCCGGCTGCAGTGTTCTCGAGGATCTGGAGGCCGCCTGCGGCTTGGGGGTTTCTCAGGGGAGCCACTTCCTCTCCTCCGGCTGTTTCCACCAACCAGTCCATGCATATCCTCCAGGTGGTCCCTGGCCCTGGAGGGCTCAGGAGACAGGGGACACAGGCCAAGTCCTGGGGGCTGACCACTGTCACAGCCCAGCCCTGGTGATGGAGGCTCCGATGGACTGGGGTCTTGAGAAGAACAGACTGCCCCTGGCTTCCCCTGCTCCTCAGTCTCTTCTCCATCTTCCTCTTCCTCCTCCTCAGGGATGATAAAGAGCTTCTTGCTGCAGAACTGCTGGAGGGGCAGCTCCAAGATCTGCTCCAAGATTTCCTCATCGCTGTCAGTCTCACAAAAGGGGTCAGGCTGGGGCTGGGGGTGGGGAGAAGAGAGCAGCGGAGAAGAGATGTCCATGGAGAACAGGGAAGAGCTGTGATCCTTGCCCTCCAGTGAGGACAGCGTTTAGGGCCAGCCCACAGCCCTCCCTTAGCATTCTCCAAGAGAAAAGAATCAGAGGGACCATGACAGGTCCAAAGTCACACACATGTCCAGGTAGAACCAGAGGAAGAATTAGGGAACACAACACACCCACAGCTCAGGTGCCAGCCCCTGTGGGGAAGGAGCATCAGCGAGCAGGCTGCCCCTGTCACCTTGCAGAGGCCACCCCATCCCATTCCCAGAGGCTGGCAGCATCCACTGGCCAAGGCAATGCATGCAGTAGGCTGAGGAAACACGTACAAAGGAGCGCTCCTCCCCCCTGATCCTCCTAGCAAGGACCAGACCCATTCTGGGCCTTTTCCTATCTGCATCATGAGCCAGGACTGAGGCCAACACGCAGTGCAGTGATGGAGCAGCTGCTGATACTTGCGACGGGGGCTCTTGGAGCCTGAGGCCCACCAGCCCTCCCCACCCCATTACCTTGGCCCCACTCTCCCTGCTGCTGCCACCAGCAACCTGCTGCTGGAAGGAGCAAGGCCTGGAACCCAGCTCGTCCTCCTCCTCTTCTTCCTCCTCCTCTTCCTGGATGTCTGACAGGTCTGAGTTGCGGCCATGATCCACGACAGGGTTTGCCAGATGAACCCCAAGCTCTGCGGTATCTTCCCTCTGCAGATAGGGAGCCAGGGAAGAAAGACAGGAAGGGCTCTGAGAGGCCCTGGGGGCTGTGGGGCAGGGTCAGCCCCAACAAGAATAAGACAGGGTCCTTGGCAGAGAGAAAAAGAGCCATGCCCAGAATACAGGTGTAGGCCTTACATGGGAGCCACAGTGGGGAGAGAAAAATGGGAAGAAAAAGGGAATAAGAAACAGACACACAACACAAAGGTGTCAGAGCCAACCAGAGCAGAGCAAAGTGAAGAGAGCACCCCTATTTGGGATAGCAAAGGTTAGGGAGGCAAGCCTTGATTCTGTGACAGTGTCTCCAGCCTCTACCTCAGCCCTGGCTTTCGTCCCGGGGTCGGCTCCATGGCAGGCTTCAGTACTTGGCGTCCTCAGGGTTGGTACTCCCTGCATGGGGTAGACCATAGGACCGGCCTCTCCTATGGTCCATTCAGCCTCCTTCGTGGCCCTGCAGGGAGCCGCAGGGCCAGGGCCTCCCTTGCCTGTGGTTGCCTCACCAGCCCTCTTCTCCTCTGAGGCTCCCAGGACAGCTGCCCCAGCCTCCTCCTGAAATAGACAGCACTGAAGAAGGGCACAAACCCAGGCCATTCTGCCAGCCTGTACCTGCTCGCCTCCACCAGACAGGGTACCTGGAAGCAAGGTGCTGCAGGTTCCTCCTGGGCTCCTTTTGGCATCTCTCTGGTGAGGCTGGCTGGGGGGCCTCCCGGAGGCTCTGGACCTCCACAGGGAGCAGGGCACCACAGGGGACAGCTGGGGTCCCCAGGCCCTGGGGATGCTACAGCAAGAGGAGTTCTAGCCTCCGGGCTCGGTTGTGGCGAGGGGCAGGTGACTCCGGCAGACAAACAGGCGGAAGCCAGGGCTGGAGCAACAGGAGCAGGGATGGAGTCGGCCGACTCGCCGTGGGGCGACATGGTGCGCACAGTCACTTCGCGGCACACCTGCAGCAGCTGCAGCTGCGACAGCTCCACCAGCACGCTGCCTGCTGTGGGCGAGGCCACCTCCATGATCTACAAGGAGCAGGAGCACGGGGGGAAGGAGAGGCTGAGAGAGCTGAATGCGATGCCACAAGGACATCAATGGCAGCGCATATCCTGCGAGGCTGAGCCCTCTGCTTGCTTTATCTCACTCAGTCCTCCTGGCCTCATGGCTTCAGTGGTAGAGCAGTTTTAAATCCCTCGGGCCCAAATGCCAGGGGCTGCGTATCACTACCAGGCCAGAGAGACAAGGGCTGTAGGCGTGGCAAGGAGGGTTGTCCAGGTGTATTTCCCAGGCCATACCTTCTGTCCATCAGCATAGATGGCATAGCCTGTGACCCGGACACCGTTGGAGGTACCAGCAGCATCAATGGTGACTGGGAGCCAACTGATGATCAAGATGCCAGGGGAGGGCCCTGGCTCAATCTGCACATCCAGGGGGGCATCAGGTGGGCCTGGGGGAAGTCAGGCATGAAACCCAGAAATGTAGGCTACTCCCTGCCTGAGACATCAGCCCCATCTGCCATTTCACTGACACTGGCAGCAAGGCCAGCCTCCTCTGCCACCATCACCCATCGCTGGCCTCCTGGGTGTTCCAGACAGCAGTGCCTACCCCTTCATACCTGCAGGGAGTGTAGTGAACTGCAGGGTGGAAGCCCGATGCTCTGGCCTCTCCCAGCCTGGTTCCCAGGCTCCTTCGGGTGGGAGCTGAGCCTCTACCCGGGCCTGATAGAGTGTGCCAGGCCGTAGGTTGCAGAAAGTGGTCCAGTAGGTGCTGGGGCGGGCAGGTGGGCACTCTTCCCCGTTGAGGTAGATGGCATGGGCCAGGTTGCTGTTGCCGGGCACCCAGGTGATCTCTGCAGATGTGGCTGTCAACCGGTGGACTCGCAGCTGGCTAGGTACTATCCTGGCTCGAGCACCCACAGCCAAGCAACAGCGCAGAGGGTCGGAGCTGCCCCTGCTGGTCAGGGCCTGGACGGAAACATGGAGGGGCCCCGCCCGCAAGTCCAAGTTCTCAAGCACAGCCTTGGGGGGCGCCCCAGGCCCCAGGGCCTGCCGCAGCTCCCCGTTCACACAGATGTGGAAGCCACAGAGTTCTACTCGCTCAGGAGGCAGCTCCCAGGCCAGCACCACACTGTGGGCCAGCTGCTTGAGGACCACCAGATGGCGAGGGTAAGGCACCGAGAGAGCACCCAGGCCCTCCGGCGGGGGGCTCAGGCTGAGCTCCTCCCCTGCGTTCTCCTCCTCCGGTCTGGGCTGGCTATGTCCCCCGCTGCTCTGGCCCCCACTACTGCTGCCACCCCCACCTCTGCTCAGGAAACTGAGTTCAGGGCCTGAGCTGTGAGACAAATCGGCCAGTTCCAAAGGGAGGGAGGTCAGGAGGTCATCATCAGACACACGCTCCACAAAATTGGAAGGGACCAGGCCCCTTCGGCCATCCATGAGCTCCCCTGGCAGAGGGAGGACAGGAAAAGGCAGGGAAGAGAAAGACAAACAGAGAACAGGTAAAGAAAACCCCATTCGATAAATGCATTTTTGGAATGGCTAGAGAGTGATCCTAATTAAGCATTTGGTTTGAATCAACATTTACCCATCAGCGCTTTTAAAAGACAAGAGCAGTCAAGCTCTGGATTAGAGAATTATTGTTGGGTTTTGTAGGCGTTTTTGAGTTATATAGGACAGTGCTTCTTAAATTTTAATGCGCATGTGAATCACTTGCAGATTTGTTAAAATGGAGATTCTAATTCAGTTATGTCTGGGTGGAGCTGAGTATCTGCGTTTTTAACATGGCACCGAGGACGCTGGTAGAGAAACGATGTAGGACAGCACCCATCACCCAAGGAGATGCACGAAGCATTTCTAAAGTGTCATGATATCTACAACTTGCCTAAAAGTCATTTTTTGAGCTATATATGTATGATAAAGTAAATATAGCAAAGTGTGAAAAACTACAAAATCTCGGTGAGTATATAAGTACTCTTGATTTTGCTATATATTTGGAAACTTTCTTACTAAAAAGATGAAAAAGGCAAACAGGTGAGGAGCAGAAACAAGGGCTGATGGCGTAGACTAGTGGTACAGCACATGCTTAGCATGTGTGAGGCTCTTGGTTCAATCCCCAAAACACATGCGTGCACACACACACACACACACACAAAGATAACAAAACAGACTGTGCTGGTTGGTTCTACATGGGCCTGAGGAGAGCATGAAGACTGTGGCGCCCTTCATCTTCCTTTTGGAAAAAACATTCACACAGAAAAGCGATGCAGGAACCGGAGAGATGGCTCAGTAGAATAAGCGCTTCCATGACAAGTGCAAAGGTCTGAGTTCAATCCCCAGTTCCGCCAAAAAAAAAAGAAAAGAAAGAAAAAGAAGAAGGAGGAGGAGGAGGAGGAAAAGGAGGAGGAGGGGAGAAATCTTTAGAGACAACAGAAGGAAGCACCAGAAAAAAAAGTCACTTGTGGGCCCAAAAGACATTAGGACCTGCTGCAGGCCCGTGTCTCAGAACACGTCTGGCAGTCAGCCCAAGCAATAGCTAGCGGTGAGTTCACTATCCACATCAGTTCTGAAGACTTAGCAAGAGTTTTTAAACAAACGTTTGTTGTTTGAGGGATATCAGGGGAGAAGGAAGCCAGGAACACACATGTCCTGTCATGCCATGGCCAATTCAAGGAAGGGAAAAAACGTCAGGGAGAAAATGACCTCAAGGAGGAAAGGGTAGCACAGGCCAGGGCCCAGGGCAGAGCGGCAGGGTCCACAGAACTGAGGTGCAGAATCCATGATCGTTTACCCAGCAGTAATCCGTGGCACCCATCCTCTCACTCTGCTTATATAGGAAAGAAGTACAGTGGGAGAACTTAAGAGACAGTAGGGTGTCTAAGTTAAAAAATGTAGTAAGCATTTTAGGGGAGAGGATTGAATGGTGGCTACTCAAAAATATACCCCACCCTAGTCCCTGGAACCTGTGAAAGTGATCTTATCTGGAAAAAGCATCTTTGAAAATGAAATTAAAGGGGCTGGAGAGATAGCTCAGCAGAATAAGCACTTGCCTGGCAAGCGCAAGGGCCTGAGTTCAATCCCAGGGATCTCAAAAAAATAAAATAAATAAATAAAAATAAATTAGAAAGTGAGCTCAGACCAGCCTGAACTGCATAATGAGACCCTGTCTCAAAAGAAAAAAAAAAAAGTGATTAAAGATCTTGAGATGAGATCATCCTAGCTTACCAGGGTGGGTCCTAAATCTAATGACAAATGTTCTTATAAAATAAAGACACAAACAAGATGGATACTCTGAGAGGAAGAGGCAACATGACGGCTGGTGCAGAAATTGGAGCGAGGTGCCCATACCCATGTAACACATGGAGCCCCCAGAAGGTGAAAGGGACAAGAAAGGCAAGCTCCCCAAGAGCTTCTAGGGGGAGTGCAGCCCTACTAACACCTTGGTTTCCAACTGCAGCCTCCTGAAAAAGCCAGAGAGACAACACGGGTCTGCTTTTTGAAGCCACCCAGTTGGTGGCAATTTGTAAGGCAGAGCTGGGCAATTAATGCTAACTCTAGTGCTGGGAGCGTTGAATTATAATCAGAGCCTTGAACAAACCTGCAGCCTGCAAGGCCAGAGCCTGGGCCAGTCAGGCTCAAGCCCACTCAGCTCACGCCACTGAGAATAGCACAGCTAGAGCCAGATGCAGACGAATAAAGTGTCTTAATAAAGCATCTTAATAAAGCTGCACAAGGAATAGGGCACCCTGAACCCAGTTATCTGCATGCCTTTAAATCTACTCCTATTCCCCTAGTTCGAATTCTATTTTTTTGAATTCTAATAACTTGGCGGGCATTAATACTTATGCTTTCTGCTGGCCTCCTCTTTCAAATGCTGTTGTTTGTCTCATTCTCCCAGAAGCAATTTAATCCTGCTCTTCAAAATCTATCCCTTGGGAAGTTTAGCTGTTTGGACCACAAAACTGGGTACCATCATTCTTACCAGCTATTCAAATGATGGGCAGAGCGCCCAGGGAAAAAGAGTTGAAGGGGAGCCAAAGCTTTCAGTGCTCCACACTCAGATCTAACCCTCTCCTACACCTCCACATTCAGCATGGCCTCTGCCCTGCCCTGCCTGTACCTTATTCCAGTCTCTGTCCTCCCCGTTACTAAGAATACAGCATGGTATCGGGCCAAGACCACTCTGCAGTAGGCTCCGTCATGAGACCTCGTGTAAGACCCTCACACGTGCTTACAGTCTAGCATCCAATCTACACTAAAGGCCAGACTTCAAGTGTCACTGGTGTCCACCACCGCCCTGCTCTGTTTAGCAACATAAAAATGAATCGAGCCAAAATCCCCCATGACTGTGGTATGTGCTGGCCGGGCCTGCTTGAAGCCAGAGCTCTTTCAGTCTTTCCCCACTGGCTGTCGGGTCTCTGAATGCCTCTCAACCGAGTCTGAAAAGCTATGGTGGGCTCAGCATGCTGGGAACAGAAATGGATGAGGGGAGGTCTTTGGGAACAGGGGCATAAAGACCAGAGAATAGGCAAAGAATGATCCCTACTACTGTCCTACCTTCAAAAAACCCATCCTCGTCCATATTGCCATAGATATAGATGTATTCGCCAGCTGTTAGTGGAAGCTCTGCCTCTGGATTCTCGTTGGGGCCCTCAAAGGGGTTGTAGCTGTGGAGGGGCAAAGAAAAGGAGGACAGCAACCTAATTGCATCGCTACGTCAGTCTTCTCTCACCCTGCAAAGCCTTTATAAAGGAGAAAGATCTGCTTTCCACCTTTAGCCAAGTAGAGCATTCATTCCGCCCAGTTTGGCTCAACTAGGTTATTGAGAACATGCCCACCTGGGATCTCTGTAACACCCCACCATTTCCAGAGGTCTTCATCTTCACCCAGCCCCACCCAGCCCCACCCTCCCATACACCCCTAATCTGGAAGGGGAGAAGCAAGAATGAAGGGCCCACCTATAGCGTGCGAGGAAGACCTGGATCCTGGATCCTCCGGGGTTGCCCTCTGTCACTGCTGGGAGCAGGGAGACGCTATCTACCTCCAGCTCCTCCACCTCACTGGCTGTGTCCACCTGGGGGAGACAGAAAGGGCTGGCTCCTCTCCAGGGCCCGGGCCAATGGCACAGCAGGCAGGTTTGCAGGCTGAGTCAGAGCAGAGTCACTGTTCTCGGCACAGATGCAGCCACCCTGGCGAGGCCAGTGCCACAAGCCCCTGAGGTTTCTAAGCAGCGCCTGAGCCAGCAGGTCCAGGAAGCACCCACGGGCCAAGGCAGAGGTAGTAGGCACAAGCTGGGCCCATCTCCAAGTTCTGGCCTCTAGTCCAGCAGCCCAGTAAATAAGACCAACAGGGGCTAGGCCATGTGGGGTGGGTAGTAGAGGAGATTGAACCCAGGGCCTTTCTACTGAACTACATCAATTTTTTGTTTGTTTGTTTTGTTTTGAGTTTTTTTTTAGGACAAGCTTTCACTAAGTCACTTAGTTGCCCAGGCTGGGCTCAAACTTGCCATCCTCCTGCCTCAGGCTTGTACCAACACTCCCAGCTTCAGCCAAAGCATGTTGGCTGTAACTAGGTGGCAGCAAGGAAGCAGAAGGGGCTAAAGAAGTCTCTGCCTCTAGCGTAGTGACAGCGCTTCCGTAGTTTGGCCCGCAGCCATCCACCACCACTTCTAACACCAGCGCGACGACTGTATCCCACAAGGGGGCAGCAGAGGCCCAGGGCTGGGCTCCACCACATTCTAAACTGCTGCGACCTGCCCCCCTATACTTTCTTGAGTTTGTGGGCAGAAGGACGTGAAGGTGATCCAAAGAGCTGTGAGTGACGCCCAAGAACTTAGCGGTGGGAACAGCTGCCATGTGTTAAGCATTTCCAGGATGTCCCTCAAAGAAAAAGGCACTTCACTTATGTCTTAGTCCAGGTGACCTTTGCAACCACCTTTGGAGACAGGTTTTATTATCCCCACTATTCAGATAAGTAGACCAGAACCCAAAAAGGATGATTCACCAAAGACGAAGCTGGGACTTGAAGCCCAGAACCTGGGCACTTTCTCGCACAGCCTGCTCTTCTCCAGATGCTCTTCTGAACATCATTAGGTGGATTCTGGCACCCAGGGGCTCCTTCATCCAACCCAGAACCCTAGGGCCTCACTGCACTCCTGGAGGCTGGGGCTGGATGGCCCCAAAGGGGGGCTGGCAGGAGGGCCCTAGTGAGTAGTGTCAGGCTCCACCCATACTCCCCACCTAGGGAGACATCCACAGGGTGTCGGCCTCCCAACTTGGAACCAGTAGCCCTGCTCCTGAGGGCTCCCCAAGAGACAACAGCCAACCCTCCGCCCCTTCCCCAAGCCAATGCAAGACCTTGGCCTCTCCCTGGCACTGACCTCCGGTGTAGGGCATGATTTGGGGCTATTGTGGATGGACTCAGAGCGTGAGGAGTTAGAGAGAGACTCTGCCTTCTTGGCTGTCCTTCGAGGGACCCCAGTAAGGGTGGCAGGAGCAGGCTCGGAAGACTTTGGAGTGCAGCGCCCTGGGGAACCCAGGTGGAGGTCAAGATCTAAAGAGAAGATGGCACGTGTGCTTGGGACCTGTAGCCTGAAGAGGGACCAGGGAGATAGGGTGGAGCCTCCTAGATACGGGAATCAGGCCCTGGTAGCTGGATTTCCTTATAAGCGAAATGCTTGGGGGAAATCTTACTAAGCAGAAGTGTAAGCGATGTACACGTATTATTTCATGTGGTCCTCAAAGCTTAGGAAACTATGGCCCAGAGAAGTCAAGCAACATGCTTAATGGTGCATTGGCTGTTGGATGAGTGGCACTAGGACCACCAGGTCTGACTGACCCCAGCCCTGTCTCTTCCCAAGGCAATACAGCCTGCTATTGGCTCCTAGCACCCAACTTCCAGCTATGACCAGAGAGCTTTAGGTACAGGACAGGAACAGTGACCGCAGATGCCTGGGTCTCTCCAGAACACTCACTCCTGGGTTTTCTTTTGCTCCATCAGAGCTTCGCTCCTGCCAGAAATGGCATAACCTTGCCCTATGACTTTGAATGAGCTGCTGGGCTTTTTTGATCCTGAACTGTGCTCTACACAAAAGCCCCTGGCCTGGGGGCTCTGGATCAATGTCACTGGGTCCACCTTACCTTTGGGGCCAGAGCCCCGGCAGTGCTGAGGAGTAGAGCAGCAGCAGGAGGGTTGGGGGTGGTCCCCAAGGGCACTGCAGCCCAGCGCAGAAGTAAGCAAGTCCAAGGGGCCTGGGTGCAGACGGAAGGCCTGGAGCTCCTGAGCCAGGAGGCTGAAGCGCTCGGTTTGGCTGCGGCACTGCTCCTCCAGCTCTCGGACCCGGGCCTGGGCCAAGACCACCATGAGCCACCAGGCCATGCCCTCTCCACACAGCCCCACACTGAGCTTCAGGTCATATCCACCCAGCACCCAGACTGGGCACCAAAGCTGAGGCCTGGGCCTGCGACGCGTTGGCCCTTACATGCTGGACAGTGACACTCCTGCTTCTAGATGCTTTCTAGGCCAAAGAGGATCATCACCACCAGCAGCACCACTGCAGGCATTTGCTCAGTTCCACCCCTTGTCACCCTGTTACAGTGTGTGACCCAAATCCCTGGCCCAGAGGCAGGCAGAGACTTCATAGGATGCGGGACACTTGCTCCTGATGGGAAACGGTCAGTTCTCAGGACCTTTGCTCAGGTAGTAGGAGAGTCCCCAGATCAAGGACTCTTCCCTGGCCAGTGTCACCAGGAGCTTCCTCATGGTGTGAGAGACCACAGGAGGAAAGGCTCGAGGTCTCTCAGGCACAGTGGGTCAGGTCTGGGATGACGGTACAGCCCATGTGTCCTTGTAGGAACCCTCACCCATTTACAGATCTTCAGGTCTGCCACCAGGGACATCTCTGTTGGACACAAGCACTGGGACCCTGGGGGAGGGATGTGGGGGAGACGGGAGGGGACCCCCCCAGGGAGGTGGACAGGTAAAGAGGCGGTACCTGCATGGAATCCAAGGTAGACTGCAGCAGGGAAGAAAAGCGCAGAGGAGAGGTTAGAACCATTAGCCCTATAGGTCACTGACCCAGAAAGGGAGGGAGAGAGAGAGCAGTTCCTAAACGAAAGGACATTTTGGGGTAAAAGCAAGCTTGGGAAGTGGCAATGGGAGATGGCTGCCCCCACTTGGAATCCCTTGCCCCACCATGTCCCACTGGGAGAAACAGGCCAACCATGGAGGGGACACTCCCAGGCCCTGCAGTGTTTAGGGGCCCTGTTACAGTCCAGCCTACACCCCAGTGCACAGTCTCTGATGTCCTCTGCCACCTCCAGGGACTCTACCTCCAGCAGCTGCACGGCTCCTTCATGTTCCCTTTTGGCTTCTGCCTGGGCCTAAAGAAGGAAAGATGCTTAGGAAAAGGAAGAGAAAGGGGGGGAAGCGGAGGCAGGTGTAAGGCGAGGAAGGAGGGGGAAACAGAAAAGGGCAGGGAGAAAAGGGGATCTTGGGGGGAGGCTGAGGTTTCTCCTTCCCACCAAACCCCGCTTCTGATCCATACCTCAAACTAGAGGCAGAACAGTCCAGGAACATCCTCCTGGCTTCTCTCTGCCTCCCCGCTACTCCTTCTCCATCTCTCTTCCCACCCTTCTGGACATCGGGGTGTCCCCGGACACAGTGCTGAGCCATTTTGTACCCTGCTCTCTCCCGAGGACCCCCTAGTCACAGTGCTGTATGCACCGACCATTCCAGACACCTCCAGGACCAGCTTCCCCATAACTTGAGACTCACACACCCAACCAGCTACTTCAGAGTCTGCAGCACACAACCTAAAACAGAACTCACTGGAACTCAGGCCCCGTCTTTCAAAGCTACTAGCCTTCATCCTCCACCTCCTGGGGTGAGTGCAAAGCTCCATTGCCTCATAGCAAGCACAGCAAAGAGGGTGAGCAGGTAGAGATTCGACTGGAATCCCCATGTAGGGGTTTGGTTTGGATTGGTCTGGTTTGGGAGTTGAGACACGGACTCAATATTTAGCCCAGGCTGGCCTAGAGCTAGACATCCTCCTGCTTTAGCCTCCTGAGTGCAGAGCTTACAGTTCTGTGTCACCAGACCCCGCTCTCAGTGAGTCTTTATCAAGTCTATCTGCAAATTACATTTCAAAATCTGTGCACTGGTTTCCACCTTCATCGTCATCTGCCACCTCATCGAGATCACCACTTTCCCCCGGACCACTGGCACAGCTGCCAATCTGCGGATCACCCTTCCTTGTGCCTCACGCTGTCCATCCTGCCGATGGGACCCCAGAAAGTGATGGATCAGATCACGTCACTCCCCGTTCAAGCCTTCAGCAGCTTCTAACCCACATGGAGCAAAACATCCAAACTCCTCTCAGACGTCTAAAGTCCAACGCCTGCTGCTCTGTCTCTTGCTATATTCTAGCCACGCTGGCCCTGGACCTTTCCGCTAGCTCCTCCCTGCCACAGGGCATTGGCACAACTATTCTGCCTGTCCTGTCTGCTCCGCCATGGCTGTCCTGACTTCTTCTCACTCTCGAGGTATTGTTCAACTGTCGCCTCCTCAGGAAAGTCTTCCTTGAAGACATCTCTAAAGCCGCTGTTCACCCACGCCCATGCCTGTCTTCTCATCACTTGCCCTGTTCATGTCCCCACTGTGTTTCTTATCACAGTCATACATGTGTTTATTTGCTGATGGGTCAGGGGCCTGGCCTGTGTTCACCGTCTCCCTGTGCCTAGCACAGTGTTTGATATATGGTAGGTACTCAGTAAATGGTAGCTGGCTTGGGAGGAGGGCAACACGGAGGTCCCAAAGCTACCAGCTCCCCGCACTCTGCCCCACCTGCTGCAGCCTCCGGACCTCCTCCTGCTTCTCCTGAAGGCTGAGCCGAGCCTGTTCATGTTCCACCTCCAGCTGTTGCCGCCGCTGGGCCACCTCCCGCATGTGCTGAAACGTAAGACTTGGGGTCAAGGCCAGATCCCCCACTCCGTCATCCCCATAAGAGAGCTAAGATGATCTGCTGCAGTGCCTTCTATTAAAAAGGAAACTAAGTCAGGAAAAAGCAAAGGGTCAGCAATCCCAGGACTGGGCTGCAAGCAGAGAGAGGGCCTACTCTACTGCCCCCTTCCTCCCCCTTCCAAGTCCCAATGCCCTCTGCGTCTACCCAGGCTCCTCACCTTCAGCACCTGCTCCAGGCTCTCCAGCTTGCTCTGTAGGCCCTGGCTCTTGCGAACGGCTGAGTCCCTTTCCTGTGTCACCCCCAGGAGCTGGCCCCTCAGCTCCACGTTCTCCCACTCCACCTAGTGGGGGGTATAGGCCAGGAGCTGGGCATTGGACCTGCTCCTCACCAGGAGGATGGTACTCTTCACAGTGTACCCCACCACTTGACCTCTGCCCAGGACCAGAGCCTCTAAGCCCTAAGGCACAGTGATACCTGCTCCTTCTTGGTGGCCCTGCCACTGAGCCGAGAGTTCTCTTCCACCAGCCGTGCATTCTCATTCTGGGCTTCTTTCAGCTGCAGTTCCTAAGGGGGCAGCAGAGCTCTGAGGAGGGGCCCAGCACCTACTGTCCTCTCCACATAGGGAGCACCTGCCCTCCCAGGCAAGGCTTTTCTCCCCTGCACCCGCCGGGAAAAGACTACAGAACACAACAGGTGTGTTCCTGAGAGCAAGAGGGGTGGATGAGACTGAGCAGAATACTGGTAGGAATGGTCCCCAGGCAGCCTAAGAGCTCACCAGCTCCTCACATCGCCTCTGCTTTTTCCGAGCTTCCTGCTCCAGGCTCTCACATTTCTTTCGCTTCTTGCTGAGCTCCGACTCCTGTAGGGTCAGACCCAAGGCTCCTCATGGGGGAAGGCAGATCTGCCCACAGCAGGTCACCTCCAGCCCTTGACCTGAGACTTACCAGCTGCTGCACCCTTTGCTGTTTCTTAGGGTCCCCTATCACCACGGGTGGGCTGTGCACATTCTCCTGGGGCGTGGCCTGGAAATGCCCAGAGACAAAGAACTGGCACCTGAGAACAGGGCCCGGGGGCAGCCTACCCCAGCCCAGCTTGCCCTCAGGAGGTTCCCAGCTCAGGGCATGCTCAGCAATGAGCTCACTGCCCTGGAAGGGGCAGGGGTGCTGTCTGTCCACCACCTCCCAACATGTCCAGCTGATGTGGAGGGGCAGGGGACTGTACCCTATGTCCCCCAGACATAAGTGCTCTGAGATCCTGGGACCCGTGTGCACCCTGGGAGATGGGTCCTGTATCCAGGCCAAAGCTTTCCCTTTTTAGCATTCAGCAGCTGCCCTGCTCTGCACTCAATAACTGTCCTGGGTGTCCTTCAGCGACTGGCAGAGAAGTAGGAGGCCACTTAGGCCCCCAAGGATGTGGTGTTCTCAAAGCTAGGGGTTCAGGGCCAGGGATATAGCTCAGTGGCACAGCGCCTGCCTGGCAAGCACAAGGTCCTGCATTTGATTCCTGGTACAAAAAAAAAAAAAAAAAAAAAAGAGCTAGGAGTTTTGGATCATCCAAATCTGGACATGGCCTAGAACAGGGCCAGTCTGGCCTGGCTCACGTCCCGGTTGCCCTCAAGCCCACCCTACTGCACATCCTGTACAAAGTTTTAGGGAGGCTGGCTCTTGGTGGGAAGGGCACCCCCTCCGTGGGCAGGCCAGAGGGGCAGAACCTGAGCTAGCAGCGCCCCTGAGCCCGAGGCTTTCTTCACTATCACTATAGGGACTCTCACTCCTTTTCCCAGAAGGAATCAGGGGACTTAGATGCTCCCCACCGAAGAATCAGAGCCCTTTCACGTCCTTTGGGTCCAGAGTGGATCCCTGGTCCTCCAAACAGCGGCTGCCTGAGCCTGGCGCTCAGTGAAGGTCTCCAGTACCTGGAGACAGGTCGGACTCACCGCATCCCCGGGGGTCCTGGGCCAGGCCTGGCGGGCCGGCGGGTGCAGGAAGGGGCGTCCCCGCTCTACAGCGGTGGCGTACGAGGCGGCGCGGGCTGGGCCCAGGGCGGCTGCCAGGGCAACCAGGGATTTGCGGCCGGGCCATACCACTGGCTGCGCGGCGGGGGCGCCAGGCTGTCCTCACGGGAGGCGGAACCCGGGGACCTCAGTGAGGCTTGGTGCAGGTGCAAACATGAGAGGCGCAGAGAGGTCGCCCGCCCCTGGTGAGGGCTCCCCAGCCCATGGGAGTACGCACCCTACCGCCTAATTCCTTCTGATCAGCGAGCTGGGGGCCCGGGATCGCCCCCAACCCTAGTCAGCCGGCGCGCGCACACACGCCTGCCCTTTTGCCGGGCTCACCTCTCCTGGGGCCACCGGCTTCCTCGCCCCAGCTCTGCAGGGGGCAGCAAGGCCAGGCAGCTGAGGCGGCGGGGGCGGCCCCTGCTGGTTGCGCAGGGCGATCTGCCTCTGCAGCCGCAGCACTTCCCGCTGGGACTCACGCAGCAACCGGTCAAAGTCCCGCACGTGGAGCCACTGGGGACCCTCCTGGGATAGGACCAGGAGAGGAATCAAAAGGACCTAACCCTGCCTGCCCTGCGGTCATCCCCGCCAGGGCCCGCCCTCCACCCAGCGGAGGGGCTCCGTTGCCGGGAAAGGCGCGAATCCATCCTCCCTTGCCTACATGCCTGGTAGTATGTGCGTGCTACACAGCCACATGCTCCCAGAGCCCGTGTGGAGACATTCACCCAACTCATTTACTGGGCGCTCGCAGCCTGCCTGGCACCGTGCTAAAAGCCTTGTGAACATTCCTTCACATAAGTGTGAGATCCGTGTGGATTCGTACCTCCAGACCCACTGGCACATAGCCCAAGTCAGAACAGAAACGCCCAACTCTGGGACTCATAGCTCCACCCCCACAGTTCAGCCTTTCTCCCCTCTCCCACCTGGGCCGTTGCCAGGGGAACCTACTCCCCAGCAGCCTCTACCTTCCCCCTTCATTTGCATCTCATTAACATCTCCACATCCCACAAGCCCTGCTGACAACCCTGGCCTGCACCGGGTTGAGCTGGAAGGAGAGACCCGGGACTCCGCGCACCTTGCCCACCAGGGTGAGCCTGGCCTGCAGCTCCCTGCACTCCTGCTGCAAGGCAGCGATCTGCTTGTCCTTGGCCAGCAGAGCACTGGCTGTCTCACTGAGGTCCCTGGCTCGCTGGCGGGCGAGGGCTTTCCGGCACAACTCCAAGCTGGCCCCAGGCCGGGGCAGGGGGGCACCCACCTAGCCAGAGGATGGGTAAAGCCAAAGGTCACCTGAGAGGCTGGGGCACTCCTCCGCTCCTCACCTCTTCTCAGTGGAGGAGTGAGGATAAAACTCACTTCCACCACCCCATCTGGGGTTCCAGAGGACAAGCAGCCTCACTGGGCCACCTCTTGGCTTTCCCCAATTAAGACGGAAGGGGACCTCTCATTTTGGGCCCAAAAGATGGTGCTAATTCCAGACTGCCAATGTGATGATGGGTCTTGTCCCTGCCCCCACTCCAGCTCTACACCCTGAGATGAGCTCAGCGGGAGGCTGCAGCCAGCACCAGCATGTGGTGATCCAGAATTCTGCTCCCTGCCTACCTAGGAACCTCCCCAGCCAGCCTTTCACTCCCTCCTAGGGCTCCAGCAACCTCCCACCTCCTCACTGGGCAAGTGTTTACACTTCCTACCCTCAGCTCCTGGACTCCGGCACTCCTGGGTACCAGGAGTCCACGACTCCCAAGACCCAATCCCTGAGACTCAGGCTTTGGCTCCCCTCTTCCCCGGTCATCCAGACTATCCTCACCACCCTCAAGTTGGTTTCCTGCAGTTTCCGGGCCCTCTCCTCCAGGCGCTTGGCAATGACAGCTAGCTCCGCATTCTTCCGCTTTAGCCTCCGCACCTTTTCCTCCGTCTCAGGGAAGCTGCTGTTTCTCTGACAAGGGGTCAGCCAGAATTAGAGCACATTGGGCACCAAAATGCCCAGTCCTACTGTGCAGACCTTGGGCCAGAGCCTGGGCTCGTGGTGTGGTCCTTGGCACCTCTGGGCAGGGTTTCACCCTCTCTGGATTGTGGGACTATGTCACATCCACATGACTCCCTCATGAGGATGTCTGTGGAGTGAGGAGGGTGGGCACTGGCTGTCCTGGCTGGACCTGACAGCACCCCAACTCTCCAAGCCTCACCAGCATCTGGTTTTCCTCCTTGAGGATGGCACAGCGCTGCTGCAGCTCCCCCAGGGCCCTCAACAGCTCCAGATTGGGCTGGTCCCCAAAGCCGGTATTCAGCATGGCCTGGCATAAGAAAAGACCAGGTACAGTACCTCAAGGACCAACCCCACCCAGAGTCTCCGGGGAAAGCATCTCCCCTCCACAATCCAAGGAGACATGAAGTTTCTTTCCTGCGTCCCAGGCCTTCAGAGAGGAGCTCAGGGACCCAGAAGAAGGCAGTCTGATCCTCCCAGTGGCAACTCCTCCCCACCTCCCACCTGGTGCCTCCCGACCTATCCCCTGATCCTTCCCAACCCTGTCCATCTCCTCCTCCTGAAAAATGCCAACTCAAACTCTCATCCTGACCCCTCCAGCTCCGCATAGTCCACAAACCCCCTGCCCTCCCCCAGAGTCCTGTTCCTCCCCTCCTACTGGAGACTGCTCACACCCACCCAGAACTGTCCTTGCTGGCCCAGCCCAACACCAAGCCCTCACCCTAATCTGCCTCCTCTGGACTCTGATTCCACTTAACACCTCCACACACCCCACATCCCCAGCCCCCAAGGACAGAGAGAGACTCATGGGGGAGGAGTTACAGACTGACAGATTGTCAGGCACAGATAGACAGAGAGGCAGGGCCAGAAGAAGATGGACAGGTGGAGAGGACAGACAAATGGCCAAAAAATGGAGTCCCTCAGATTCCTGTCCAGTGAAGGGAGGACAGATAGTCATAGAGACAGGCCAGGAGAGGAGAGCAGGCAGTGGGGTTGCACCTCTTGTTTTGCCTCCTGGCTGGCAGGGAGATGTAATGAGAAGCCCAGCTTGCAGACTCCAGCCCTCCCTCAGACCCCTTACCTTAGGGAAAGCCTGCACCTCCTCATCCTCTATCCTTGAGCAGTCACGTCCAGAGCTCTCTGCTTGCCGCTTCAAGCTGATAAACCCAGCCTCTGCTCCTTCAGGATCCGTGCCTACCACTGGCCCCAGATTCTGGGCTCCCTGGGGCTGGGAACTCACTTCTCTAACCTGCAGAGCTGCTGGGGTATCAGCAATGCTCGGGGCTATGTCTCCAGGTTCGCCTCCCTGGCCCGGAGTCCAGCTCTGCCAGGCAGGCAGTGCCCAGGGTTCCATGGCTCCGGGGTCCCCAGGCGGGGGGAAGGTTGTCAGTTGCTCCATGGCAGTGCCAAGAGGCCCCAGAACTCAGGCCAGGGTACATCACCCAGCCAAGTGGGGGCACTAGAGAGGGTCATTCCGGGGCAGACCCCTTCTCCTCTGAGCTCTTGGCTTCACCGAGGCTCCATCTGGGTTGGCCGAGCTCTTCCTAACCCACAAAGGAGGCTTCAAAAGGCGTAGGGACGGTCAGAGCTGGAGCCGGGGGTATGTGAGCTGTGTTTGTTCGTGGTTGTGTGTGTGCCTAAGTATGTGGAGAAGCGAGGGCGTCCCTGTGGGGGTGGGGAGGATGTGCCGAGGCCACACACAGCAGTGCTGGGGTGAGGATGTGCGTGTGTCTCTCTGCTCTGTCTGCTCCCTCAGGCCGATGCTGCCTGGTGTGTTTGGAGGGTGTCGCTGCCCTTGTGTGTGTCGAGGAGGGTGGTGCTGTATGTCACTGACTGTGCCTGCTTCTGAGTTGCCAGTTGTTTCTGTGTGTGGGTGTCTGTATTGCAGGGCTGTGGCAGTGTGTGATGCTGTCACTGGTTGTATCTGAGTGTGTTGACGTTGTGCAGCTGCATGCATCCGTGTCAGTGTGTCTGTCAGTGTCTGTGGGGCTGGTCATCCATCGTGACCCCTCAGCCAGGCTAAGGTCTTCAGGGGCTGCTGGGGGTAAGCCCCAGTGGTCTGCAATGGTCCTTTACCTCCCGCTCCTCTCTCCGTTGCTCTCACTTGCTTGCTGGGTGGCCGGGCTGGTCCTAAGGAGGCCTGGGTCGATGGGCTGCTTGCCTCATAGTCTCTCCCACTGCTAGCCTCAGCCCAGGGGACTGCAGGGGTCCCCTACAGCCCCGGAGCCCTGAGATGGTGGGTGCAGAGGAGGGCTGAGCCTCAGAATGGGGAGGGGGGAGCCTGAGAGAGCCAGCCCTCCTTTCCCCCTCCTCCTCCTCTCCCGCCTACCAATAGGAAGTCGGCTGCTGGTTTCCATGGTGATGGTGCTGGACTGGTGGGCTGGACCGGCTGGCAGGGTCGGGACAGAGGGAAGAGCAGGTTCCTCACGGGATGCCAGCTCAGGGACGCCCCTTGTCCCAAAAGCCGTACTGAGGCCAAGGGGCTGGAGACTGTCCTCTCCGCACGGGGGCGAGATGTAGACAAGAGAAGGATGACAGAGAGCCAGCCACAGAGAAGGGTAGGACTGGAAAAGATGGGATTTGAGATTAAACAAAGAAAAGTAAGAGATGAAAACAGGAAGACACAAGCAAAGAGACAGAGGTAGAAATGAACTGAGGACATTGCCCAGCTCCCTCCTGACAGACCACATTTGGGGAGCAAGATGGTTGTCCCAAGCCACCACGGGAGACTAAGTGACCTAGTGGGCTGGCTTTGTCCTGAATTGTCTGGAAGTCTGTCTTCTGTGTAGCCTTAAAGCTCTTTTGCTAGGAGCAAATGGCTTTTTGGAACAAAAAAATGTAGGCACTCCCTTACCCAGGGATCAGCTTGTACGTGTGGCAGCAGAGGCCTAGGCAGAGTCCCCAGAAAGAGAGGTATCTTTGTGAGAGGCCGCAGGACAGCCGAGCGGCAGCCCCTCTCCTGTGTCAACCTGGGATGCGGGGACCAGCTGGTCTCAGTTGAGGTCGGGGGCCCTCATGTGGCACCCTTGTGAAACAGCAGCAACAATCCTAAACCACAGAACCACTGACAGATAGTAGGCTCCACCCAGAGCCCATGAAAGGAGGGAGGGGAGGGGGTGCTCAAGGAGGGGGTACCATGTTCACTTCCTTTACATGGGGTATAATCAGTATGCATGCCACTGCATGATGTGCGTTGCTGACGTTTATGGTAGGGTATATATGCATGCCGTTATGCAAATATATATGTATGCTATGCAAATAGAATTGACACGCATTTCTTTCTGTATGTGGACGGCATTATATACATGTGTGCTGTTGTGTCTATGAATCTCATGGACACACATGGCTAGACATTTATGTGTGTCACTGCATGTCTATTTACCAATGTCTATATATAATATATATGTTTTTCTGTAGATGAATCTAGTACTGAGCTTCTAAATGACACCTCTGTCATGATATAGGTATATCAATACCCACACCTGTAATCCTAGTACTTGCAGGACCTTCCAGGCCAGCCTGGGCCACACAGAAAGACCCCAGCTCAAAAAAATAAAAACAAAAAGGTGTAGTATTTGTACATAATCTAGATAGATGCTGCCATATTTTTGTACTGTGGTGCTGGGGCCTAACCCCAGACCTTGCGCATACTAGGAAAGTGTATTACTATGGTATTACATTCCCAAGCTCTCCTTTATACCTTTTAAATCATCTCTAGATTTATCATATTTAATATAATACAGCCAGGCCTGGTGGCCCCAGCACTTGGGAGGCTGAAGCAGGAGGATTGCTGTGAGTTCAAGGCCAGCCTACGCTACATAGTGAGTTTAAGGACAGTCTGAACTGCACAGTGAGACCCTGGCTCAAAAAAAAATTAATAAACTTTAAATGCAAAGTAGATAGTTACATCGCATTTAGAGAATAATGACAAGGTGGAATAAAAGCTTGTAGATGGTAAATACAAGCATGGTTTTTCAAATATTTTTGATCAAAGGGTGGTTGAATCTAGGGATGCAGAACCCACAGATATGGGGGGTGAATATGTGAACATCATATTGATGTTCAAAGCCCCCTGGCTTTGAATTCACTGTGTAGTCCAGGCTGGCCTTCAACTCTGGATGAACCTTCTGCCTCAGCCTCCTGCGGGCTGGGTTTAGAGGCACACACCACCATACTCAACTCCATGTATCTGTTTCATATTTATCATCACTTAAAAAATGTCACTCTATGTGTATGTGTTTAGAGCCATTGTACTTATTATGAATGTCACTATGTCTTTGGAGAACTAGTGACATGTCATGTTTTACATTACATGTAGATACTGTCAAATGTGTGCACTCTCGGTGAGCATATGACCATTTGTCATTGTGTGACATGCCAGCTATATCCCATGTGTCAATGCGTGTGTATGTTGCTAGCATACATGTATAGAGCCTATATGTAATGCACATGTGTGCTGGTGCATGTGTGCTCTGTACATTAGTATCTGTGCTCTTATTTATGTACAAGAGGCTATACACACAGTATGCCATAATGGTTTTGCCCATTTTTTACACCACTGAAGACTCTCCAGCCCAGCATCTTGGTACAGGCCTCTAATTCCAGCATTCCAGAGGCTGAAGCAGGATTGTGATTTCTGGGGCCACCCTGGGCTGTAAAGTGAGACCCTGACTCAAAAAATGGGGAAAAAAAGAACCCACTCTCCCAGCCATAGATTAAAAACCAGAAGTAGCCAAGAAAAGGGGGCTGGGGAGATGGCTCAGTGGAATAAGCGCTTCAGGCCTAAGTTCAATCCCCGGTTCTGCCAAAAAAAAAAAGAAGTAGCCAAGCACCATGGTGGGTACTTACAATCCCAACACTCTGAAAGGCTGAGGCAGGAGGAGGATTGCTGAATTTGAGGCCAGCCTGGGCTACCTGGTGAGTTCAAGGCCAGTCTAAACAATGAGACCCTGTCTCAAAAATAAATACCTGGGGCCAGGGAGATGGCTCAGGAGAATAAGTGCTTCCTTGGCAAGTGCAAAGGCCTGAGTTCAATCCCCGGTTCCATAAATAAACAAACAAATAAATAAATAAATAAATGCCTAAAGTAGCTCAGGGCTGGGGATATAGCTCAGTGGCTTAAGTGCCTGCCTGGCAAACACAAGATCCTAAATTCAATCCCCGGTACCAAAAACAAATAAATACAGTAGCTCATGCAAAGGCTCTGGTTCAATCCCTCGCACCACTAAAAAACAATAAAACAAGAAGTAAGCAGCCTTTAGCGTGGGGCCGTAGACAATGAGTGGAAAGCACAGTGGACTGGAACTAGGCTCCGAGGTGGGGGCCTCATAGCTCTGCCCCTTTCTTCAGATTGCAGGAGCTTCTTTCCTCTGGCTGCAACCTGACCAGGCCTAGAGCCTCTTCGGTCCTTCTCCAAAAGCAAGTTTTCTTTCTCTCTTGGGCAAGTGAGAGGGACCCCCTCACAGCATTATGTGTCCACACCACACATTCCCACTCAGCACTCCCCAAAAAACCAGCAACAGAGTCTCAGACAAAAGAAAAGCAGAATCCATTCTTTATTAGTATCGGGGCCCCTGCCCGACACCCCAGCCCCCACTTCCCAGTGGCTGCCTATGGCTGCTGCACCAGGCCCACATGTCCAGCCCTCTCCTACCCATTCAGGACTTCAGCACAGATGCAGTTGTGAGGAACCAAGAAGGACCGCCCTGCGGGGGGACAAGGCAGGTCTTTTAGGGGTCCAAGTAGGGTGGGAACTACAAGAAGTGCTCACCTGTCTCACGTGGTTCTGAAGCGCAGGAAGGCGGTGGCGGGTGGTGGCAGCGTGGCGTGGTCTCCGAAGCCCACAGTACACTCATCCATAAAGTAGGAAACACTACACCCTCCAGTGCTGTTAGTAGTGCTTTCTACTTTATGGGTGACTGCACTGTCTGTCTGTCCGTTGTGTGTACTCTTCTGGCCACCACTCTTCCTCCTGACTCCGGCCTGGAGAGCTCCCCCCCTCTCCAGCCCTTTCTGTGTGGCTTTGTAAGACCCTTCCACTTGACCCGTGGCCCCCAGTGGGCCCGCCCTGGGCCTTGTGGGTGGTGACTCAGCATGACGCCATACTTGCCTCCTCTACCTCCCTCCCCCACTTCCTCTTTGGTTCCCTCTTCCCTTCCCCTAGGGCTCCACCCTACCAGGCCCCACTCAGGTAGAGTGCTCAGGAGGTGCTCAGGGATAGATATCCCTGGTAGATAGATATCATGGATACTCTGAAGGCCTCACCTCCACCCCTAGTTCTTCAACCTGGCAACTGACCCCAGCCCCCAGCCACACTGCCCATTGCCTGCTGTCCAGAGTCCAACTGAGGCAGTCACAGCCTTCTGGCCTCTAGGACTTCTGTCCCCAGCCTCCCCCCAGACCCAAGGATCTGATTTCCTCACTTCCTGCTGCTCCCCAAGCAGGAGCTCTGTATCTCAACAGAAACGGTAGCCATGTTGGGTGGGGGAAGTGGTGTGGCGTCTGTCGTTGGCCCAGATAACACTTTCCAGCCTTCACCCACCCTGCTCTCCACTCTCCTCCCCTGAGCCTTAGACACCCATTTTTCCTCTCGGGGCCAGGAGCCATATAATTTTTCTTTATCTATTATTTCTTTCTTCTTTTTTAATTCTGGGAATTGAAAAAGGGCTTTGTGCTTGCCACTGTGCTAACTCGCAACCCTTTTTATACTTTGAGACAAGGTCATTAAATTGCCCAGGCTAGCCTCAAACTTCCAGTCCTCCCAACTTAGTTCCCCAAGTACCCAGCATTACAGTCATGCGCCAACATACTCAGTTCTTTTTACCTTCTAATCCTACCTCTAGTGAAGGAGGAAAAAAGAATTTTAAGAAGCTGTCCCACCATGAAGGCCAGTGAGTTTGAGGGTCGTAGCACCTCTCTGCCTAGAACTCTACTAGGAAACTTTGGCACCCAAGCCGCTGACCTCCCTGCTCCCCCCCATAACCCAAGCCCCTCATGACCCCTTATGGCCCAAAGCCAAAAAGCCCTAGTTAGAGCAGGCGTAGAGGCTCAGGTCCTTACCTGATGCTGAAGGGCTGAGGGGAGCAAGCCCTGTGCTCCAGGCTCCAAAGTGGGGTGCCCTTCAGGGCGGGCAGGGCTTATAACCCTGAGACCACGTGGGCCAGATCTCAGGGCGCCCAACGGTCTTGGAGTCCGCCCCCACACCGCAGTGGAGATTAGCCACCCCTCCCCTCCCTGGGGAGGACAGACTGACAGGAAACCAGAGACAAGGCTGAGTATTGGCGGGAGCGGGGCTGAGGAGACCATTTCACATGTGCTGGGCAGGTGGCTTCCGGGACCTCAGGCTGCACCCTACCATCTCCACAGCACCAGCTCCAGGGGACAGCCCAAAAGTCTGGGACTGACTGAGGGCACTGGGGGTGACCTCTGAAAGAATAACTCCCTGACAGGGCCTTCAGTGAATGCCTAAAACAAGGAGTCCTGAGCTCCAGCGCAAGAAAGGGACATTTTCCCTGGGTCTCAACCCCACTGACCTCAGCCCAGAAAATATCCTTCTCTTCTGGACATTCAAACCAAGTCCTAGCTCCTCTAAAAGTGCTCCCCAGAGAAGCCATGAAGGAAGAGACATAGAATGGGGGTCCAGGCCAAAAGACTTCTCTGCATCAGTTGCTCAGAGCCCACCCCTCCAGCAGCCTCAGCCTCAGCCTGACTTCCTAACACAGTGTGCGTGCGTGTGTGTGTGTGTGTGCACGCGTGTGTGTGTTGGGGAGTCTCACTCAGGCCAAGTGGGCCTATTGGCACTGTGCTGGGGGTTCATATGTCTTTCAGCGGCTAGAAGGACAGGAGGGCAGGGCAGAGCTGTGGTGAGGACCAGGGTCCTCAGGCAGGTATAGGTGCCATGGGGCAAGAGGGAAAGAGGGCTTGCAGATGGGCAGAAGAAGCAGCTCTGAGGAGAGTTTCTGGCAGCCCCCGGATGTGGGCACGGGGCCCGCCCACCTGCATGTCACCCGCGCTTTCCCCATGGGGAAGGCAGGAAGCTGCCCTGCCCAGGGGCCCTGGTTGGAGAGGGGAGCAGGGTGTGGGTCTGGGCAGGGGGCTGGGGTGGGCTGAGTGTAGGCCACACATTTTCTCCAGGGTCCTCCAAGCACTTCAGCAGGCTCTGGAATCAAGAGGAATGGGCTTAAGTGAAGCTAGAAAAGATAGACAGGAGTGGATAAGAACTACTAGTGACACTTTCCCAGAAGGCCATAGGCCTCTTCTCTGGGACCCCATCTAAGCCCAGGCCCAGGCAGACTTCAGGGAACTCTCAGATTCAGTGCCCAAAAGACAACGTGGGTGTAGGGGTCAGGAGGGTCACCCCATACCCTTTCTTGCAGGAGGGAGGACATTCAACCTGGAAAACTGTACCCATTCCCAGTCCCCTAAAATAAGTCAGAGAAAGGGGAAAACATATCCTTCACCCCCTAAGATTGGAAGAAAAAGTTATGGGGAGGGCAGCCTGTAGGGCCACTGGCCAGAAATGGGCCAGTGCTCCTTTAAGAGACCCCCTCTGTCCTCAGACCTGAGTGAGGGGAAGTGACTGCGATAAGAGGATAAGAGTATCAAAGTTGTGCAGTAACCTGAGTCCCTGGTTCCCCATCTTTAGGGCCCCCCCATAGCATCTTGGCCTCCACCCCTGCTTAGGGCTCCCCACAGCCATCATTTCAGAGGTGTCCTGTCTGAGGACAAGACTGCCACAGATCAAGAGCCACGCCATGTGCATTCTGGGCCCAACTGTGCCTCCTCAGTATGTGTCCTGCAGTGAGTGAGACGTGCAATTCCAAAGGCCACTCAGCGTTCTGATAATCCACAAGCCAGCTTCTCTCCTGTCCTGAGAAGGGCAGGGGTGACACTTGTACCATGAGGGCACTTTTCCTCTGTGCCCAAAGACGTCACCAATTTGTTTTCAACAGAGAGCCTGCCACCCAGTCTCTCTTCCTGCAGAACTTCTGGGGTGAGGATATTTCTGGAGGTGCCAGGCCTTCCCCAATTCCATCTTGAGGCTGGGAGTGAAGATGGATGGAACTGAGGAGGGTCTCAGTATATGGACCCCAAATTCTCCACCCATCAGTGATTCCCTAATTGGATGGGTCTCAAGGGGAAAAGACTTAAGGTATAGGTCCCTGGAAGGGCACTTGCCTAGCATATGTGAGGCTGTAATTTTGATCCCCAAATCCTGGAGGATGGGGGAGAAGAGCAAATGAAGGGGTAGAGCCTGAGACAAGTGCACAGACAATAACGCCCTAGGAGAGTGGCTATGTGATGCCCAGGACTGCACGTACCCCTGTGATGACTGGAGATGCTAGGCTAGATGTCCTACCCTTGGGTCAGCCAGCCCGATACATACATGCGGCCTGTGTAACTGGCCAGCAGGTGTCCCAGGGAAGAACAGTAGTGAATGTGTGGACAGGCACACACATGCACGCACATGGCCTAAAAAACTCAATAGTTTTGTGGTCTCCTCTTCAGATACACAGGCTCATATAGACACACTGCCCGCGCAACCAGCTCAGACCTGCAGAGCCCTCTTAAGGAAGGCCTTCCGGATACATCTGCCTCCTCCTGGAAGACACGAGAAGCCTCACTCGGGCCAGTGCGTGAGAGGGTGAATGGAAGGATTTGGGGGTGGATTGAGAACATGGATGCCTCTGGGAGAGACTAAACCCCTGCCCCAAGCTGTCGGCTGCCTGCTGCCTGAGCTACCCCGGATGAGAGGAGCCAAGACTTTGATGGTGGCCTGTGGCTAAAGAAGGAGGTTTTGGGCTGGGGGTGTAGCTCGACTGCACAAATGTCTGCCTGGCAAGTGCAAGGTCCTGAGTTCAATTCTCAATACAGATGGGGGGGGGGAGACCACTTGGATTCTGCTGTAAAATGTCCTCTGAAGTCCTCTCTGGTTCTAACATTCTTAGTTCAAGGGTCAGTGTTCCCTGCTCAAAAGAGGCAGGGCTGGGGAGAGCTAGCAGCAGACACAAGGGTGGGAACAGCCCTTTCAGCCTTTTCCTGTTCAGAACAGTGAGGTCATTCCCCTGGGCTCACAGTCCTTCAGGCCCATCCCCACCTCAGTGACCTTGGGGACCTTTGTGTACTAGGCTGAGGCTGTTGGCAGGTGAGGGTGAGCCTGAGGAGAAAGAGGTACAAGACCTTCTCTACGTGCTCCCAGTGTGATGGGCAATGTCAGCAAGTTTTGTCAGTGTGGGTGAGGAGTTTGTAGTCAAAGCAGGGTACAAGTGTCAGGTCTGACAGGGGTGATGGGAACAGGTGGCTCCTACTGTCAGCAAACACTGAGTATGAGGTGGTGACGCAGGACACGCACACAGCCCATGACATACACCTTCTGACAAAATTATAGCAACAAGTGCACAGTAGTCTACTATGGGGTTGATGAGCCATGGCGCTGGCCAGGTGGACACAATGGCAGCTTCAGAGTCCATCAAAGAGGATGGGAAGTGCATGTAGGTGGGAGAGGATTTGGAAGAAGAAATGGGCATGGCAGAGAAACGGGGAGAAAATGGTTGCTTAAAGGTTAAAATGTATAAGGAGAGCAGATCCTGAGAGTAAAAGAAGAAAACCAAGACTTTTCCCCCAGCTGCATGGGGCCTGGAGCCCTCCCTTAGCAGGCAGGCAGAGATGGCAGTCCAGATAACCTGCCTTGTGAAGAGACAAGAAGAGAGAAGCCACAGGGCCTAACCACTCACAAACAGGAAGTCGAGGAGGCACAGAGGCCCGCCCTTCAGCGAGCCAGGGCTGGGGACAGACCTGGCCACAAAGGAGGGAAACTGAGCCCCCAGCATTGCAAAATGAGGCTGAAGCCAGTAGCAATGAGTAGTCCCAAATGTTGGGTTCCTTCCACACTTCCCTGGAGGGCCAGCCAAAGGGAAGCAGGTATCAAGAGAGGGAAGTACCTCAAAACCCCAATAGCCCACATCTCCGGCAGGGGTCATGTCAGTACCTAGGAAGGTCCCCTGGTCTCGGAGCCTTGGGAACATGAGCAGCACTACCAGGCCTGTGGGCTTTTTAGACCTTTTAGTCTTACTTGCTCTTCCCAGAGGCCTCTAAGATTAATTTTTTTTTTTTTTTTTTTGGTACTAGGGATTGAACTCAAGACCTTGCACTTGCCAGGCTGTTGCTCTCCGGCTGTACTCCATCAGAGAAGGGCCGATCCAGGGAACTCACTTTGCTCTAATGCAGGGTTCTGACTCATCTCTCCTGACAACAAAAGATCCAAAAATTCTTAAGTAGCAAAGTGAGGCAGCACCTGGCCCTGAGTCAGGAAACCAAGAAGCAAGCCCAAAGAGAGACAGAAGGCAGCTTGAGGTCACCAAGTAGCTAGCCCCTAGTCCACGGTTCTTTCCAGAGTATCTGGAAGAGGCAGATGAGCTGAGGGGAGAAGGCCACCTGACCACTGCTACAGGAGTGGTTGTGAAACTAGAAGTGTTCTCTGGGATCTCCTAGAGATACACACAAGGAAACGAAAGCCCCATCCTCACACAGTGCCTATTTAACTTGAGTAGCTGCACCTGCTCTGTTTTTAACAAAACCATAGAAAGGGAAAGGGAGAGAGGGAGAGATGGTGGCTCCCTGCCTGGGACCCAGTATGATTTCCCATCAGCCAACTCCCTACCCTCAACATCAGGACCACCAAGTGGACAAAACTGGGAGACAAGCAACTTGGGACCTAGTTCCCACGCCATGGCTATTTATAGTGTAACTTTGGGCCTCCCGGCCTGTATCTTCATCTATAAAATTAGGGAGGGACCTGTGGTGCTCAAAGATGTCCCCAAGGACAACGAGGGCCGGGGACCTTGGAGGGGAGAAGCAGCAGTACCTGTGCTCTAGAACCTGTCTGGCCACAGAGCGGCTGTGCATCTTCCCAGCTGGCTCATGGCCAGACCTCCAGAGACCTGAGAAGCCACAGTGGCTAAGGAAGAGCTCCTTAGAGGGACCAGGCTGGGAATAAAGGGTAAGGTTGTATGCCCCCTCCTGCCAGCCTGCTGCCCCTCACAGGATTCCTCACATCCCAGGAACAGCTGGGAAAAGCAGAAGGTGGGAGGTGAGAAGAAAGACTGATCTGTGAGGGAACCGCTGTGGGCTCGGTGAATCCTCCTCCTGGAGCTACCTGGGGTGCTGGGGGGGAAGGACAACAGCCTGCTCCAAGAGACTTGATAAACACAGGTGACCTGAATCTCATTTAATCATCATGCTGACCCAGTGAGGTAAATGATGGTATCCCTGTCTCAGAGATGAGGAACCGGAAGCTCAGCAAGATTAGGTTTCACCTTCCTGAAAATCGGCCAACAGTCTGCCTCTCATTTCTCTTCCCTCAACAATGCTCAAAGTATCCCCAAAAGGAAGAGGTCTTTTGGGACAATTTGGGTCTCTGTGTCTCTCCTCACAAACCCAGTCTGAGAGAAGAGTTAGAAAAAGCGGTAGGAGGGACCTGGGCAGACTTCCCAGTCCCAGACTTGTGGGTAGGGGCAGTGGAGGGGCCTAAGGGTAAGCAGAAGGTCTACAGAATGTTTCCCAGAGCCCATGGCCACCCAGCCCCTTCCTCCAGTGCCTTGGAGCCGTCAGAAGGGAACAGGTCAGCCACCACACTGGGGGGCCCAAGACAGCAGCAGCAGCAGCAGTAGTTCACAGCACTGGAGCCGTTAAAAAGTGACTCAACCAGAAAGTGTGTTTGAAGTGATGCCTGCTGGGCCCCAAAAGCCAAACCTCAAAAAGACGAAGTGAGAATGACAGGCCTGCGGGGGCTGGGCTGGGGGTGGAGGCCAGGCCTAGAGCTGGCCTGACCAAATAAGGGCAAATGCTGTGAGGCAGGCCAATGGGGTGGGAGCGCCAGACGTCATGGGGCTGTGGCTCAGAGGGGGAGGTGAAAGGCTTGGGGCCAGATGGGAGCGGAAGCCTGAGGCAAGGGCCCAGGCCCTACTCAGGGGGTCTGAGGGTGGGTAAGCATGGGGGGGAGGGGTTGAGGTCCTCACCTCCCAAAGACATGCTGGTGATGAGGTCGTGGACCTGCACCCCCACGAGCTGCACCTGCTTGCTGGGACTCAAGGAGGCAAAAGGATCAGGCAGAGGATCCTGCCCCCTCCGTGCCCACCTGCCAAGGCTGAACTGAAGGGAAGCCATCAGGACAGCAGTGTTGGGCACAGGGGAAGATGCTGAGTTGAAACACCAATGTAGCCTTGCTTGACCTTGAATAAGCTGTGTAAGGGAAACTCAGTTTTCTCATTTGTAAAAGTGAAATAATAATACTCATAGGATGTCACAGAGGATCAAATGCAATAAAGAGGTGCCCAGCGTTGAGCCTGGAAACTGCCATAGCACTACTTTGGGGGCCCTCCCATTCTCTTCTCCAGTTGCCGTGAAAGATTCCCCCTACAAGGACACCATGTGATTCAATCCTGGCTGGCCCCTTTTATCTATGCCAGGGTAGAGGGGGCACAGACACCAGGGAGGTCCTCCAGACCCAAGTCTAGTCCCTAATGCCAAGAAGCAGAATCAAGGACACTGGCCCTGCCTCTGCTTATTCTCAGAGACATGCCCACTTCTTTTGCCTCATCCTCCTCAGCAGAGGCCTGGCTCCAGTACACTCCAGACCATGCCCCACCTCTCCACCTGAGGACCTGCCACCATCTGCTGTTGGAGTGCAGGGCTGAGGAAGTGAGTCTATTCAGCCGCCCAGAGAAAGTCCTGCCGCTGCCTACACAAGGTGGGACGACTGCTGGCTTGTCCCAGGACTCTTGATCACTCTCTTGCTCAGGCCTCCCAGCAGGCTGCCACCTGCTTCCGCTCAGAGGAGTTCCTCTCCCTCCCAAGTGGGGATTTGCATTTCCCCCTCTGCCTTCTGCTCCTCAAGCCCCCAGGGAAGAGGTGACCGTTAACCCCCCACTTCGGTTAACCCCCCATTTCCTGCTAGTGGTCCCAGAGCGTTTACTTCCTTCCAGGTATCTATCTGGGATGGGGGAAGGGCTTACGTTTGGGGAAAAAGGAATGAGGAATGCCTTTTGGATAAAAGCTGGGGTCCTCACGTTTGGGGAAAAAGGAATGAGGAATGCCTTTTGGATAAAAGCTGGGGTTTCTGAAGCTGCTTCTCACCTTCCTTCAAGCTTCCTGCAGCACAAGGGGTTGGGTGGCAGGAAAGACGTAACAGGCCAGAATCTGCACCTGACTCCCTGACTTACAGGCACCAGCCTTCATCTGCAGTGAGCTGGACCCCAGGGAAAGCTGCCCAGGCTTGTAGTTCTCTGTCCTCAACACCATGGGCTTGCTCTGTTTTCTGAAGGAGAGTGTTGGAGTGAGAGTGCCAGGCAGAGAAATACCACACCTTTACACAAAAAGCAGAGCCAGGCAGGGTAGGCCCAATTTAGGCTTCCCTGGCCTTGATATGACCTGCCTTCCTCCTCCACAGGCTCAACAGCCCCCAGGTGAAGGTCTCTACCTCTCCTCAGGCTCAGACCAGCAGCTGTGTGCTTTCCTCCTTGCTCTAAACCTTGCTGGCTTACCTGACAGGGATGTGCGTCAAGTGTGGTTCTGTCCTAGGTCAATCAAGATCTGAAGGGAGTTAGTCACACGAGATCTGCAGAAGTGATAGCTGACAGGCTAAAAACCCAAGAGGTAGAAGAATAACCAGTACTGGAGCCATTTACCACAGTTGTGGGTTGCACATTGCAGTTGGGGCAGGAGGATCAGTGAGTTGGAGGCCAATCTGGTCTACAATAGCCTGAACTACATAGTGAGATACTGCTTCTCTCTCTCTCTCTTTTTTTTTTTTTTTTTTCAAAAGGAGGTTTGTAACGTGATTTTGCTGGCAGTTTTTATTTTTTGTGAAGTAACACTTGTTTTATTGGCACAGCCCCTAGAAGAAGGTGTTGGACCTTTCTTGGTGGTGAAGCGGGGTTGTGCTGGCAACGCCGGACCCAGTAGGGCAGCGTGAACTTCATCTTGGAGTCATGGAACTGTTTGACAGCAGGCCAGTGGCACTTGCTGGCTATGATCTCCACGTTCAAGAGCTGGATGGAGTGGGCGCGGGTGGAGTGCCAGGTGCCCATGTCCAGGTAGCACTGGGTGATGGCACCCACCATGGTCAAGTCGCTTGCTGTGGTTGCCCCTGCAGGAGTCAAAGCACAGCCAGGTATCGAAGTTCTTCACCCGCAGCAGAGACTTCTCAAACACCTTCCCACAGTAGAAGTTCTCCCCTGAAGAATTCTTTATCTTCTTCACCCGGGATACAAAGTGCCAGAAACATGATTTGGCCATGACATAGTTGGGTGTAAAGATCTGCATGCGGTAGAGAGGCAGTGTGCCCGGCACTTTGGGGTGGGTAGGCAGTGCCCCACCACCTTGTATTCCCCAAGTGTTCCTGAGGCCTTCATGGTGTACCCTTCTTGCTGCCACCCCCAAAAGCACAAATAAAGTTCTTTGATGTTTTTTTTCTTTTCAAATAGAGTTTAAAGCACATTCAGAATCTTCTCTCCAAAGAGCAAAGACATATCTGATACATTTTTTAAAACCTGGGCTATAACTACTTCAGTAGTAGAGCATTTGCCTAACCTGCATGAGGCCCTAGGTGTGAATGTACAAAAATGGGAACAGAATGAAAACAAAGCTTTGATGCCTGAGAAAAAATGTTTTTGTTTTGACATATAGTATTTCTTTTTTTTTTCTCTCTCTCTCTGTAGTATTTTTGGTTCAGGGTCTCAACGCACAGCTCAGGCACACCCTGTGTGGTCTTGGCAGCCGGCCAGCTCAGCATTCTGGGCGGGGTTCAATCCCCAGCACCACAGGCTCTTCTGGCCCTGCCTCTGGGAGTGCTGAGCCTGCCACAGAGTCCACAAGAGGTAACACACATTTGTAATCCCAACACTGGGGTAGGATAAAAACAGGAGGATCACTACAAGTCAGAGTTGCATAGTGAGATCCTGTACCAAATACATTAAAAAAAAAAAAAAAAAAAAGCCATCCAATAAAAAACAGCATTCACCATCTTCATAGATTTAGGACACTTGAGGCATCCACAACAGCAAAACTAAAGACACTTGTGAAAGAGTACTGCTAGAACTAGTTCAAAAATTGGTAAGAGACTATAATCCCAGCACTTGGGAGACTGAAGTGAGAGGGTTGTCATGAGTTCTAAGCCATCCTGTGGGTCATAGTTCCAGGCCAGCCTGAACTATAAAGCAAAGAAGAAAGTGTTAGGAATAATGGGATAAGTATGTTCAAAGCAAGAGAGAATATGGTGAGGGGGATGGATAGTAGTGTCTTTTACTGTAATACATTTTAAAATGTAAATATTCATGTATTTTTCAATCGTATATCACAGGTATTACTATTTTGCCCCTTACTATGCTTGTACTTCTGTCAACTGCATTTCAGAGTGACTTTATAAAGGCACAGGGTTGGGTGTGGTGGCACATGCCTGTAATCCCAGAACTCAGGAGGCCGAGGCAGGAGGATCATTACAAATCCAAGACCAGCCTAGGCTACAAAGTGAGCTCAAGGCCAGCCTGAACTGCATAGGCAGAACTTGCCTCAAAAATATTTTTTTAAAAATTGCACAGAGCTGGTTGCAGGTGGAAGCAGCAGAGCCGGGAGGCAGGAACACCCACCTTAGCTGGGTACATGTGTTGTCATCACACAGGTCCAAATTTCAGTGTGGAGTGATGGTGACATAGCCAACCTACAGACCAAAGAGCTGGGCAGAAGGAAAACACAGAAGAGAAGCTGGACAACGTGGGGCATAGGTCAGCCAGTGCTTAAGAGCGGCTGGAACAGCACGGGAGATGCGCCTACAGAAATTGAGGACTAGACCTTTTCAACCCTTTGCTCTGAAGAGGGATCCTTGAGAGAGATCCCACAGATCTCTTCCCTGAGCCATTACCCTAACTGCCTCAGTCCAACTAAATCTAGACGTGGACAAGGGCTGTGAAGAGTACGGTGGTTGGTAGGGTTTCTTTCTATGTGTAGGGACGTGTGGTAACTTCACTGAACTAATGACGCACACAGGTCCTGTGGAACATTCACAAGGGAAGCAAAGCTGCTGTTTGGGGTTAAGCCTGTGGGAAACAACAGCCCTAAACTGGGTGTGGGCATTGTATTTCTCAAGCTCAGACTCTACTACCTCATCATAGCCACCCCACTTAATTCTAAGATCATCTCCTCACTGCTAAATAAAGATGTCAACTATGTCCAGGGTTTTTGTGAGGATCAAGTGATAATGCACGTGAATGCCCTTTGTGAACTTCAAAAATGCTATTTACATGAAAGGGTGTGCTGATACTAAACACGAGCCAGAACTGCAGGTGAGGAAAGCTATTATTAGTCTGCCTTTACCATTACCTCCTGGCTCCTCTTATACATACACACATGGGGATGAGATGTCAGGGACAGGTCTGAGAACTGGGTAGCAGGATATAGACAGGCTGGGAGTAATAAGTAGTGGCCAAGGAAAGAGCCAGGCCTTGGCCCCCAAACCTTGTCAGCCCAGTCTAAGTTTAGGCCCTTGCCAGTCTATTACCATTATTCTTGGGGAAACAGTTTCTAAGGCCCTCACTGTCAGCTCTCAGTTCCTGCTTGGGCTAGAAGCTGCAGTCATCAATGTACTGCCACCTTGCCTCTCAATTTTTGGGACATCCTAACTCCGTGATTTGATAGTTACAGGAGAAAGAATAGGCAGGCAGCACAAGGCTGCCTGACTACTTACTGCTTTTCATCTCTTGTCTGGCTTGTCTGTCCTATTGAACTGAGTCTGTCCTATTTGCCCTGCTAAACTTTTATCAGTGGAAACACAGCTGAAACTCTGAGACAAAATGGATAGGACAGAGAGCCCATCGGGGTGCAGGGCCAGCACTTGAGACGCCACCTGACTGTCTGAGGTGCTAGGGGACAGCATATGCAGCTTCGAGTTCCAGAGGAAGCAGAAAAACTCAGAGCCAGGCATAGTGGTACATGCCTAGAATTCCAGCTACTAGGAATCATGGGGCAGGATGATTGGTAAGTATGGGGCCAAACAAGCAACTCAGGGGCCGGGGAGATGGCTCAGTGGAATAAGTGCTTCCCTGGTAAGCGCAAGGGTCTGAGTTCAATCCCAGGTTCTGGATAAAAAAAAAAGAAAAAAAGAAAGAAATCCCAGCACTCAGGATGCTCAGGCAGGAGGATCACAAGCTCAAGGCTAGCCTCAACTATGCAGCAGGATCCCATTTGAAAAAACAAGTTTTAGAGCTCAGGATGTAGCTCTCTGGTTCAATATCCAGAAACACAGAAAGAACAAAATTCAGAAACAGCTCCCAGACAAGAGCTGCACTGAGCCCCCTCCCCCACGACCACAGCGCCTGTCTTGCTTCCTGTGAGATCTACAGTTAGTGGGGCCCTGCTCAGTGTGGGACCCAGGCAGCCCTATGTGGCTATTTGTGCAGGCCTCTTCTTACCTGCCCTCCCCACAAGTGTTTCCATTCTCACCAAGCAGCCACCTCTGGGTCAGACGCACAGGACAGCCGCTGGGGCTTTCCTGGGGACTTTTTGAGAAAGCCAATGAGTGAAAGTTTGGGTGTTGGCTACATGGTCAGGCACTCCTGCTGCAAGCTATTTCTTCCCTGCAGATGGAAGCTCTAGCCTTGGCAGGGCTGCAGAGCAAGGCTCCTTTCAGACTGAAACAGGCAAGAAAGCACCATTGTGGAGCTGCATTTTCAGGGCCAGGGAAGCCCTTGAAAGCTGTTTGGGACTGACATTAACAGACCATGCTCTCATAGCTTGGAGGCAGCAGTGAGGTGGCTCTAGTCTGAGGACAGTGAGAGGGCAGGAGTAACACAGTCATGCCCCGCTTTCTCCCCACTGGCCCAGGAAAGGACCAGAAGGGGTGGGGACAGCGCAGACAGCAACCCCCACCCCCACCCCGCCAGGCTCAGGTGTGCTGAGATCGACTCACTAGCAGCACCAGGTGGCTGCGAGACACAATGGCAGGAATAGCACCTCTGCACTGGGCACTGGGGCTCACGCTGGAAGTGGGGGGAGCGGCCTGGGCACACCCCAGTTGGCCATGCACATTTTGTGCACATGAATCTAAGAGTGACTAACCAATGGAGCACAAGAATTTTACAAGACTTGGGGAATTTTCATGTTGCTTTATTTTTAATCGCAAAAACCCTGAAGTACACAGGAGCCTTCGTGGATGAAATCTCTCCCTTCACAGCTAGAAAAATCAAAATAGTGACCTTACTAGGATTTCTGTGAAAAGGTAATGAGAATATATGGTAAATTTTAGTATCTGAGCCAACTCATGTTGGCCAATGTGACATTACTCCAGGCCTTCCTATTAGGCCAAGGAGGGGCCCACTTCCTGTAGAACACAAACCACCCAGACCAAGACCCAACAGTCACCAAAAGCCTGGAGCTGTCCAGTTGAGGGAATGTAAAATGTAGAAGTGGTAAAAAGATGCACAAAAGGTTGTAAAAGGCAAAAGATTTATACGATCTGAAGAGAAACCAGAGTATTCACACAAAAGGTTGTAAAGAGGAAAAAAAAACCCAACAAACCGGAAGTAGTGGTGCATACCTGTAGTCTCAGCACTTGGGAAGCTGAGGCAGGAGGACTGCTCTGAGTTCAAGACCAGCCTAAATTGCAGTGAGACCTTACTTTAAGAACAAAAAAAAAGGGGTGTGTGTATTCAACTGGTTAAGGTGAGGGTGCACACCTATTATCCCAGCACTCAGGAGACTGAGGCACGAAGACTGAAGTGAGCTCAAGGCCAGCCTCAACCACATAAAAGCCTATCTCAAAAAAAAAAAAAAAAAAAGAAAGAAAGAAAAAAGTTAAGGGGCAATGAGAACAAAGAAATTAAAGATTTCAACGGGGCGGGGGGGGGGGTCTGCGCCAGGAATTGGGCCCGGGACTTTATGCTTGCCAGGTGGGCAACGTGCCAGAGCTACATCCCTGGCAGCAGGCTATTTCTTCAAGGAAGACTGCTGTGCCAGACCTAGAGGGCAGAGACAGGACTAGTGGGCACCAGGATCACCATGAGGGCTCCCCTCACCTGGAACAGCAGGCCTGTCAGTGAGGCCCAAGCAGACACACTCAGAAGGCTGCAGCCCTGGAGACTCAGAGACAGCAACAGGAGCAAAAGGGCCTCTGCTGCGCTGGACAATGCGAGAGCAAGGGCGCCCTGGCCGTGCCCCGCTAAGGGAAATGGAGGCAAGGCATGCGTCAGGGGCTCAAGTTTATTGGTATTTGTCCCAGGCTCGTATCTGTGGTTGTGGGTAGGAAAACTAACATCCTACTCTCTCAATTCAGTCTCTGGGAACCCACCAGCCAAATCCTCCCACCTCCACCACTAAGTAGTCCAAAGAAGTGCCGTGGCCTGGGGACAGGAAGCTGCTCTCTCAATAGTCAGCTGATTCTCCAAGGTGGGGGGCGAGTGTTTGAAGGAGGCTTATTCAGTCCATTAACCAAACAGTAAGTAGAGGCAGGAAGTGGAGAAAGACGCTGGCGGCCCCACATCTTGTTAGGTCTTTATAGCGGTGTCTCTGGATTTGTAGGCCACTCCTCGACTTTTCAGCTCCCGCACGATTCCTGTGGCAAGAAAAGCAGCAGCTCCATGAGAGAACATTCACAAAGATAGCAAAGCCTTTCTCTGCCACCACAATGGGGCGACAGGCAGACTGCAGCTCCTAGGCTGCTCAAGAGTCCTGCCTGATGGCTCGGTATAAGCACTGAAGACCCAGACAAGTGCCTGGCCCACCAGAAAGGAAGAGTGACTTGTGCAGTCATCAAAAGTGCCCCTTGGCACCAGGTGAGTCACTTAACTTCTATTTCCTCATCTGTACACTGTAGAACCTGGTAAGAATGCTGACTGCCACAGAGCTGAGGAAGTCGAACACGACTGCAATTACCTTGGGGCAGGCGACCAGTGACCGACACTGCATATACACCGGGCTTAAAGTTGCCTAAGACAGAAGAAAGGACATGGTTATTAAAAAGGAAAGGACACTAGTAGAAATGAGTTAGGACTTTATAAAAGCCATTACTCTTTTCTTTTCTTTTTTTTTTCTGTAATAGGACAAGATCTACAGGGTCTACAGGGTCTCACTAGGTAGATCAGACTTGTAGTGATTCTCCTGTGTTCAGCCTCCCAGGCACTGGGATTACAGGTGCGCACCACCACGCCCAGTCTCAATCACAGTCTCAGCGCACCCCACAAGGCATGCTAAGGATCAAACCCTAGCCACTGTGCTCTGCCTCAGCAGGTGCTTTAGGCCATTGAGCTATCAGGCCACGCCCCCCCCCCTTTTGGATACAGGGTCTCGCTATGTAGCTCGGACTCATAGTGATCTCCTGTCTCAGCCTCCCCAGCACTCAGATTACAGGTGTGTGCTACCATGCCCGGGGTTCTGAGGCCAGCACAGCATGCAGTACAGGTGACTGAACCTTGCACTTGCCAGTCAGGCACTTAGACCACTGAGCTATCTTCCCTGCCACTACTTCTTTTGGCAACAGGGCACAGGACTAGCTTCCCTGTCTTCCCTACAGTCCTCTCTCCCTCACCTCCACTGTCCCTAAAGCACAGTAGTACTGCACAAACCTGGACAGGAAAAAGGGGAGATACTTACTGACTCGCTGCCACTTGGAGACCCAGCTGTCCTCTGGACTCATCATGGCAATGATTCTAGGGAAAAGAAATGAAAGGTCAGCTTGGTCTGAGAGCTGCTCAGTCAGCACAAGTCCTGAGGGGAGGAATCCCGGTTAGAGGTACTGACAGTTTCCCCTGGAAAGCCAGGAGAACTGCAACTGTAGTGCTAGGAGCTAACTCAAAGCTAGCACTGACAAGGAAGTCAGCTATGATCCTAAGATTACTTTGCCAAAACATCCTTAGCCTATAGATTCCCTAAGAGATGGGACAGCTTTAGCAGTGGGTGGCCGGTACCACTGAGTATGACCACCACCGCCCCTGGGAACCAGGCCTACTGACAGTGAGTCCAAACAATAGGTCCTCCCAACAGGAATGATTTAGACTTGGCCGGGCCCTTCCTCTAATGAGCTGTGCAGCTGCCAGTTACATATGGAGTCCTCTCACGGAATCTCACCAGAAAATGAGATTCATCAGTTAATACAAGAAAGTATAGGGGCCGGGGAGATGGCTCACCGGAATAAGCGCTTCCCTGGCAAGCGCAAGGGCCTGAGTTCAATCCCCAATTCCGCAAAAAAAAAAAAGAAAGCATCTATGTACCACAAGTAGGTGCTCAATAAGCTTAAGCTCTATTATCCCTCCAGATAATCATTCCCAGGTGGCACCAATTCTAGAGTATGGGAACATACTATAATGGCTACTCAAGGGCTATAAGCCCACTTCTTAGGCAAAGTACATCAGCAACAGGTGCTATCAGAGCCTACAGAGCCACTATAGGTTTTTTTGTTTTCGTCTGAGACAGTGTTTCGCTATGCAGTGCAGGCTGGCCTTGAGCTCTCTCTCTGTAGCCCAGACTGGTCTCAAACTCGCATCAATCCTCTTGCCTCAGCCTCCTGAGTGCTGGGATTACGAATGCCAGGATTACAGGCATGCCCACCACATCTGCACGGTACTGTTATGTATGCACATGATAAAATGCTTTCTGACTATCACATCAGATCTGTTTCTAGGCACTAGGATTTGTTGGTTGTCTCCTCCATGTCCATTCTGTTTTCTTTGCAACAAACTTCAATTCTTATTTGGGGGAAGACTCCTCATTCACACACTTTAGGTAGAAGTAACCTCGCCTCAGTTACAAGCAGGATAACGGTGACCAAATGGCCCTGCAGGCTGGCCTGGCCTCCCACCAAGTATGCGATGCTCTGTCCCTCATGATCTATCCTCTTAGCTCTACAGTTACCTGTTACCCAGCAGATTTAACCTAACAATTACCACTGCTCTCCAAACATACCACGGGCCCTCCCACGCCATACCTCCACTCCAGTCGTTCCTTTATTGGGAATGTTCTCTCGGCCTCTCTTATGTCAACTGGAGATGGGTGGTGTAGCACACCAGTGTGAACATACTAAGCCCAGGAAATGGTATACACTGGTAAAACTCCACCTTCTCTTACTAGTATCTCACCGTGTAATTCTTTATAGCTATAATAGCAGCAAGCAAGCACTTTATTCATAAATGGGAGCCCCCCTCCTTCGTTAGCACTGAAAGGAACCAGAACAGCTGAGCATGCACAGCATGCCAAGTAAAGGTTCCACGCCAGCATCCTTTCTTGTCCAACCTTTATTCTGCCTTAAGGAAACCAGAGAAGGAATGGAGTTGGCTCACCTTGAAAGAACTTAGTGAACTCTAGGCAAAGCATAATTTCTGTGCAAACTAGTACTTGGCATACAGATAGGCAGAATCTTTGTAGTACCTCCATACTCCCCTCTCCCAATACTGTCCTCTGGCTGCTACCTTGAGGAAAGTCAGACCTAACCAGGTAGGTTTCTCTCTTTTCTCCTTCTCGCCGCGGGACAGTTTTGCCGAGAGCCCCATCAAGATCAGCAGCTTTAAGGCAATAATCTACCAACACCATGTCTTCCCTTCTCTTCATTTTAAAAAAGCACGCTTACATATTCAACACTGGGTGGGGGATACTGTAATTGAACGCTAGGCCTGATCAGCCCATAATAACTAAGGGAGGATATCATCAACCCGTTAAGCTTACCCATCAAAGGAAGAGCTGGTGCAGTCATATACCATCTCTCGGTTACCCTTCATTTGTAGGTACGCGTCACAATTATCACAACCGTCATACTCAAACTGGTCAATAGTCTGTGGAGAGAAGAATAATAATAATGTGACCATGGACAACGCCAAAAGAAAAAGCGTCTCTTTCAGTACTTTGACCCAGCCAACCTCTTGGCTCTCTACCTTGTCTCATCTCATCCAGGTCCCCCACCTGCTGCTGCTCCCAAGGAGCCATTCCTAAATCCCTCCCACCTCCACCCTCTCCTCTTCTGTTCCCAATCCCGTCTAATCGTTCCTTTCTCTACTTCCCTCCGAGGCCTGTACCTTCTAATACTCTCAGCCGTACATCCCCAACCTGCTCCGGTTCTCAGTGTCTTTGAGATCCAACATAAATCCTGCAGGGGCACTTGTGTTAAAAGCTGGAGACTCAAAGGAAGGTCAGGCTGCCCCAGCACTCAGCTGCGAGTCCGACTTGCAACCTCACGGAGACCTGGGCTTCTCTCTCCTCCGTCCCATGCCATCCCACCCACTTTCCTCAACTTTGTGCTCCACCATCCGCCGTACAACTAGGTCCCAAATAGCCACCTTGACCAGAGAACACAGCAAACACGCCCGCAGATGCCGCAAGTCCTTTGGCACCGTCTCCAGAGCCATCTTCTCGGATGGGAAGGACAGCCGGACACAGCCACAGCTGCCACCCGGGCAGGAAGTAAACAGAGGACTACCCAGAATGCCCCTTCCAGGGCTTCAGACTTCCTCTTCCGGTGTAATAGGTCGTTGGCCCCGCCCCCTCCCCCCTCTGGAGGAGATGGTTGGTCCCGCCCGGGAGCGGAGGCGGGGCGGTCAGCAGCCACCTGGCCGGCGCGCGCCCTGCCACCTGGGCCCGCGCGAGAGCGAGGCGGAGGCGGGTGTTGCGCCGGGCGCCTTGCTTGGGGGCGGGGCTGGGCCGACTGCCCCGCAGCTGGCGCCTGCGCAGAAACACTCAAGAGCCAAAACCCTGGCGAGAACTTTAGCTCCTCTGATGTTGGCCGCTAGCACAAGGATGCGATCCCTTACGAGGAGACACGGGAGTAGCCTCGGGTTTTTTGTGCGTTTTTAAAAGCGCTGTGGTAGTGACACCACGTCTCCCTCCAGATTATCTCTGTACAGATCGCAAACAGTCTAGAGACGGCCCCTTCCTACTGCGACAGGACTACAGGGCTTCCTTTTGCTGTGCTCAGGACTGTTGGCCTAAATTGGCGAGCGGCAAGACAAATGCTGTTCAGTTCCTAAAAGGGATTTACATTTGTACGTTCTGTACAACATTGTGCAGCTCTTCATATTTAGACTTCGGCATTCCTTTCCTTCTTTTTTTTGAGACAGGATCTCACTGTGCAGCTCAGGCTGGCCTTGAGCTCACTTTGTAGCCCAGGCTGGTCTCAAAATGGCAATGATCGTCCTGCCTCAGCTTCCCAAGTGCTGGGATTACAGGAATGCACCATCACACCTGCCTTTTGCTTCTTTTTTGTACTTAAGAACCTCTGTACATTACTCTCCCCTCTTTCAACCCTAGGAAGCTAGATTCCTTGTTCTTGGTCTAAACAGCACAACCAGGGTCCCTGCCAGTCTTTCTGGGGTTGGAACAGAAGAAGAAATTCTGCAGTGTGAGGAGAGCAGAGGCCCTGCCTGATGCCGGAGACAGATTTTTCCTCAGTGCTGGGGATTGAACCCTGCTATACCACTGAGCTTTGACCTCAGCCCTTTCAAAAATACTTGAGCCGGGCCTGTAATCCCAGCACTCGGGAGGCTGAGGCAGGGGGATCGTTGCCAGTTTGAGAACAACCTGAGATACAAACTCAAGACCAGCCTGAAGTGCTTAGGTAGACTGTGGCTTAAAAGATGAAAAAAATAAACTTTAGACAGGGTGTTGCTAAATTACTCAGGGTGGCCTTGAACTTGCCCCCCTCCTGCCTGAGGTCAGGTGGAAGCTACTAGGATTACTGGCATGTGCTGCTACCCCCTGCTAGCTCAGGATATTCATGCCAGCTGAGCACTAGCTCTCTTGGTGTGAAGGCAGAGTGCAGTCTGTTTATCTGATTGGTGCTTGGGGATAGAAAGTTTCAGCCTCTGCTCTTCCTTCCTTCCTTCCTTCCTGCCAGCCTCTTGAATGGACCTGAGCTTCCTCAAGGCAGGCCTTGTGGCCTGTGCCATACTGTGTCCACATGAGGTTCGGATGTTTTCTCTGTGAATAGTATCTTTCCACTTTATTTATTTTTTAAATTTTATTTATTTATTTATTTATTTTGTGTGTGGCCAGCTCAGCCCACCTGGGGGCGGGGCTGGCTGGCATGTGGTGCTGGAGGATTGAACCGCGGTCCTTGTGCTTTGCTAAGCTTGTTCTAAGTAGGTGCTTTAGACCACTGAGCCATCTCACCAGCCCATCTTTCCACTTTAGAACACATTTTTTTCCTGTATTTTAGGGAAGGGTCTACAGGGTGTTCAGAGTCTCACTAGTAGATCGGACTCGTAGTGATTCTCCTGTTTACAGCCTCCCAAGTGCTGGGATTACAGGTGCACACCACCACACCCAGTCTCAATTGCCTGTTCAGCGCACCCCAGGGTCAAAACCGAACCCCTGGCCTCTGCACGTGCTTGCAGGCACTTCAATCCACTGAGCTACTTGACCGGCCCTTAGAACACATTTTCAATTTGTGCTAGCTTACATAAGTTCTTCTATGTACTGGGTTCATTTTATGGATGGAAAAAGTGAGGTGCAGGACACCTATGCAAGCTCACAGGTCAGTTACTGGAGCCGCTAACTTAGTGTAATGACACATAATTATGACTGAACCACAGTGAGAATCCAGGTGTGTTCTTTCCCGGTTGCATGAAGTTGCTTTCAGGGGGCTTAAACAGTTCTTACTGCCAAGCCCACCATTCCACCCTATCCTTTTGTAAATCAGGAACTAGCCTCTGATGTCAGAAATAATTTATTTCTCTCTGATGAAGAAGGAAGTTGTTACCCTGAGTGACAGCCATGACAAAAACAAAACCACAAGACCAGACCACATTTATGGATAAATATATTAGCAAATAAATACATTTTTCAACATGGTGCCTGATTCAAGCCTCCTGTCTGGTCCAGATACAAATACCCATGGGGGTGTCTGGGTTCTAGTCTCCCAACCGACTTTCAGGGAAAAAGATTCCCTAATAGGATCTTATGCCCACTTCGCCCCAACATTCACATTCCAGGCAAAGAATAACGCCTGAAGGGCTTGGAATAATCAGGGTGCCCTGGGATGAATGTCACCCTAAGGAGGTCCCTAAGTCCATAAAGCTGCCCAGGCCAACTTCCACTCCAGTTCTACTGTGTGCACACCTGCCAGCAGGGCCCCTGCATGGCTTCTACTGGGGAGCTGGGCAAAACCCGGATAGTTGCACCTTTCCTTTTTCTCCCCAGCTCCCATCCCTGCTCCGAGACAAATCTTCTCTCAGAGAAGAACTTTGTTGTCCTTGCTCAGCTGTAATTTGGCCTCTTCTGCTTTCATTCTATCCTCTCTCTTCCCTAATGAAGTCCAGAAGAATTTCTCAGCTTTCACCCACTTTGGACTTGGACACAGGAGATCCCCGTGGAAGTTTTTCCCTCCCCACTACCTTTGCTTGTCATCCCCAGAAGAACTGAGGTGACAGGAGTAACAAGGGAGACTGAAGATCAAAGCTATCACCCCAGCTTCATCGGGGTGCTGCTTCCACCTCAAGGACAAAACTCTATGCCCTGGCTTCCCAGAGCCTCCTGTCTGACTCTGGCTTTAGCTTGTGGATCTGCCAATAAAGGACAAGAAGGGGGCGACATCCTCCTGTGTGCACCAGGGCAGGCGCTGCCTGCAGAGTCCTCCCTCACTGGGGTCCAGGCTCACCTAGCCTCTTGGTTCCTTTGTAAAGAAGGAAAATGGTACTATCGAGCCAGGGTAGTCCCTGATGCAGCCTTACCAGGAAGGAGCCAGAGCTGGTGTGCTGAGCTCACCAGAGGAAGGAGGTAAGAGGGATCCTTCATGCAGCTGAACCCGCAAGCTGGTACAATCACGAGGTCTGGGGTGAAGAGACCTGGTAGGGCAGCGGGAAGGAGCAGCACCTTTGTAACATCTACCCACACACACCTAGCTTCCTGCCCTCAAGGAGCCTTCAGGGCTGCAGCTCACAGATGATGCCTGGCACGACACAGACTCGCTGCAGGAGCGTGTTCTGCAGACACAGTCTGGAGCCAGGATGGGCAACAGCACTTCTGCCACCCACCATCGCCACCCCTCTTGCACAAAGAGCGGCAACAAGCAAGGTGTTTGCTGGGGTCCTTTCTTCTCCAGGAGCAGAGCTGTGTCTGGCAGGACCCTGAGTCATCCGCAGCACACGCTTGTCAGCTTGTCAGAGGTAGGTCGGACCACCTCACACAGCCTGCTCGCACAGCTGCTCAAGCTCCTCCTCTGAGCCTGCACGGAGAAGGGAGGCAAGAGGTCATTCAGGGTCAGGCCAGGCTTCGCCTCTCACCTGTGGAGGGTGGCCAGCAGGGGACAAGAAAGGGAGGAACAGGGAACAGTGTCTGGAATGGTGATTAGATTCAAAGCTGAGTGGGGCCCCTTTAAGAAACAGAAAGAAAACAAATCTAGAGAAATACATACGGCAAGCAGTATGCTACCACTACTTACTATTCATTCATTCATTCATTCACTCACCCCATAAATGTTTATTAGGGATTCACTAATCCCAAACTAAAGAGTTTGGCTGGCTACCATTTGTCAAACAAAAGGGCCAAAAGAATAAGCCAGGCCAACAAGACTACAGTCCCAAGAGATGTGGAGGCAAGGGGAGAAATAGTGTTATAACACAGCAACCCAAGAATGACGATATATAAGCTGGTCTTATAGGAATAGGCAAAAATTGATTTATAGGAATAGGGAAGGCAGCCAGATTTTTTTTTTTTTTGTGGGACTTGCATTATTATTACTGAGCTTTAAAAAAGAAAATGGCAACAGGATATTCTGGTCTTCACTATAAGAAACAATAACTTAGTTTGACGAAAGCATAAAGCAAAGGAAGAGAAAGAGAGGTGTGGAAAATAAAATTGGAAATAAATATGGAGCTAATGTGATAGAGCCTTGAAACTGAGGTTGGGTTGTATTGTGTACAAAACAGGACATGTGGAGATGTCTAGGCAGTCTGTTGTAAAATGGGTGGCTGTAGTAGCAGTGTGGAGGGAGGGGACTGTGCTGCCCAGCTCACGGGCTCAGCACTGGATGTGCAGCTCCCGGCCTTTGTGGCCCTGTAGGCCAGACGGGAAGGGCTAGGAGGTCCTATGGCGATCATCAGGCTGTTTCCGACATGTGCAGGGGCCAGCAGTGCTGGGCTTCAGGAGAACATGATAAAACTAACAGAGAATCTGATACTGAGTGAACACGAGGAGCCAGGAGAAGGCAGGCAATGAAACTAGCTCAGAGTTTAGGAGCACAGTCTGGCCCTGGGGGAAAGTCCACAGGGAACTGTCACACCCATGGTCCCTGGGCTTTTGGAAGCAAGTATCTGATACACCACGACTGTTTGCATGCCTGTCTCCCCACAGAGCTGGATCTCTTTAGCCAATCGCACCTCCTCAGACCCTAGCCTGGAACCCGTACATAGCAAGCATGTAATCAGAATTGGAAAAAAGAGGAAAAAGTGAACGAACAAATGAACAAACAAATGAAAGGATGGATGGATGACAGAAACTTTCAAGTTCTGCCTGTAGGCTTACTAGTCTGGGAGGCCTTATATTTAGGACCCTTGGGTCCTCTTTGGGGTAGAAGGGTTCTCCTAGCAGTGGCTATAGTCAAAGAACTCTAACATCCACACAGTGGGAGAAGGTGGGAAGAGTGGGAAGTGGAGAACTATGGAAGGGGAAAAGGAGAAAGTTGGGCAAATAAATATGCGAAGCTTTGTGCTAAAGCTGACAATTTACACAGTCACCATTGCCTATAATTCAGGGAAGCACCAAGTTTCCAGGAAAATGAGGTGGGTCTTACTATTTTTAAGGCTACCTGTAAGGGAAGCGTGGTGGTTCTTTTTTTACCAATATCTGAGTGGTAGCTGAGAACCACTTATGATTTCAACTTTTTTCATCACTCATGTAAACAGATGGCCTAGTCTTATAGTTATCTGTAATTATTGCTTCTGTAAAATCATGATCCCCCAAGGAACACTTCTCGGCCTTCTAAGTATTGAGGGCTAATGGGCTGTAAGCATTGCTGGGGCTGCACTGATTATCCAAGGAGTGAAACACCTAGGTTTGAGCTGCAGCTCCAAACCACCCCCAAATGCCTGTCGCATGCCTCAGCCATACCAGTACCGCCCTCACATCCTTCTTATGATCTAGCAACTAATGGGGAAGTGCCTGGCAGAGCTGGGAGGCTCCAGCCAACATACTATGCTCTGCCAGCTGTTCCATACTTTGAATGTCACCTCTGGTGAATCAGCTTCTGTCAACCCCTTGTTGGCTAACTCCACCTGTCCTGCAATAGCCAGCTCTAGAGAGCCGGTGAGCTAGCTCAGAGGACTAAGTGCCTGTTTAGGCAAACGCAGGGACTGGGGTTTGATCCCCAGCACCACATGCTACACCGGCCCCACCCTGGGGTACACTGAGCTGGCCACAGAGACTAGGCATGGTGGCACATGCCTGGGGAGGCTGGCACAGCACTGGGGAGGCTGAAAACAGGAGGATCACTAAGAGGATCACAGCACTGGGGAGGCTGAAAACAGGAGGATCACATAGTGAGACCCTGTACTAAATACATTAAAAAAGAAAAAATAGCCAGCTCTAGTTTCTTTTCCCACCACACAGTGTTTCCCCTGAAAACTCACCAGGCTGGGCTGGCAGCACCTGGCAGTGTGGGTAAGGGCATGGCCTGCCCGCAGAGGTGTCAGAACTCCACTCAGAAGGCCCCTCCCCAGGTGGATGTGGTCCCAGAGGCTGGCGTGGAGTCAGACACAGCCATACTGGCTGTGAACTTGAGTAACAAGGGCCTGGGGCTTCTGGTAGCAGCCTCCTCTCCAGGCCTGGCGGTCTGAAGATCAATGGGTGGGCCTCTGGAGGCCAGGGGTATGCCAGGCTGGGGTTGTGATGGGGGAATATCCGGCAAGCTGGGCGCACAGTCAAGTCCTGGGGCCGAGAGGCTGGCATGGGCTCTGAGGGACCAGCCCGCCGTTTTCTCTGTGTGTGTCGGGTGGGGAGGTTGGATTTCTGCAAGTGACTGCTGGGACTGGGGCTTGGACTGGCAGCTTCAGCTTGGCCAAGGGCTGGCTCTATGAGGGCCCTGGACCGTTGTGTGTTGGGAAACTGGCCTGAAGAGGCTACTGGGTTAGATTTGGTGGTTTGCTGAATGGGAAAAGGTGGTTCCGGCTGAAGCTGTGTCCGAGAAGCAGCAGGCCTGGACTGGGAGACACCAGGTTCTGAGCCAGGCTTCCTGCCATGCCACTGGAACCGCTTTTTATAGTGGTGGTGCCGGTGACGGTGGTAGTGGACATGGCTAGAAACCTGGGTTTCCCCTATGGGCACCACTGAGTCCAAGGAACGGGGTCGACAGTTCACACGAGGTTGTGTCCCTTCCTGGTGAAGATCCCCTTCGGGGCTACAGTACACTAAGGGGTCAAAGTCACTACTCAGGGAACTGCGGAAGGTAGAACTGCTGCCGTGGATGCCCTGCAGGCTAACATCTGTGCAGTTGACCACTGAGTCGCTGGAAGAACCGTGGCAGGGCCCAGAGCTGGAATCGCTGGCTGGACCATCGGCCAAGTAGCCACTGCGTTCTGTACAGTAGCTTTCTCCAGACCCACTGCTGTCATGTGGCCTGGCTCGGCGCACTGGACAAGCTGTGGGGTGCTGAGAGGTACATCGGAGATGGCTCATACCCCAGCCCTGTGCATAGGGGTGCTGGGCCACTGGCAGGTGCTGCTGCTCGCCTGAAGCCCGGAGATGTGCAGCTCCGGCTCTGGGGAGGCATTGGTGTCGCGGGCCCATGATGGCTTCTTGGGATGGGAAGAAGGGTCTGGGTCGTGGGGGCCGAGCTCCTAGATTCCGAGAAGGGCCCAACAGGTAGGCAGCAGGGAGGTGGTAGTGGGCATGGCCAGGATGCTGGCGAATGAGGTGAAGTCTCCTGCCTGGTTCTTGGTAAGATCTAGAGGGTCCCAGGGAGTGAGAAAATGAATCTCCTTCTGGAAAAAAAAGAACCAAAATCACAGCTGTTGACTCCACATGGATAATGCAGTTAGAAAGGTGAGCCTGTAGTTAGCCTATTCGACCCTGCACAGCTGTAAGCTCAGCTTGAGGACCACAGTCATCCATATCTTGCCTGACAGTCCTTTAGGACTCCCTTGGCACCTCCAGTCAGGCTGCCTGCCCCTAGAATCCCACAGAACAGTCAAACCCATTCCTCCCACCAGCCACCTGGGGCCACTGCTAGTCCATACTGTACCTACAGGTAAGTTAATAAAAGGTTCTCTTTCCTTAGTATATGATTTCACTTTCATGTCTTAGAAAATTGTCACAGATACTGATTTTGACAAAATAGGGTCATTTATTTCCAGAAAATTATAATAAACATATAAACCAGTAAATTTTTTGTTTAGAATCAACTAAGTTGTAAAAATATCTATAACTTTTAGGATAATAAGGATGCATAGGATGTGAACAGCTGTCCCCTTCAGATGAGGGACAGCTGAAATGACTGTGGTGGCAGTTCTGTCTTCAGGGTCATAGCAGACAGAGACCCTTTCCCGGGGAAGCCATGCCCTACACCTGTCTCCCTGTGCACAGGAGTATCCTGGGCCCAGCTCCTACCCACGATGTTGAACATGCAGAGTGGACAAGTCCGGTGCTGATGTAGCCAAGGGTCCACGCAGGTCCGGTGGAATTCGTGGAGGCAGGAAATGACCCGTAGCTCCTGGAGAAAACGAGAGTGCCCACATCAAAGGTTTCCACGGTGAGGAGAAAAGCCAAAACAAGGCTATCTCCCTGACTCCCTCTGGCCTTTGTTTCTTGCATTCAACTACTTGCAAAAGGTGGATTTGAATTTTGCCATTTAGCTGCATGACTTTGGGCAAGTTTCTTAACAATTTTCAGCGGTAAAATGAGGATAAAAAAACTATTACCATCCCTTCATATGAGGTTAAAATGAGACAGTGCGTTAAGAGTACCACTGTGCCCTGGCACAAACAATAGTGTCCTTTCCTCAGAGGGCCAAGGGCCAGGGAAGTGACCAAACCTCAGGGCTAGCCCCTGCCCTGCCTCTGCCCCCCACAGGAACACAGGACATAGATGCAGCCAGGGCACCCATATGAGTCCCAGGTCTCCCCATTTTTGCCCCCATTTCCCTCCCAGCCTTGTTACGGGGGTGTATTACGAAGCCTGCCTTACCTGCCCCTCGGAGAATTCCTCCAGGCAGATGGCACACACAGGGGCGGAGCTGCAGCTGCTACCTGAGTCTGGCCGCTCAGCCCGAGTTCTCCTGCAGCTGTCTTGGTACCTCCTGGTGGCCAGCTGGCTGATGGCCCAGGCTGTTCGCTGCTGAAGGGGGTCCTGGAAAGAGGAGCGGGGCTCAAGATGAAGTGGGGCTCCTTGCCCTCTTGCCTGGGCCCCAGCTTAGACTCACTTCCCCATTAGGCCACACACAACCAGTTGAGCACCCTAGGGAATTTATCTCCTCAGAGGTCTCCCATGGCTCTCCCACCCCCATCCATTAAGTTTTTCTCCCTTCAACAACAGGGGAGACTTTGTATCCAATTGCAGCTTGACATCTCAACTTGGCTGTCCAGTAAGCATTTCAACTTTAACATGCCCCAAATTGAACCCCTAATCCCCTTAACCATCCCCAGCCATACACCTGCCCTGGCCCCAATATTTTCCATCTCACAAATGACAATCCCATTGTTTTCACTGCTGTGGCCAAAAATCTTGACGCCTCTCTCTCATATCCCACGGTCAGTCCATGAGAACACCTGTGACTTTGCCTTCTGAACATACCGGAAAAACTGTTTCTCATCCTTTTCTGCTCTCTCCCTAACCCACCTCCTGAATTCCTGCAACATCCCCTACCTGCTTTCTGCTTCCAATCTTGCCACCCTGTGGTCCATTCTTACCACAGAGACCAGAACTGATGCTAGCAGCGGCGTATGGTGGCACCTGCCCGCAATCCCAGCACTCTGAGAGGCTGGGGTAGGATGACTGCAGGCTTAAGTTCAGCCCCGGCAACTTAGCAACTTATGGAGAACTTTTCTCAAAATTTATTTATTTATTATTTATTTATTGTGGTACCAGGGATTGAACTCAGGACCTTGCGCTTGCCAGGCAAGTGCTTATTCTACTGAGCCATCTCCCTGGCCCCTCAAAATTTAAATAAAATAAAAACAAAAAAATATATCTAGGGATATAACTCAGGTCCTGGGTTCAAACCCCAGGAACACACACACACACTCCACACAACACACATAACCGTCATTTTAAAATGTGAGCTCATGGCACCTCTTCTACTCAAATGGCTCCCTTTGGCTCAAGTGGCTTCTACTCCAGGGCTCCCGTTCCACCCCTCCCCCACCCTGAGGATGCACTTCAGTGACAGCATGTGCCCAGCATGCAGAATCCCCAGCACCACAAGAACAAACCCAAACAAAGCCTGACAGTCACCTGAGCAGTTCAGTGCAACTGGCCCCAGGCGTTCTCCAGCCTCCTACTCTGCCCTCCAGTCTTGGGACTATTCCCCAGATGGGTCAGGTGCGCTTGTGTCTCAGGGCCTTGGTATCTACTGTTCTCTTTCCACCCCCACCTCCTGCCCCTCACCCCTCAACCCCACAACCCGTGCAGCTCACACCCTCACTCTCCCACTTGTGGCTTTGCTACAGCATCACATTTTCTCAGTGTGACCTTCCTTGGACTTGCTTTTAAGAATTAATGCTGTACTCTTGGAATGTCTCCCCTGTTGCTATTTTGTTTTTCTCTGTAGCATATATTGCCATCTAAAATCATATATTTTTAAAAATAGTATATTTTTTAACTGTTTTATTATCCAGAATGAAATGAAATGTTTGTTTATTGTTTGCAATGAAAGCTCCTTGAGGGGATGGGTTTAGGGTTGCTTTTGCTGTCTGTGTTATTCCCAATACCTATAACAATGCCTTTTTTTGTTGTTTTTTTGGTGGTACCAGGGATCAAACTCAGGACCTTGCACTCGTCAGGTTGGCCCTGGTGCCACTGAGTTGTATCCTCTGCCCTCTGTGTGTCCTTTTTTTTCTTAATATAATAGTGTTTAGCATACAATAGGTACTCAGTATATTTGTTAAATCAATGAATGAATAAATTAATGTGGAGAGCAATATGGGGAGAGGCTGCCAGGTATCAATGAGGACAGATGCTAGGGTATTTAGATGCACATTTTTTCCTGAGCATAAAGGCGCTAGCCTTCTGCTTTTTCTCCTTCCTATCCCCTCCACATGTTCCCATCCCCACCTCTGCCAGGGAGCCCACATTACTCACAGGCCTGTTGTGGCGGGGTCGGCACCGGATACGAAGCACTGAAGCCAGGATGATCACAAAGATGGTGCCCACCACTGTCAGGAGGATCCATACGTCATAGTCTGGCTGGGAGACAACAGAGAAGGAAAGGGTGAGACTTCAGGAAGGAGGTGGGCCAATTAGATAGGAAATGTAGGAGCACCAAGGACAAAGAGAGCTGCATGTTCCCTGGAGTGTCTCACCTGAGGGATGAGGTAGGGACAAACATGGAAATGGTCCCTCTCTGCCCAGGAGCACTCTTGGGAGGGGGTTCTCTGGAAACCAATGTGTTTGGAAAGAGGGGAGAGGAACCCCTTTGCAAGGTGGGAACCTCGCCAGTGAGTGGTAATGTAAGATTCCTAGCCAATGGAGAAGGACTCATCAGGGGTCAAGGGTCAGGGGTCAGGCAGGTTCTGATACTACATGTCATAAGACCGTAGAGCTGAAAACAGCTTCTGAACTCATCTGACCCCATGTGTTCATTAAGCAGATGATGCCCAGAGGGGGAAAGCTTGCCACACTGAGGGATAAAATTGGGTAGAAGGTCTCCAGGAGTCAGACACACTTGGTGGGAGTTGCCACAGGATGAAGTAAATGTGCAACGAGTGCCAGGGCAGGGTTGGTGGAATGGAGTGCTCACCCAGGCTGGGGGCTCCTTCAGCTCGATCCTCACATGGGCCTTTCGGTTCTTGTACACAAACTCCATCAGCTTCTCAGCATCATTACCCCAGATTAGTACCACTGGCCAAGTGAGCCCCAGGGGCTGCTGCAGCTGCAGAGGACAAAAGGACCCCAAGGACTGTGATGACTTCTCCTTCCCCCCAGAACTTTATCTTCCTCCGTGCAGCCCCTCCTCAAACACCCTGATGTCTCCTCGTACCTGCTCAGCAGCAGCTCGGTCCTCAGTGATATCAAAGAGGACGGCACTGGCTCCTCGCTCACCAGCCATGCGCGCCTGCAGAGACATACAGCAGAGTTTGGCTGGAGCCAGAGGACACAGCTGTGCAGGGCTGGGTCTCCCCACCCACCCCCAGTCCTAGGACCGTGCACAGGGAGCACCTCTGCGCTCTCACGTGCACACAGGCAAGGAGGCAGGAGGCCAGGATCCTTGCTAGGCCCCGGCTCAGCCAAGTTCCACTATTCCACAGGACTACACTCAGTCCTTTCCTTTGGTAAGAGAACAAATCCTTCACAAAGGTTTACTGGGTGCCACGTGGTAGCTCTGGCTCTTGGGTGAAGTACAAATAAAACACAGCCCCTGCCCTCACTCAGGATTTCAGTAGTGTAAGAACAAAGACTAGGGAGTGACCAGCACCCAGGAGGAGGAGGAGAACACAGAAGTGCAAGGGAGAGCAGGAGACAACTCCTTTGGGGTCCAGCTCGGTTTCCCAGGTGTGCTTCTGAGAGAGGTTGCGACTAAGAGTCTGACTCCACACCCGGGGGCAAAGGCGCCACCTCAGCCCACCTCACATACATGCCGGTGCACCACTCTCAAGCTTCCAGCTCACCCCAGCTCTATTTCAAGGACTTAGAGGAGTCCTTGTTCAGTGCTTTATCCCTTTGTCCTCTCCCTTTGGGTGACTCAGGTAGGGAGGGGCTTGAGGGGCTGTTCCCACAAGGACACAACGGTGCACGGTGCACTCGGGTGTTCACCAAGGGCTCCAAGAGCAGGCTTGATGGGGGGCCAGAATCTAGCCATCCGGGCAGAGCAGATAGCACAGCCAGAAAGAGAAGGCGGGATCCCGAGGTTACGTGTGTGGGGCAGAAGGAGGGAGATAAGAGCCGAGGGTGGGGTGGGGGCACAACGGTAGACGAGTGGCATGCAGAGCCTGCCTGGGGCTGAGTCTCCTTGCCTGCACTCAGCGGCCTTCTTTCCTAAGTAGAGCAGAGGCTCCTCTGACAGGGCAGCAGGCTGTGACCTCCCTCCCCTGGGGCCTCCACTGGACCTCTGGGGCCTTGGCAGGCAGTGAAGGAGTTAACCCTTGTGCAAGCAGTGGTGGCAGAAGAGGAGAGTGCTGGGACTTACTCATGCTCCCAGCACTTTGATCTCTGCCTGCCTTCCCAGGGAGAGCCTGTCCCAACAGGTCTCCTGCCAGGCAGGCTGGGAGCAGCTCCTTGCTCCTGCTCCCCAAACAGTGGCAGGGGCCTGGAGGCCCCTCCGAATCAGCTGCCTGCAGGCCGGGAGCAGGGCAGCAGTGGAGGGCGGTGAAGACACACAAGCGGCCCCATTTTGAGCAGAGGGTAACTTCCCTCTTCCTTCTTCTTCTTTTTTTTTTTTTTTTTTTTTTCCTCTTCTCTGTCTTCTGGGAGCTGAGTTGGGCTCTCTATAGGGACCAGCACCTGGGCCAGGCCTGGGCTAGAAATTCACAGAACTCCAGAATGGAATCAGTGAAGGAATTAAGAAGCTACCACTGGGTCAGGAGATGGCTCAGTGGAATAAGCACTTCCCTGGCAAGTGCAAGGGCCTGAGTTCAATCCCCAGTTCCCGCAAAAAAAGAAGAAGAAGAAGCTACCACTTCTATCATCCCCTCTCCTATTCCTCCCAGGAAGTCCCTGTCACCAAGGCTCCTCCAGGCAGGACAAAGTTCTCTAAGCAAAGGAATGGGAGAAATGCCAGGGGAAAAGAATCCCCGCGAGGGGAAGCCTACCTGAAACCTCAGACTCCAAGGCCGTGGCCTGGGCATGAGAGAGGTTCTGCAGTGCTCACACAATTGGAATTCCCAGAACAAGGCCTTAGCCATGGCCTGCCTGGGGGAAAAAGGCTCATTTCTTTCAGATCCCCATCCATATCCTCCATAGCATATGCTTTCCTTCTCCCTTGTGATGCTGGGAACCAAACCCAGGGAGTACTGTCTATGTCCTTAGCCCTTTTAATTTTTTTAAATTTTGAAACAGGGTCTGGTTAAGTTGCCTAGGCTGGCCTCAGACTTGCAATCGTCCTGCCTCAGCCTCCAGAGTAGCTGGAATTATAGGCATGTGCCACCATGCCTGGCTCCAACCCCTATCTCTTTGAAGAATTGGGGTAGGAACAGTAGAAAGCAATTATGGTGACAGTCAAACACCCTCACCCATTACAGCGCATAATTACAAAGCTGTAAAAGTGATCAAAGAGCCAGAGAGTTGGCCAACAAGAGAAAACAAACAGGACTTTCAGGCAGTGGATTCCTGTTCTAGGATTAAAAAGACACCATTTGGGGCTCAACCTGGAGCCCTCTGTGCCTCCTGCCCACCTGCACAAGGCACTTCCTTGGGATGGAATCTGGAAGGTAAAGAGAACAGGCAGACCTGTAGGGCTGGGAGACGGGGCTGCAGGAAGACAACACAGTGATCTCTCCCAGTACTTCAAAGTGAGCCCAGCTGGCAGGCTCTAGCTTTCAGACTGGGGCCATTGTGCAGTGGGCAGTGAGGAAAGTGAATTCCTGCCTCTTGCTCCCTGGTTGCCTCTGGCACCTCTCTGGGCTTTAGACTTTCCTCTCCAGTGCACAGTGACAGTCTCTACACATTTCCTGCTCATTCAAGGTTAAGTGAGCACTTACTATGTCCAGGGAAGGCCAGGGCTCAGAATCTAGTTGGGGAAACAAGGCCTCTACGTATATAAAATTGTAATGCTGATTACAATATCCTGAACACAAATGAAGGAGATAGCCCAGTAACCAACACTTTTGCCCTTCAGAATAAATAGCCCCCATCCTCCCACTTCAAATCAGGCAGAGATATTCAATATACAAAACAAATAAATATGAGCCATCCACTGGGAGGTGAGGCAGGATAGGAAGCACTCTTCTACCCTGCCTGCCCCCGCTCCTGCACAAAATCTAGACTTGGCAGAACAGTTTTGGATCTGTAGGCAAAGACCTTCACTGCTGGAAACATGCTGTGTGGAGAGATTTCTTCCTATTGGGTTGGCTGGTCTGGGCTAGGCAGGAAAGATTCATAGAAGGGGTGAGTGCCACTGGGCCTGGGAGCTAGGCCTTTTACTGAAAAGGGCAAACTTGCCCAGATTGCCTAGGATGGTATCTTGGCTCTACTGTGGTTAGTTGTGAGACTATAGGCAAGGTACTTAACTACACTGTGCCTCAGTTTCCCTTTTGGCAAACTAGGCTAATAAAAGGACCTACTTTTTAGGATTGTCATCAGAGCTACATAAATTAATCTATGTCAGCACTTATAGTAGTGCCTGGAACATAATAAGTGTTCCTTAAGTATTAGTATAAGGTATTAGTGATTGTTGTATCAACTATTATTAGTATCATATATATATCGACCCTATTTTTGAGGGGAGGCAACTGATACTCAGAGACACTAAACTACTTGCTCAGGGTCATCTCTGAGAAGCAGCAGAGGCAGGATTCCCACCCTGGACTTCAGCCTCCAGAGCGCCTGCCCTTAATCACTGGGGAGAGGCCTGCAAGGAGACAGGCGCAGCTCCCACCCACACGTGTGTCTCTGGATCCGACTCCTTCCACTAGGGATCAGGCCATACTGCACTAGGCTGGCAGGCATGCGGTGAAAAGGGTCTCACTTATCTCGAGGATGAACACGGAGCTGCTAATAAAGGGCCACCAATCTAGCAGGTATTCAGCCACAAAGTAGAGAAATCTAGAAAGAACTGTGGTGAGTGTTTCAGGAAACAACAAGAGTGATGACAAATAGAAGAAAACAAAAACAAACCTTGTGGACTCGGCAAGCACAGGATGGAGGATAGGGTCTGGCTCAGTGGTGGAACATGTGCTTAGCATGTGCAAAGCCCTATGTTCAAACCCAGTCACTCACACACACACACACAGAGGATGGGGCGATGAAGTCTATGACAATGACAGAGTGATGACTGCAATAACTCCTCGAATGATTATACTTGACACAGGGCTAAGAGCGTCCATCAGTACTGCCTCATTAAATCTTCATGACTATTGATATATGCTAATCATTACACCACAGATGAGGAAACAGAGGCTTAGAGAGGTGAGCTAAAATATCCAGGTCACACTGTGGGCTAGAAGAGCTGAGCTTTAAGCCCTTGAAAGCCCTAGTTCTGTCAACGATTGTGGCACTCATCGGGTGACATAAATAGGGAAAACCAGAACTGTTCTGAGTCAGTGGTTTCCACATTTTTCCTTACCAAACACCTCACCTTTGCTTTACCCGTCCCAAGAGCTACATCTTTAAAAGTGTGTGCTCTACTAAGCTAATTGCATTTATTGTATGCAATAAATTCATTTTCCTATGAGATAACCCATGTTAATACATTGAACCAACCAAAAGCAAAAATGAGTATTTCACTCAAGTGGATGGTACTTCTGAAATACTGGATGTATTTCTGGCCTTAAAGACCTTAAAGAGGGGCCGGGAAGATGGCTCAGTGGAATAAGTGCTTCCCTGGCAAGTGCAAAGGCCTAAGTTCAATCCCCGGTTACACACACACACACACACACACACACACACACACACACGACCTAGTGTGAGCCAGGGGACCCCCCACCAGGTAAGGGCTGCATGGTCAAAGGATGAGGTCTGTGGGAGGCCTTAGACCTGCCAGCTGGAAGGCACCAAGGAGCTTGGGGCTGGAGCAGCCCCACAGGCAGTTGGCGGGAACAGACAGTCACACGGTAGCCAGCCGAGGCATTTCTTCTAAACCCTTAGCATGTGGTTTGTTTCCATGTTGATTTTTAGCTCAGACACAATTTGACACTCCCCGCACTGTGTCTGTGTCATATCCCCACACTCTCCCTTGCGTGTCACGAGGGCCCCCTCTGTGGAGATGCCTACAGCTTCTCACTGGTCACCTGCTGAGATCACATGCTATGCTGAAAGTGGGAGCTCTGGGTTTTTTGTAAAATTTATTGACTAAAACATATTGCTTTTATCATAGGTAAAAAGAAAAAAAAATCCTACCAGAGCCTTCGTGAGCCTTTCTGCCCTCACTCACTGTCCCTAATGCAGAGCGACACTGAGCACTTCCTTAGCAAATGAGGATGAAATCCTTTGTGAAGCAGTAGGACTGAACTATCCAGAGCAGGGCAGCTTCAGCCTAACAACCCCCTGCTGCTGTTAGACCCTCTCAGCTTTGCAGAGATGCCCCTCTTCCGGCTCCTCCACAGCCGCCGCTTGACCCTGCTTCCCACCTCCCCGGAAGCCTCCTATGCATCAGCATGGCCAGGCCAGGGGAATATCACTTAGCTGCAGATGCTGCCTTCTTTGTGTGTGTGCGTGTGTGTGCACGTGTGTGTGTGTGTGGGGGGGTGCATGCAGTGCTGGAGGCTGAGTTCAGAACCTTGAGCACACTAGGCAAGTGGTCTCCCCTGAGCCATGGCCCGGGCCAGCCACACATGGAACCTGACCACACCCCTCTCCCTGGCCCTCATAGGATGAAATAAAAACCTGGATTGTTTCCTTGATGCTCCCTGGAGAAGCAGGAAATCCTTAAGGAATCTGAGTTTGAGTACAGCTAGCACTACACAGCCGGCACTACAGTTGGGGTGTTGCTCTCTGTTCTCCCCACGCCTAAATCTACCTCATCTGTACCATAAATAATCTAACTATACTTTACACAGGGGTTGAGTTTTCCAAATAGGAAAGAAGGCAGCAGAGCAGAGACTAAAAGTCTAGGTTTGAGAACGAGACAGGGCCAGGTTCCAATACCAGCTCTACGCTCTCCTGATTTGTGTCGGGCTGGCAAGTTACTTAATTTCTTCTGATCCTCCCTTGCCTCCTCTGCCAAATGGACGGAAATGTGTGTCATTCTAGATTGTTGTTAGAAGCAAATGACAAAACATATAAGGCATCTGTCCCATGTGTCACTAGGCGCAGTGGTGAGCACACAGAAGATAGTAACAGTCACTATTAGTTAAAGCAGGGCTCACAGGCACAGATTAAAGAGGCTGAGGCCAGAACAGAGGGCAGCAAACAGGAGAGCCCACCAACTGCTGAGAGGGGCGCCTCCTGCCCAGTTCCTGCGGACTGCCCCCACATAGAAGTGGAGCAAGTGCTGCTAGAGCACAGGGGTTTTTCTCCAGAAAATGTTTTCTATGAACATTTTCAATTTATAAATGTGGAAATGTCATTTCGTGGGCTAAACACAACCCTGGTGCAAGCCAAAGCAACCTAAGAGGAAATATGTTAAGTTTTTAAGGATGGATGTTGGCTGCTGTCTGGCTGTCCTTGCAAAAGCTTTCAGTAAACACTGCCTGGACATGGTGGCGCACACCTATATCCTCAGCACTCTGGGCAGCTGAGGCAGGAGGATCACAAGTTCCAGCCCAACCTGGGCAGCTTAGTAATTCAATAAGTAAAAATTTAAAAAGGCATGGAGATGTAGCTCAATATAAAGGCTCTAAATTCAATCTCTAGTGAAAAAAAAATGTTCAGTAAATGTTTCTGAAATGTTCCAGTGCTAGGCAGAGAGCAGGCTTGGGAACTCTAAACTGCAGAGGACAGGCAGGAACTGCGCACCTACTAAGATGAAAGTCAAAATTCTGCATGTGCTGGGTGGCAGACAAAAGACAGAGGTAGAAATTTCTATCACTGTCCCACCAGGAGAGGGAATCAGGTTTATCACTCTTAAGAGACAAAGGGACAAGAGAGTAGGGGGCCTCTCAGAGTTCAGGGCATGTGTAGGGTCAAGGGCGAATCTACCTTGCTGGCCAGTGACAGGCAGGGGCGAGGGGCTCGTCGGGGACTCTCGAGCTTGACAATGCTGATGAATCCAGGCTCCAGGTTGTCGTCATCACTGGCATTGCACAGGTACAGGGGATGCGACTGCAGAGAGGGAGACAAAGACCTGGGTGAGGGAGGCTCTTTGAGACCAAGTGAACTACAGGAACCAAGCACTCTGATGCTGCCCTAGGCAGGTTCCAGGTCCATCTCTCAGTGCTAAAAAAGAGATGCCTTGTTATTGGGTTGTTTCATAATAAGCCAGTAGTCATCAGTTGTCATTTCAGAGGTGCTGGTACCAAGGACACAGGGAGTTGGGAATAGGTGAGAGGGAAGAAAAACCAGAGAGGCCTGAAAGAAAAGCCTGCTACAAAGCAGCTCCAACAAACTTCAAGCTCTATTTTTCCACACTGGCCAGATGCAAAGGGTTCCTCTCCTGGCCCCAGCCTCTCTCAAGTCCTGATTCTTCCACATGTTCACAAAACCCCAGGCTGACAGAGTATCCACCCACTCCCCCATCAGTACTTCCAGAATCCTGTCTGCCTTCTACCCAGGATGAGGTCAAGCGAGGTGCTCACAGGGAGAAGAGACAATCTTGGGATGGTGCTTGGCTAAGACTTATGCCTTGACTAGCACATTCATATGGGTGCAGCCCATCCCCAGAAATGAGGTACTGGAGAAGGAACCATCTCAGCTCACCTGCTCTGAACTCACAGCAGGTCTGGTCCAAGACCCTGTGCTTCTCTGGCTAGCTGTGCTGAACAATGACTAACAGGGAAGTAGGCCCACAGGTGCAGCCAGAAATCTGAGCCTCTCTTAGTTAAGGGGTAAGACCGCCCTATTTTAACACTTTTCTTTCAGTATGATTCTACTACCATTTGAGTCTCATTTTTCCTGAATCAAATGTTACCAGTGCATAAGAAAAAAGAGTGACCTATTAGGCCCTAGATAATCCAATGGACCAGACTCCCATATGGTGGAAACCTATATCTTAGGAAAAAAGGGATTTCCTCCTAAGGAGCAGCTTACATGTCCCTCTCCCCTGATGCTGAGGTCTGAAAGACTTCTAGAAAGAACCATTAGAGAAACTGTAGAGCATTATGAATTGATGAAAATAATAATACTAATGAGTTTTAAAACACTTTTAGAAAGCTCGTTTAGATTATTTTCACTCACTGTATCACACTGCAGTTCCTTGAACACAGTAGGTTCTTAACAAATACACATTATCTTGCTTTAAATAAACATGTCTAGACAGGGAGTGCTGACATAGGAAGGTGTTTGTTCTTGCTCCCAGAATTTAAAGACTATGAGGCTGCTGGTGGAGATCAAAGTTTAGTGTACAAGAGAGCTTTTTCTTGGTCTTTTTGAGACAATATCTCACTACGCAGTTCCAGCTGGCTTGAGCTCACTTTGCAGCCCAGGCTGGTCTCGAACTCACAAGCATCCTCCTTCCTCAGCCTCCCGACTGCTGGGATTATAGGCATGTGCCACCACGCCCAGCAATATGGAAGAGAGCTTATGCTGTCCTGCTCAAAGTCCCATAGGAGGACACAGAGACAACAGAGTGACAGGAGAGCTTCCATAGAAGCCAAACAGGTATGTTTCACCTAATGGACCAACAGAAGGGTGTGGGGTGGAGAAGTACCTTCCTGGCCCAGGAAGCCACCTGCGCCTGGGCACCAGGTCAAAACAGACTTCAGGAAGACACGGCTGGCTTGAAAGAGAAGGTAGGAGATGAGGTTGGAAAGATCAGTGAGTCAGGACATGGATCAGCGACCACATCTTTGAGTTTGAGGATTCTCTTGGTGACATCAGAGGAGCACCAAGTGGGTGAGTAATCGGAAGTCAGGTACTCCAACAGAATGAAAGACATGAGGATCTTCAGGAAGGGCAAATTATACCCTCAGAAGTCACTGATGTACTTGCTCCTCCTGGTCACCCCAGTGCCGATTTCTCATCATAACCCCAAGATGTCTCTTGCTGACCAGAGGGCCAACTGAGAGAGGGAAAATCATGGGGAGAAAAGAGGCCTGTAAAGAAAATTCGCAAATATTTCTACATTGCTCTGCCCACCAGCCTGCAAGTAGTGCTAGAGTAGAGGAGGCCTCTGATAAAGTGAAAGGGGAATCTACTGTCTGAGTCCTCATTTGCCTGGTTCTGAACCAACAATTATGGAAGGAAGGAAGGAATGGGAGGACAGGACCCATTTGCAAATGCCTCCGACCTGCCACGGCTCAGACAGAGCCTCACTAGGAGGTGTTACCATCTTACACTCTCCTGCCCCCAGGAAAGGGGCATTAAGCTTAGAGAACTCAACTCAGACAAGGTCAGAACTTAATGGAACTCCACACAAATGCAGTCAACTCTCCACTGTCCACAGTAGAAGGAATGAGGATAAAGATAGCAGTTTATGTTAATTGTGTAAGTGACTGTTCTAGGTACTTCTGGGTATTACCTCTTTTTCATCTTCACAGAAACAGCAAGAAGTACTCACCTATTTTATTTATTTATTTATTTATAAATATTTATTTATTTAATGTGTGTGTGTGTGTGTGTGTGTGTGTGGCCAGCTCAGCCCACCAGGGGGCAGGGCTGGCTGGCATGTGGTGCTGGGGGATTGAACTGCGGTCTCTGTGCTTTGCTAAGCTTGTTCTAAGTAGGTGCTTTAGACCACTGAGCCATCTCACCAGCCCATCCCACCTATTTTAAAGATGAAGAAACTGAGGCATTAAAGAGTTAAATAACATGCCCAAGTTATGCAACTAGTAAGTGGCAGGGATCAGATGAAATGGGAAGTGACAGAATAAAATAAGGTTTAAGGAAAAAGAGAGCCTGAGTTCAAGGCCAACCTGGGCTACATAGTCAGTTCAAAGCCAGTCTGAATGACATAGCAAGACCCAGCCAGAGATAGTTCAACAGATTAAAGCTCCTGCTTAGGCAGACACAGGGACTGAGGTTGGATCCCTGGACTGCCGTGCCGGCCCCATCCCCAGGGTGCACTGAGATGGCAATTGAGATGGGGCGTGGTGGCAGGTGCCTGGAAGCTCAGTACTTCGGAAGCTGAAAACAGGAGGATCACTACGAGTCCAATTTGTGTAGTGAGACCCTGTAGACCCTGTACTACATACATTTTTTTTAAAAAAAAAAAAAAAGAAAGAAAAAGAAGTGAAGATCAGTTTACATGACTTTGAAAACAAGATACTTTCTCTGATTCATGACTGAGAAAATTTGCCTTATTAGTATATATTTTTAAAGTACAAGGACCCAATATAAGTCCTAGAATGTTGTTGGTAACCCAGGATTTTGCCCTCAGCTCCCTTGTTACTCTTTCCTGTGCTCTCTAAAGCTATGACCCAGCCAACTCCACAACCTGGGCTCTCCATATAGAACACAAGAGTGGGGTCATCTTCTCTGGAGCGCCAAACTCATGTGTCCAACTGAATAACCAACCCTGCAACACACCAAATTCTGCATCTTCAAAACTGAACACGCTGGGGCTGGTGAGATGGCTCAGTGGTCTAAAGCACCTACTTAGAACAAGCTTAGCAAAGCACAGGGACCGCGGTTCAATCCCCCAGCACCACATGCCAGCCAGCCCTGCCCCCTGGTGGGCTGAGCTGGCCACACACACACACATACATAAAAAATTTTTTAAAAATTAAAAAAAAAAAAAACTGAACATGCTGTTCTGCCCCCCAAAAGTGCTCTTCTAGCATTCCCTATACTAGAAACTAGACCCACCATCATGCTACCAAGCCAGATAGTGCCCTTCTGATCTTCTCCACCATCTTTATTGCTCTCCCAATCAACAATATCCTATCACCAAATTTGAACAACTTTACCTCCTAAAAATTTTCCTCTTTTTTCTCTGCTTTCTTCCATTCTTGATATGGGAACTTTAATACACTAGCACCAGTGCCATCCTGATTTATTAACTTCCGAGCTAGGGTCACTTTGCTCTGTTCATTGCTTTATATTGGAACCCAAAAGGTCTAAAATGCTAAATTGAGCATTTTACTCTACTGAAAGCTCTTACAAAACTCCTCCTCTTGGGATGAAGTCTGCACCCTAAACATAGCTTAAAAGGTTCCATCTGCTTGGGGCTTGCCTTTGGGTTTTCCTTCCCTAATCCTCCACCTTTTTGGCAACCCACACCGCAGAAATAATGTTGTGTTTCCCTAAACACTGGGCACGTGTTGCTCTGCCCTGCCTTTCCAACTCATAGATTCATCCCACTGGGTCAGGATGGTCTTCATTTTGCCTTGTCCTCCTGGGACAAGGCTAAGCCTCTCCCATCCTCACCGCCCCTTCAAGGCCTGCTATTCCCTGGGTGCTCAGTCAATATTTGTTGATTAAATACTGAAGGTCTACAACCAGATAACTGATTGTTAACTATAAAGACAACCTAGCACACGTCAAAAATCCTGATAGTGGTTGCTCTGGGAGAGGAATTAGAGAGGAGTTGGTAAGGAAGGACTTTGATTTTTTAGCATACTCTTTTTTTTTTTTTTTTTTGAAGGGCTGGATATCGAACTCAGGACCTTGCACTTGTTAGACAGGTGCTTATGCCACTGAGATATAGCCCCTGCTCTTGGACTTTGATTTTTTTGCTTTGCATAACATCATAGGATAATATACTTAGACAGGTGAGTTTTGTTTTTTGCTGTGATGGAAGAATAAAAAATGGAGAGCTATTTATATTTGGTTCTGGGTCCTTTCCCTTCTTCCCTTCCAAGAAGGCAGCCTCGGGCTTCAATTTCTTTGTCTCAGGGGCATTTGCTAAGTGCAAATGTTACCTCCAGAGCTCCCTTCCTGGCTTATTGTTGTTGTTATTATTATTATTATTATTATTATTATTATTAATTCATGGAGGAAATGTAAGTGTCCTGAAGGCAGACAAGAGTAAAGGGGAGGGGAGTCAGGGTCTCTAGAACCATGAGAAATCTGGGGACACCCTGAGCAATGGGAATCCCAGCCTGTGCCCAGGAAAGGTGGTCCCTGCAGAGTGACGGGAAGCTGGACCTGGCAGAGATTGTGTGCCCACCTGGATTTCAAGGGCTCACTTGTGTTTGGATAGTGGACATATTTGTAGCAACTGGAGGACAAATGCAAATTTCTGCCCATCTGGTGGGATAGGGCCTTGCAGTCATATTTAATTTGATACAAAAAGTAACATGCCTTACATAGTTGTATTAGTGGCAGGAGAACCATGTTTGCTCTACTTTTTTATGGTTTGCCTCTTCACAAAGAGTCTTGCATGTCTCAGATTAAAACCAAAAACCAGCCCTTCCAACCAACAGGGCTCAGTAGTAGGAAGGGATCCCTAGTCTTCTGTGGGAATGGTGAGCAAAGAGGCTACCTGCGCCCCCTTTCTCTGGAGTCTGCAGCCAGATAGACAGCTCCTGAGGAGGAGACATGCAGATGCACCTGCCTCCTTAGAATGCCAGACCTCCTAGTGACAAAGATGCAAACATGATTTCTATGTCCAGCTACCTGTCCTTTCAGTGACACCAGGAAAGGATCAAGAATAATCAGTGGGGGGCTGGTGAGATGGCTCAGTGGTCTAAAGCACCTACTTAGAACAAACTTAGCAAACCACAGGGACCGCGGTTCAATCCCCCAGCACCACATGCCAGCCAGCCCTGCCCCCTGGTGGGCTGAGCTGTTCACACACACACATAAATAAATAAAAATAAAAATAAAGAATAATCAATGGGCTTCTAGAACTGGGTGATGGTATGGTTGGGGAGGGCTCCCAGAAACTGGAGGAGTTTGAAGACTGGTCTGCAACTTTAAGGTCAGAAATTGGTATGCCCTGGTCCCAAAGGCTGCCATGGGGGCAAATCAAGAGGTGCTTGCTTTCATGGTCCAGGTCATTCTGCCGTAGATGCTTCGTGCACATGCTTCACACCCCATGTGCTGCCTTCTTTTTCAGGGTCAGGGTCTTGCCATGTTAAGCAGCTGGCCGTGACCTGCTGGGCTCAAGCAATCCTCCTACTTCCGCTTCTGAGAAGCTGGATTACAGGTGCACACCACGACACCTGGCTTCTATTTCATATTCTTCAATCTATTTTCTTTCTGTCCTCCTTCCTGTATTTGTTCTGATTTAATTCCCTTCCTTTCTAAGACAGGCATAAAGTTCAAGTTCTGATTCCATTGTTTCCCCGTGTGGACTTAGCTAAAGTACTTATCCTTCGGAGCCTCACAGTCTTCATTTTCAAAATGGGAACAAAAATGCTTCCTTGTGAAAAAAACAGTGAAAACCAGAGATCATGGATATTAAGTGCCTAGCTCAGAGCCCAACACTCAGCAAGTGCTCATTAAACAGGGGCTGGTTTTATTACTGCATCTGTAATAATAAATCGCTTATTCCTGGAAGAGACAAAGCCCTTTCTGACTCCCTCCCTTGGCGGCCAACAGTGCCTCCGAACGCCAGTGTTCCACACGGCGCAGCCTGGGACAGCTCATTATCCACGGTCACTTCCCTCCCGTTCTCAGTCCTGCAAACCCACTGAACAAGCTCTTCCAGTTCTCAGCCCGCTTCCTTCCCAAGAAGGAAGCCATGTGATCTCATTACCTCCTTACAAAGGGCATTCCAGGGCTCAACGGAGCCCCGCTCTTAATGCTGGCCTTACTTTATCCACGATGTCTCCTCCTCCCGGGTGTGTGCTTTTGCAAGCCATTTACTGTCTCCCGTTTCCCAGCCTCTCTCCTCCCCCACTTCTGCGGCAATAATCTTAGTTCTCTGAGTCCAGGTACAGACCTTCACCCGGGCCTTGGACAGGTAACTTTACTGCCTGCTACAATTTTGCCTTTGTAATCAGGAAAGTTGGCCTGGCATCAAAGGCGCCTTCTCCCCACTTCCTCTTTTCAGATTTTATAATCATTCTCTCCTGTGCAGCCTCCACTACCTGAACTTAGAACTACCTGACTTTTATCTCAGGCAACAGAACACACCAGCATCATAAAGTAGAGCTCCTGCTGCTAGAGGTAGGAAATCAGACTGGCCTGAAGTGCCTGCTGCCAGCTCCCAGCACGGGAACAGCTCCCACTGAGGCCCGGTTTGGCCACCTTGCCTTCTGACATGGAGAGGCTGACGCTTACAGCTGCAGGTTAGATGCTAATGGCTGTGGGTGTCGCTCTGGAAGCCTCTCTAGACCGCTTCCCATCTTCATATTAATCTGGCTCTACATCTTTGGGATGGCTGAGGTTCCTAATGAATGAAGCTGTGAAGCTAGGAACAGCCAAGAAGAGTTTTTCTTTATCTATTTTGTCAAAAATTCTCAGTGGGATGTGGTAGTACATGCCTGTAATCCCAGCACTCAAGAGGCTGAGGCAGGAGGATCTTGAGTTGGAGGCTGGCCTAGGATACACAAGAAATACAAAGCTAGCCTGGACTACGGCAGTCAGACCCTCTCTCAAAAGACAACAAACAAACAAAAACTTTTCTATGCAGCTAGGGTGCCTCCAAGTACACAAGTTGGAAGGTATTTTAAACATGGAATTGTGGTGGGAGGCTCCAGGACCCCCATTTCTGAAATTCTCAAACTTGAATCATCTTTAACAAGTCAGAAGCTGAGCCTGTCTGCTCCTTTGCTTCTGGGTCCAAATTCTTTCTGCCAGGCAGCCTCTGCTTCTTTCCTGTCCAGGAGGACCTGTCTCCCCTCTTCCCCCAGCTACCACATGCGCAGAGATGCCTCCCCAGGGAAAAGTCCCTGTTGACTTAGCACAAGAAAGGTGTGCTCTGAAGTTAGAGGCCATGGAAGCACGGGTGCAAACAATGGTCGCTCCTCCCACGTGAGAGCCACTCTCGTTTCCCTCCCTCCCTCCCTCACCTCACATTAAAGGTTTCTCCTTCAGTTTTAAAAATTCATCTGTCTTCAACTGTGTCCAAACTCTAGGATGTAACTGGACCTGCTCACATGAAAATGGTCCCCATAGTGGGCTCCACTTGACTTCACACTCTGACTCTGCATTGCATTTCTGGATGATTCATGGGATCAAAAGCACACTCATGCGCAGACAGAAGGAGGCATGGAGGAAGAAGATGAGTAGTATCTGAAATGTTTTAAAAATAAATGAATGTAGCCAGGAGTGGGGCACACACCTGTAGTAACCACAGTGCTTGGGAGGCTGAGGCAGGAGGATCATTGTGAGCTTGAGACTATCCTGGGCTACAAAGTGAGCTCAAGGCCAGCCTGCACTGCAGAGTGAGACTGTGTCTCAAAAAGGTCAAAAACAAAATTAAAAACAAAGCCAGTCTGGACAGTTAAGCAAGATCGTGTCTCAAAAATTAAAAAGCCTGAGCATTTAGCTCCGTGCAAGGCCTTAGATTCAATCCCTAGTACTGAAAAGAAAAGAGAGAGATTACAATGGAGGTGAATTTTTTCTATCACTTAGGGACATCATGACCAGCATAATGTCTTAGTGTACTACATTATTCATGCATTTTGAGTAATACAGATATAAAAAAAATACTAAGGGCCAGCCAAATAGCTCAGGGGATTAAAGCGCTTGCAAATAGGTGCAGGGGCTGGAGGTTCAATCCCCGGGCATGCCATGCTGGCCCCGCCCCTGGGGCAAGGTGAGATGGCAATTGAGACAGGGTGTGATGGTGTGCACTTGTAATCCCAGCTCTTGGGAAGCTGTAAACAGTCAGATCACTATGAGTCTGATCTAGTAGTGAGACCCTGAACATTTGTAGACCCTTCCCTAAAAATTTTTTAAAAATACTATGTTGACATGTCGTCATATAAAAGTATAACAAAATTATTTCCTGCACATAGTACTTGAGAATGATAATAAACAATGTTACTGGTTTATATATTTACTATACTGTAGCTTTCATTTTACTTATAAACAGCTTTCCTGTAAAACAGTATATCATGCCATGCTGGCAGCCACCTCTACATCTTGTGTTTCCTGTTTCCTGATTGCTTCCAGGGGATACAGTTGAGTAACTGAGCTCAAACAATTGCAAGTGATGTCCTGACTTGGCCCAGAATGAACTCTGGTTTAGGAGAACTAGAAAGGTACTCCTGAAGTTATGAACAATGAAGAATCCCATCAAATATGATTAATTACATCAGAGACCTCTGGAAGGATGGTTCTGAGGATACCAAAGTTCTGAGGTTCACAAGACCTTGGAAGTTACCCTAGTCATGTGGTTTGGACTCCTTCCTCCCACCAGACCAGGAATTTAGGGCTCATTGATCCAAGAATCCTAAGAGATCCCAAAAGATGAGCTGAATTCTCACTGCGGTCCTAAAGAAGATCTCCCTCCTACAGGAAGCACCACTGAGGCCCTTGATTAGCTTTTCCCCCAAGAGGCCTCTTTAGAGAAACCCAGATCTGGACACAGATGGTTGTGGTTGGAGCTAATAACTAATCCTTACATTTTCAGGATAAGTGTTTAAGGGCACTATGCCCCAGAGCCCTGCTTTTAATTCTCACCACAATGAGACAGTCGATTGATCTCTCACTTATGTGCACTAGCCATTTGCAAACAGCCTTGACACAGTCCAGCCTGCCTTAAGCTTTTGCTGTTCTCATTCCAACCAAACTCCTGCCCAAGATGGTAGGAATTTAAAAACCTGCCAGAAGCAGGTATTGTTAGTTTGTAAGTAACTATTTAGGTTAAGATCTTGATGATTAAAAGGCCCAAGACTAAAGCCAGAGAGTCCTCATGAAAAACATCAAAGAAATGAAATATGAAGAAACTAGGTAGTTATTTAAGGATGTTAGAGGCCCCTCTGGGCTACCAGCAGAGCTACTCAGCACTGCTAAATTTGATGATTTTTGGTGCAAGAGTGTGAAATGGCTTCGTTAATCTAAACTGATGACTTCACAAGCAGTCTGTGTCTTTCAGCCTAGACTCCCACTCGGTCCCACTCAGATAGTAGGAAATTTCAAGATGTCTTGCCCACTCTGTTTGGCACTGCTGTATTCCACAACTGACTTGCCTGGAGTTTATAAGCTCTTTAAGGGCAGATATTGTATCTAAATAGGCCTGCTCAACTAAATCATCTATGCTCAGCTTTTAACTGGCACATTGTCAGTGGGGATAGGGTGAAGCCTGTGGGGCTTGCTTGGCTGATCTAGTTCCTGCTCTCGGGCAGTAACACACAATATTGCATTTATATTGCAAAATGGGAAAAGTGTGGAGGGTGGGCCTATCCTCAAACAAAAAAAAGAGAAGAAACAATAGAAGGGACAAACGACGGTTAAGTTACACTTAGAAGTTACATCAATAGGAAGTGGATAAAATGATTTCAGTCACCAGCCAATTCAGATGCCCAGAATCTCCCCTCAGGAGCCATTGGGGGGTTGACATCAGGCCAAGGAGGCTTCTGTTCAGAAGAGGCCAGAGCCAGGGCAGGCTCATGTTGGAGACAGCCCAAAGTCTCCAGGTTGACTGTGGCAGCCCTCTGAGAACAGCCCTGCATCCTTGTTCGTGGGGTGGCCCTGGGGAAGAGGCCTGCTTTGGGGGGATCGTTTAATGATTTGCCAGCAAAGGACAAGGCAAACAGACTGTTGGCAGTTGCCTGGATGCAACAGGAGAGCAGATTTTTATTCCCACCCACTGTGTGGCCTTCCAGGGCATGGGATTAAAGGAAAAATGGGAGATGGTGCTGGAAGAGCCAGGGAGGGGTGGCCACTTGGGCTCAGCAGTTCCCTGGGTCTCTGCCGGTGGTGCCCGTGTATCTTGGCACTGCTGCCAGTCGGTATTTCATCCTCTGAATAAGTTAGTAATTCCCAAGAGTAACATCTCTGGAACTCCTAAAACTAAAAAGATACAAAAGCAATCTTTTACAATAGAAGTCTAGACATTGAAGAGCATGAGACAAACAACAGCCAAAATGCTGGGGCTGTGGATATAGCTCCATGACAGAGTGCTTGTGTAGTATATGCAAGGCCTGGGTTCAGTCCTCAGTACTGCAGAAACAAAACATAAAACAAAACCCCACTGGGATAGCTCTTAAGTCATATACAAAGAATTTATTATGGAAAAGTAGCTTTACTTTTTGCTAAACTCACTTCTTTTCCTCAGCTCTATTTTTTTTTTTTTTTCCAGAACCAGGGATTGAACTCAGACCCTTGCGCTTGCCAGGTAAGTGCTTATTCTACTGAGCCATCTCCCTGGCCTGTTCCTCAGCTCTAGAGGGGGGAAACACTTCTATGTCCTGAGAGCCAGACTCTAAGATCTTCAGTCCTATAGCTTTCTACTCCTTTGTGTCCTCAATTCCCCAAACAGGGTCCTTCTCTACATTCCCTTTTATATTCTGACATAGGGTCTTGTTAAGTCACCATGGTGTCCAGGCTGTGCTTGAATTTGCAGTCTTCCTGTCTCAGCCTTTCAGAGGCTGGGATTATAGGCATGGGCTGCCACACCCAGCTTTAGTCAAAATTCCTAAATGACACTTACCTCTGTCAGTGTTCCAGGCTCTTATTCATTTCCTCCAGCAGAATGCCTGTTTTTTTAAGATGTTCAATAAAATATTAGTCCTTTCCTCCTTCCTGCAAAGTAGATGCTGAGCTCTTTGAAGTCAGGAACTAAGTCTTAGTCATCACTTGCATAATGCCAAGCACAAAAGAAAAATATGTGTTGAATTACATGTTTTAATAAGCAAATGTGAGATAAAAGAAATTTGGTGATTGCCTCGTCATTTGAATATGATTATTTTCAGATCTGCTTTCTTTTCAGAAAACTACATAGTCCTTATAAGTTTAAATTTTAAAGTCAGCTTTATAGAATTCTGACCTCATCATAAGGGAGAGTTCTCTTTTCTCTTTTTTTCTTTCAGTACCGGGGATTAAACTCAGAACCCTGCGCTTGCCAGACAAGTGCTTATTCTACTGAGCTATCTCCCCGGCCCATGAGAGTTTTCTTTTCTTTTACCACCACCTTCCCCTACACCTTCTCCATCACTGAACAAAACTCACTTCTTTTAGGAAACCCTTCTTGCTTAATCCATCCCACACTCACTTTAGTGGTTTTTTGTTTATTTTGTTTGTGATAATGGATTTTTGAACCTAGACCATTTGACCTTAGCCTTTTTATTTCTTATTTCAACACAGAGTCTTGCTGAACTGCAAAATTGGCTCAAACTCATCAATCCTCCTTCATTTGCCTTCCAGTGCTGGAATTTCAGGCATCAGCGACCACACCCAACTTCCAGTTACTCTATTATCTCCCCTCAGGATCAATGGGCTGAGTCCACCATTTGTCTAAAGGGAGAAGAAAGCAACACTCCCTAGGCCTCCAAAGATTCCCTATTCTCAAGAGACTCAAATCAGACTGTAAATCAACAGCCATACATATACATATGCATATGTGAGGGTCTGAAGGTCACTGGCCATGCAACACACAGGTAATGAAAATCCACACAAGACAACACATAAACCCAGTATGGGGACAAGTGGAATGAAAGGTTACTAGAAGTACCCTTTTGTCCCTTTGGGCTCTTCGGTGTATCTTCTAGATTTGAGGGAATGCTCTTTTTTGGGAGGAGCCATTTAGAGACTATTCAAAGCAATTTGGTTTTTTGTGTTTGTTTTTTCTTTTCTTTTTTTTTTTAATACCATTCTTCTACTATTGACTAAAAGGCACTCTTGCTCCACTTGCCTTTAGGCTGTAGTCCTGGCTGAGTATCCCCCCGAGTGAAGTTCAATCCTTACCAAGATTTTATGATGGCTTGGCCCAGTGATCTGCGTGGAAAAGTTCTGGGAACGCTCAGAGTCAACACATTCCCAAAAGTCTTTCATATTTTTTCTTTTGGAATGGGTGTTTTTCTTTCTTTCTTTCTTTCTTTCTTTCTTTCTTTCTTTCTTTCTTTCTTTCTTTCTTTCTTTTAGAACTGGGGATTGAACTCAGGACCTTACACTTGCCAGGAAAGCACTTATTCAACTGAGCTATCTCCCTAGCCCCTGGAGTGGGTATTTTCTTACCTTTGGTAGAATAAAAAACAAATTCTATTTCATTTAACCATCATTTATACCCCCAAAAGTTGATGTGTCTGAGGCCCAAGGGCCACCGCTACCTTCCTTGCTTTCCGCTCCCAGCAGCTCATCCATTCTCCAGCCTCCCCTGCCCCAGTACATCTGAAAGCCACCCCATGCCATGGTGGCTGCACATTCAAATATTCCAAATATCTCTCCACCTGCTCTTTGTGAACTATGAGCTCTTTGTTATTTCCTAATTGCTCATACCTCTTTATTTTCCTTGCTAAGCACAGATAGTAAGAGATACAAAAAGATAAAGCACTGATTAATGGGAGAGGAATCTTCTCATTATCAAATTGGCTCTGCTGAATAGAAGTTCCTGTTTGCATTTGTCAAGGGGTTTGAGGAGGCGCCATCACCATGCTGAGTGGGAAGGGAAGCACTCGAGTTAGGGAGGAGAACGGGATTCCGGAGTTGAGAGTTCACAGGGCAACGAGGATCAATAGCAGCACTTGTGATTTGTACACTGTTATCAAGGTACAAAGCAACACTGCCCTTTGTCCTTCTTGTTTTTACTCAGCTAATAGAACCCTTTAGCCTAAATTAAGATTATTACTCAGCTTTCATGTTGCATTTGATATTAGCAAAATGCTTTATGATCTCTAACTAGCTGTTTTATTCTCCCTTTATTAGCAGCACCCATTTCACAAATTAGGTAACTGAGGCTTGAAGAGATAACACAATGAGTTCTGGGCATGCATCATAGATACTAAATGTAAATGAAGGGAGACTTGACGGACCACAGGAGGAAGCAGAGTAAAAGGTCAGAAGCACAGAAATAATAAGAATTTTCCTGTGAACTAAACTGCAATGGTTATTAGTAAAAAGTGCAAAATGTTACTTTAGTTTGCTGGCAGTAAAAATGTGGGCCTTTGCTAGTTTAATTTAAAATGTGACCACCAAACATATCTTCAATAGGAAAATATTTTACATAAATAAATTTGAAGAGAGAGAGAAAAAAATGTATCTGAACTTAATGGTGGGGTCAGGGATATAGCTCAATGGCACAAGGGCCTGCCTGGAAAGCGCAAGGTCCTAAGTTCAATTCCAGGTAGAGAGACAGACAGACAGACAGAGACAGAGAGACAGAGAGAGGGAGAGACCCCCAAGGGTTTCCCAAAGTTATGAACTTGATGATGTCAGGTGTCTTCTAAGGAAAGGGTTGATGCCAAAGCAAGACAAACATCCTTGAATCACTTGGACCCACTGCACACTCCTTTTGGATTCTCTTCGTATACTGGATTTTTTTTTTCCTCTTCACATATTGTTCGTGACACAGTGCTACACTAGTTCTTCCACTGATTTGTCCCTCATTTGTTGCCTATTTGCTGCCTCTCCTCATTTAAATATGTTTTCTACAGATACTGGGATTCTTATTCATTCCAGTACCCTCAATGTTGATTCCCAAGTTGGTCTCCAAAAGTCAATCCTCCAGTACATCAACAAGCCTCTGAGCTATTTTTTCTTTGAGTTCTGACTGGTAGCCAATCTGTACTAAGCCTAAATATCATCTTCTCTCCCATGCCATCTTTTTTTTTTTTTTTTTTTTTTTTTTGCAGAACCAGGGATTGAACTCAGGCTCTTACGCTTGCCAGGGAAGCGCTTAACCCACTGAGCCATCTCCCTGGCCCCCCTCCCATGCCATCTTAAACCAATAACCTTCGAAATTACCAATCTTTGTTAATGGGAACATCATTGTCCTAGAGCTTCAGGGAGAGCCCGTCAGTCACGATGCTTCCTTTCTGTATCTAGTCACCAGTCTTTGGTCACTAGTCACCTACATTTTCTGTCCCGCAGTCTAAACCACTATAATAGATTTCAAACTCCCACCATTCAGTGCAAGCACACTTTTCTTTTTCTTTTTTTATTTTAAAGAGAAAAAATATAGAACAAAATTTTGAAATAAGATAATAGGAGGTTAACAATGGTTAATGCAATTCCTACTGTTATCTTTTGTTTTGTACTTTAGGGAAGGGTCTACAAGGTGTTCAAGGTCTCACTACTAGATCGGACTCGAAGTGATTCTCCTGTTTACAGCCTCCCAAGTGCTGGGATTACAGGCACACGCTACCACGCCCAGTCTCAATCCCTGTTTCAGTGAGCCCCAGGGGCAGGGCCAGCATGGCAGGCCCAGGGATTGAACCCCTGGCCCTGAGCCTGCTTACAGGTGCTTTAATCCACTGAGCTATTTGGCTGACCTTCCTACTGTTACCTTTAATTAAATTACTCAAACTACAACATCTAGACATCTAATTGTCCAAATAATATTGACACAAACCTTTCTTTTTTATATATACTTTTTTTTTTTTTTTGATACAAGGTCTCACTATGCAGCTCAGACTCATAGTGATCCTCCTGTCTCAGACTCCCCAGAGTTGGGATTACTGGTGTGTGTCACCACGCCTGGCCTGGAGCCAGCATGCCATGCAGTACCTAGGACTGAACCCAGGTCCTTGCACCTTCCAGGCAGGTACTTAAGCTGCCAAGCTATCTCTCTAGTCCCAAGCCTTTCTTTTTAATGAAATAAGAAAAATTAGTAGTATAATGATCTTAACTATCACATATATATTTTTTCTTTTCTTTTCCTTGTTTTCTCCTCTCCCTCATCCCATTTCTCTTTCATATTGAACAGTTTCTTCCCATTTTCCAATAGCTACTGTATATTTTGGATCTTACAAGAATACCTTCCTTAAAAAAGGATATGCTGATCATATCATTGTCTGCTAAAATGTCAACTGTCTTCCAAATTAAATTCAAACTCCTGAGGCAGGAGGATCACTGGAAGGCTGAGGCCAGCCAGGGCTACATATTGAGACTCTATGTCAAAAAGCCAATAAATACATACATACATACATACATACATATATACATACATATATAAATTCAAACACCTTTATCTATCAAATCAAGAATTCAGTGCTCTTCACTGGCTTTGGAAACAATAAACTTGGATTCATATTTAACCTGTGTCACTTCCCAGCTGTGGGTGACCTAAGCTGAGTCGTGATTTACCCACTTACCCAAGAAGATCAACATAGAAATGAGATGAAACTACAGCACCAGCAGTTCCTGTATACAGCAGGGCCTGAGAGTATTAGTTCCCTCCCCTCCAAGCTGCCTTTCCAGCTTCATCCCCACTTCACCCCTACACATATACTGCTTGCCCAAGCCAAACTGTATTACTTACTATTCTCTCATGTGCTCTTGAAATGCCTACTCTATGACTTACTAGAGTCTGGCTTATTCCTCTAGGGACTAGAAGTTTATATGCTATTTCTTTTTTTGTTTTTAAAGATTTATTTATTTGGTACAGGGTCTTGCTACACAGCTTGGACTCACAGTGATCTCCTGTCTCGGCCTCCTCAGTGCTGGGATTACAGCATGTGTCATCATGCCCGGTTTTGGTGACTGGCACAACATGGGGCAAGCACAGCATGCAGTACTGGAGATTGAAACCCAGTCCTTGTGCCTGCCAACAGGCGCTTAAACCACTGAGCTATCTCCCTGGCTGTATATGCTATTACTTTCATGATGAATCTCTTCATTTGAAATGCCCCAAACATCTTGGTTGTATCTATTTACTGTATAGCATAGTGTGAGTGTGTGTGTATGTGTGTGTGTATGTGTGTGTGTGTTTGTGTGTGTGTGTGTGTGTGTGTGTGCCAGGAATCAAACTCAGGACCTCACACTTGCCTGGCAAGCACTGTACCACTGAGCTATCTCAGCAGCCCCTATAAAGCATACGTTTTACCCTCTGCTTTATATTTTTACCTATATTATATTTTACCTATATTTATACCTGAATTGATGGCAGGGTGTCTTGATACCTCGTATTCACTCTAACATAATGAACAACAAGTAAATATATGATGAATTAATATTTCAAACTTAGGGGTTTTGATCTCCCAAGAGTCCATTCATTTGATTCATATTTCACACTGAGCACTCTTTAGAAACAGTCTCTGGAGGCATATCAAAGCTTCAAACAGCTAACAGAGAAGCTGAGTCATTCATGGATTAAATTCAATCCTAATTTGTAATGTAGCTATTTTGTTATTGAAAAAAAAATTCAATCCTAATTCAGCCCAAAGGAATTGTCTAGACCCTATTCCTACTTGGGATAGAAATTGGAAATTTCTATAAGCTATCAGAATCCATTTGAATACATTTAAGTATGAACATCCTTGGCTTAAGCATGAGCAAGCCAAACTGCACACTTCCAGAAATCCATCTCTGGTAGTTGGACAGCGACAACAGCTTCGCTGATATAGAAAGAAATCCCAAAGCCAATTGATCTCATAGGTTCTAAAAGTGGTTCAGCTAAGATATATTTTACTCTGGCTTTTATCCAATACATTTCCTCTTGGCCCAGTTTGCAAATGGGCAATAACATGACATCAGCCACCATGGGGTATCTGGAACATAAGGTGGCCTCGCTGTGCCATATAATGTGGCACCGAGTTTCTGAATCACTAACCACAGGTGCATCGGCTCTTCCCCCCCACCACACCGCCCTTCATAAAAGCCACCTTATCTGATATTTCTGTTGACACAGTGACTATGCTCCAGGCACTTTCCTTTGCTTCTTCTTAGTGTTTGTTCGGGTGGGTAGGTGCTTTTGTGCAGATGCCTATAAATGAATTCTTATGGCACAAGAGTAACACCCAGTCATCAGACTATGCTTTTGTCTTAGGTAGGCTGACCTCAGAAAGCAGCAGCATATCTAATTGCAAAGCCAACACTTACCTGGAAAACTTCAAAGGCTTAACCTGAACCCCCTTCCTAGTCAAATACCTAACTGCTGCCTGTCACTAAGTTGACTCTTAGCCTGGGAATGAGCAAGCCTGTTGCTGGAGCCATCTCTCTCCTAAAATAATAGCTGCTACAATTTCCTCAAAGTCCTTTGAACAAGGAAGCTCAATGGCTCCTAAATGCTCTGCATCAAGATACAGGAGCCACCTGACAAGGCTATTGAGTGGGATGATGGACGGGTCTGCACAGGATTTTCCCTGAGGGTAAATGAGAATAGGCCTGAAATATAGCCTCGCAGTTGATGGGGTTGGAGTTTGTTTATTGTTTTGCTGTCCTCCGGACTGAAGCCTGAAAGCAAGTCCAGTCCTTTGTAAAATTTTATTTGGACACAGGGTCTTACTAAGTTTCTCAGGCTGGCCTTAAACTTGTGATCTTTCTGCCTCAGCCTCCCCAGTAGCTGGGATTTGGCACATATTAGGTGTCCCCCCCACCCCCCGGAACTGGGGATTGAAGTCAGGCCCGTGCACTTGCCAGGGAAGCGCTTATTCCACTGAGCCATCTCCCCAGCCCCATGGTTGGTTTTTTTAGAGACAAGGTCTTACTGTGTAATTCAGGCTGGCCTCAACTCACTGTGTAGCCTAAGATGGCCTTCAATTCACACCAAATCTCCTGCCTCAGCTTCTCAAATGCTGGAATTAGAGTTATGGGCTGCCATGCCTGGCTCAGAAGTTGCAATCTTATGGAAGAGATATCCCATACAATATACACAAAGTAAATGGTGATACAAAGTGCCACATTGTATAGTACACCAAATAAATTCTGTGGGATTTCTGGGAAGAAACAGATCTTAAGCCAACCCTTAAGGATTTGAATAGGAAAAAAACAGCTGCATAAAATAAACAGATCTAGCCCATTGGTGTCTGTCAAACAAATTTTGGGGGGTTTCTAAATGAAGTTTTATAATTTCTTAGCTTTATCCTTGAGAAGAAATAAGGGACTAGGCCAGGGATGGTGGCACTGCCCATTAGTCCCCACAATCCAGGGAGGGGTATACGCAGGAGGACTAGTGTGAGTCTGAGGCCAGTCTGGGCTGCATAGTGAATTCAAGACCAGGCTCAACTATACCCTGTTGCACAAAAAAAGAAAAAACAAAAGGAGGAAGGCAGGGAGGGAGAAAGGAAGGAAAGAAGGAAAAGAGAGAGACAGAGGGCTGGGGAGATGGCTCAGCGGAATAAGTGCTTCCCTGGCGAAATGCAAGGGCCTGAGTTCAATCCCCGGTTCCGCCAAAAAAAAAAGAGAGAGAGAAAGACAGAGTCAGAGACAGAAAGTGAGACAAAGGGAGAAACAGAGAGAGAGAGAGGCTAAGTGAAGAGAAGATGGGGTTCTTGACCAGTTTCTCTTTAAAATGTAGCAGGAAAACCTCCCTGATTGATCTGCACAGATAGTTTAGACAGCTGGGGCAGTCATTATGAGGGCAGCTGCCAAGAAAAGTTAGAACCTGCTCGCATGCTGTGAAGAGACTCAGCCCAAGTTCTGAAGCAAGAAGAGCTCATTAGTAACATGGTATTTTAAACAGAACAATTCTGATTTTACACTATAAAGTCTAGTGCAATGAAGAGAACACTAGTGGTGTGAAAATGACTGTTCCAGGAATGCAGTACCAGCAGGATGAGGGCTTGAACTCTAGTAGTAACAGCTACAAGGAGGGAGGAGTCACAGAGGATTTGGAGGACATGTTGAAAGTGCTCAGAAGAGTTCAAAGTTTTAAATAAGCCTGGAAAAATGATATTGTACTAACAAACTCGGGAAGCTGGGAAATGAAGTTAGTTTAAGCAAGAGAAATGCAAATCAGTCTTGGGCATCTGAGTAAGGGATGAATATTTAAATCTGATCATCAGTTTGAAATGTTGGCATCTGAGTGGAAAGCAAAAGCTGGAGGTACAAATTTGCCATACAGCATTTGTATCTTATTGACATAAGTACTACTGACATAATTTTACTGACGAAACATTTTTAGTATTGAGCTTAATACATGAAAATACTAGGGGCTGGAGAAATGGCTCCTAGAATAAGCTCTTGCCTGGCAAGTGCAAGGGCCTGAGTTCACTCCCTGGTTCTGCAAAAAAAAAAAAAAAAAAAAAAAAAAAAAAAAAAAAAAAGACTTCAAACAAGTGAAAATGACAGAATACAATGAAAGCTATTAAAAGTGGGGCTTGCGGCTCCTTGTTCATTTGAGCGGGCCCCACCACAATACAACCTGAAGGAATGGTGCCACGCAGCTTGCAATGCCAGAGTGAAACTCAAACCACTTGTCTTCAAGCATAATCTAATGTACAACCTAAGAGGTTTCGTAGTTCAGGGAAGTGGAGAGAGGAAAAGTAGAAATTCCTAAAAGCAAGGGAAATTGAAATCTACTCTTTGAGATGCCAAGGAAATTAATCAAGAGCTATGTTATTGTTTTTTTTTTTTTTGCCGGTCCAGGGATTGAACTCGGGACCCTGCACTGGCCAAGCAAGCACTTATTCTACTGAGCTATCTTCTGACCCTTCCTCCATGTTTATTCTTGATGGTCAGATTAGTTCTGTAGCTCAGTTTTGTTCATAGCAAGCTCTCACCTTTGTTGCTAGAAAGTCAGTAAGCCAGTTGCCCAGTGGTCATGGATAAATGATCTAGCCTCAGGCCACAGCTAAAGGTCCAGATTACTATTTTGTTTGTCTTTTTGGCCTAACCAGGGATTGAACTCAGGTCCTTGTGTTTGTCAGGGAAGCGCTTATTCTACTGAGCCATCTCCCCGGCCCCTTGGGTTACTGTTAATCTCTGCAAACAGGACAAAACTTCCCATAACCATGTGTCTACTTGCAAACATTTAAGCCACAATCACTTCACTTCAGGCTGGGTGTTCTAGCTATATGAGGGCCATTATGCCTGTCAAAGCCATCCTGATCATAAAAGTAGGGAGTAACCTGAATCTCAAAATGTAGTCCCCAGACTAGTGATATCAACGCCACTGGCCATGGTGCACCCCTGTGATCCCAGCACTCGGGGAGACTGAGAAAGGTGGATCAACACAAGTTTGAGGCCAGCTTAGGCTATACAGTGAACCAACAGCTAGCCTGAACTTCATACTGAGACCCCCCAACTCAAAAAATAAAACACAACATCTGGGAACTTTTTAGAAATACAGATCAGTATGTCCTCCATCAGACATACTGAACCAAATTCTAGGGTCTCAGGAATCTGTTTAACAAAGCTTATCCATACTAAACTTATGAAACAGTGACATGTGGCTGAGGATATAGCCCAGTGGCTTAAGCACCTGCCTGGCCAGCTCAAGGTCCAGAGTTCAGTTCCCACCTCAAAAAAAAGTGATATATGGAGACCAAAGAGATTCTAAACATTTTTCTCTACTACATGTAGAAGGAAAGAAACTAGGACAGGAAGCTAAAATTCAAGACTGATCATTTCACTAAAGACAGACGACATTCAGATAGAAGAGCAGTGGCATTCACCATTATCACCCCACCACATTAAACCTGCTTGTGACCTCAGAATTAACCAGGGCATTGGCTTGAGTTGACCACATGGCATGCCTCAAAGCCTTCCTGTACAATTAGAAATTCTGTACTTCTAGAATTTTATTATATAAATACAACTTAACACAGTCTTACAAATAACCACTCTCCTGTTTACCATGAACAAACAGGAATGCAGGGCAAATGATTTTATTTGCTTTAGTGTCTATGTTTTTCTAAAGGAACTAATTTCTTTTTAAGGTTGAGCTACTGCTTTTTCCATGGAGTAGGGAAAAATATTAGTCATCTCAGATGAAAGAATACCTGCTTCATCTTCAGCAGATTGGTAGATTGGAAGCAGAGCATAGGATGAGTTGCAAGACCTCACACCCTCAGGCTCTGCCTTCTCTCTCTCTCTTTTCTTTTTTTTTTTTTTTTTTTTTTTTTTTTTTTTTTTTTTTTTTTTTTTGTTTATCATCTTCCAAAGCTATATTCAGAAACCAAAAAAAAAAAAAAAACAAAAAACAGGGGCCAGGGAGATAGCTCAGTAGAATAAGCGCTTGCCTGAGTTCAATCTCTGGTTCCAATAAAAAAAAAAAAAAATTACAGATGGTGGGTCAAACCTAAACTCCAAAATACTACTTGGAATGAAAAACGACCCAGAAAGTTGAGGGGGAAAAAATGGAAAACAAAATAAACAAACAAAAAACAAGACAATAGAAGGGATTAGACCAGCGCTTTCTAACTAGCAAACAAACAATAGGGCAGGTTATAAAAGGTAGTCTAGGGCCTCAGAGATAGCTCAGAGGCACAAGCACCTGTCTGGCCAAGTATGAGGTCTCAATCCCAAAGGTAGTCTATTCTTTTTCCTGGAAGGATGTCTAATAGATCTCTCATTTTCTCTCCATTGAAGAAAGCGTGACAAATGTTAAAGTTTTGTAGAAGAAAATGAATACAGCTGTTTTACACTTGGAATTCTGGTGGCAAATCCTAAAACTTTGATGCTCACCTCAAATACTAGTGAGGTAAGGTTTTATTTCATGTTTGTTTAAGACATATATATATATATATATATATATGACTTATAGCCTAGGGCTAGATGTGGTGGTGCACGCCTGTAATCCCAGCATTTAGGAGGCAGAGGCAGGAGAATCATTGTGAGTTTCCAACCATCCTGAGCTACAAAGTGAGCTCAAGGCCAGCTTGAACTGTATAGCAAGACCCTGTTTCAAAAAGACAATATAAATAAATAAATAAATAAATAAATAGACAAATAAACAGCCTAATCTAATCTAATCTAAACCTTGTCTTTATGCTCTCTGGAATAAATGTTTTGCAACAATAGCCTTAAAACTAATCTCAACATTGTTGAAAATATTAATCAGGGCCAGGGATATAGCTCAGCAGCATAAATGCCTGCCTGGCAAGCACAATGTCCCGAGTTTGATCCCAGATACCACAAAAAAAAAAAAAAAAAAAAAGACATTTGAAAATATTAATCAGAAGAGTCTTCTATCAAAGATGCTTAGAATAAGTTGTGTTTGGTTTTCCTGCCCCATGTTGCTAGTCTGGGCATGGCAGCATGTGCCTGTAATCCCAGCACTGGGGCGGCTGAAAACGGGAGGATCACTATAAATTCAAGTTGCGTAGTGAGACCCTGTTCCAAATACATAAAAATATCTAGTGGGAAGACAGGTCTAACTCCACCTCTGCAAAATTCTAGATCATCTGCTAAATTCTAAAACAAGTTTAATGATTCAATTAACTAAATGTTTGTAACACTCAATATGTGCCTAGCAAAATTAATAATTTCATTGCAAAAAGTCAAAAGCAAAGGGTAAGAAATGAGAGAAAAGAAGTTAATAAAAAAAAAAAA
>NW_004524798.1:219191-220664 GCF_000260255.1 Octodon degus | reverse complement strand
AAAGACAACAATATGCAATGTATTAATTATTGAAACTGTCCTACTAATTGGTTTTGAAACTGTCTCATTACTATTTGTTTCTCAATAAAATTTTTATTTTTTTTTTTTTATTTATTTTTTTTTTGGTGGAACTGGGGATTGAACTCAGACACTTGGGCTTGCCAGGCAAGCGCTTATTCTACTGAGCCTTCTCCCCGGCCCCTCAATAAAATTTTTAAAAAGGCAAAAAAAAAAAAGTAGTGGAGATACTTTCCACAGAATGGCGATCCATCACCCCATCCACATTGCTGTTCTCTCTCCTTGCTGTGAACTCTTGTAACAACTCCTCCTGTGCCTCACTTGACACTTACTATAAACTCTTTGATGGAGTTATCTCTAGTCCCTATCTGGCATTATCTTAAGGTCTCAGTTAGTAAGCACCTTGAGGGCAGGAATGTTGGTTATCATCTGCTCCTTTGGGCCCTGTGCCTTGCAGGGAGGTCGAGGAACACTGAGCAATTTTAAAGCTATTTGGGATTGTGGAACCGGACCAAATGAAGAAAGAGAGTGGAGTGGGCAGAATGAAAGGGTGAGGGGCAAAGCTGAAGAGTCTGCAGCCATGAATGTCGGTGGAAAACAGCTGAACAATGAATTTCCCATGTTTTCCCACTGGTTTTTGCTGGCCAGCCCCTCCCCCCAACACACACACACACACACACACACACACACACACACACCCCATTTTCCTTTCCATATCAATCAGGTTCAGAACAAAGGAAATTAATGATTTCGATATTGCTCCAATACTTAAAAGTTCCAAAGTCAGTCATTTGGAGCCAGTTCCATTGTGTTTCCCTGCATGTCCTGGGTCTTGGTGGCTGTGCGCAGATCTCCGTGGCTCCATTCACCACAGCAGGGGCCAATGCTGGACGCCTGGCTCCTGGGCAAGAGAGATGAAAGGCTTCTTCTAATGTAATAACTGACGGCCTCTCAGTGCCGTTTGAACTGTTTACAGACTGAGTTAACGATTACAGGCAATGTGTATCTTGGCCAGGTGCCCGAAATTCTTACCCACCCGTCAGATATTATCAAAGAGGCCTTCCATGCCTGGCTGGAGTCCTTCCAAAGCACCTCACAGAGATGCCGACACAAAAGGAGGAGTGTTCAGAATGTGCCTGTGCTCTCTCTCCTGAGACCCAAGCATGAAAGTCGGAATATCAAGCATGAATTAGGTGCTGAGAACAGTGAGTTTCCAGTACTGGAGAAAGGGACAAGGTCACTGCAGGGGCCAGGAGAATGAAATTTCTTTCTAAGCAATTCAGGAGGTATAGGTAAAGTCTTTGCAGCTGGCAGCCAGAGGATGCAAGAGGCAGGGAGACAAGACTCTTGAGATGAAACAGAAATCTGTATCACAGGATACAGCAAAGGATTGCAAGTTCGATCCCAGCCTAGGCCACTTAGTGAAATCCTAACTCATGGAATGGAATGAAGTGG
>NW_004524798.1:217768-218838 GCF_000260255.1 Octodon degus | reverse complement strand
AAGTATATACCAAGCATTAATCAGGAGATATAATGGGAAACCAGCTAGTTTATGACAGAAAAATACACTTATCACCAGCAACAGTGGAAAAGCTTTCTTGGTACATAAATATTACAGAGCATTTAATCCAGGACAAAGTCTGTTATTTAATTATATGCTATCATATAGACTCCAAAGAAAGATAAAGGCTTCTATGATGTTTTTATTAAGTACCTATTGCCCCCTGAACACATGTGAAAGTAGAATAAATGGTAGCCCCTAAAATAAAGGCCATAGGGCTGGGGAGATAGCTCAGTAGAATAAGCGCTTGCCTGGCAAGCATAAGGTCCTGAGTTCAATCCCCAGTACCGCCAAAATAAATAAATAAATAAAATAAAATAAAATAAAGGCCATATAAATTTAAAGTCAATATGTAAGATAGTTGCACACTCATTCCAAAACTATTATTACTGCCCAGTATGATAGCTCAGAGGTCCAAGAGCCTGCCTGGCAAACGCAAGGACTCAGGTTTGATCTGCAGTACCACATGCTGTGCCGGCCCTGGAACCCCAGGCCCACCAAGCCAGCCACCCAAACGGGGCACGGTGGCACATGCCCGTAATCCCAGTGCTAAGGAGGCTGAGATAGGAGGTTCACTATGAGTCCAAGCTGTGTAATGAGACCTTGTACCAAATAAATAAATAAATAAATAAATAAATAGATTTTTTAATTAAATAAAACTATTATTACTAAAATAATTCTCAAAGGGGAACATCTTGAAAATTTAGAGAGAAATTATAGGAACTGGAGAGATAGCTCAGCAGTCTGAAGCATCTGTTTAGGCAAGCTTAGGGAAGAGCAGGGACCACAGTTTGATCCCCAGTACCACATGTCATGCCAGTCCCGCCCCAGGGTAGGCTGAGCCACCCACCAAAAAAAAAAAAAAAAAAAAAAGCTAGTGGAAGCTGAACATGTGCCATAGGTTTGTAATTCCCAATAACTTACTACAAACTGCCCTCACTAAAACATTTGGAGGCTGAGGGTATAAGGGAATGGTAAAGTGCATGCTTAGCAGGTGTGAGGCCCAGGGT
>NW_004524798.1:214872-217668 GCF_000260255.1 Octodon degus | reverse complement strand
TTCCATACATATTGAGGGTATCATATAACTTACTACAAACTGCCCTCACTAAAACATTTGGAGGCTGAGGGTATAAGGGAATGGTAAAGTGCATGCTTAGCAGGTGTGAGGCCCAGGGTTCAATCCCCAGGATGAGAAATTAAAAAGAAAAAAAAAAAAAATGAAGGGAGGGAAAGAGAAAAGAAGGGAAGAAAAAAGAACAAATGAATTTTGGGATAATGGGTACAATTTCTCCTCTTATAGCCACACATAAGTATAATCAGCATTATTTCATCATTTCTTAGAACATGCTCTGTGGCTTCAGTTGGATGTCATCACTTTATTATCCACTGCAGAGCAGCTGGTAGCCCACATATGTCCTAGAAGATGGGTCCTCCTGTTACAAGACCATTCTGAGGCTGAGCCAGGTCAATCCTTGCATTTGAAACCAGCCTGGGCTACAAAGTGAGTTCAAGGCCAGCCTGAACTGCATAGCGAGACCCTGGCTCAAAAAAACTATTCTGCATATGATCTAAATTGAGAAGCTGAACTTGACATTACTATTTTGATTACCAATGTAAGTTAGGAAGCTACATTGATTTGTTTTTTGAGATTCAGTGTAATGCTCCCTGTACTCTACAACACCCTACAATCCATGTGCACTTACTATGGTTTTGGTTTTGGTTTTGATGCTGGGAACAAATCCAGGGCCTTGCACATACTAAGCACATGCTGTACCACTGAGCCCCACCCCAGCCTCCATGTGTATTCATTCACACTGACTAGAACCCATGAGCAAAGCTCTGAACAGAAGAAATACAATTAGTTATTATTGAACTGGTTCACAGAAGTACATCCACGGGGCCTCAGACTCCTATCTACTGGAGAAATCTTCTCTTGTGGGAATTAAGAGTTCAGTTTGATTTTTCAGAATACAGAGACCTTGGTTGCACTGAAATTGTGAAAAAGAGTATGAGTTGCCAGTAAGATTAAAAGGTAAAACTGGAAAAAGAAACCTATCAGGCTGAGGAGTTGGCTCAGTGGAATAAGCACTTCCTTGGCAAGTGCAAGGTCCTGAGTTCAATCCCTCGTTCTGCAAAAAAGAAAACAAAACAAAAAAAAACTTTGCATTTGGGGCCAGGGAATGGCTCAGTGGAATAAGCGCTTTCCTGGCAAGCGCAAGGGCCTGAGTTCAATCCCTGGTTCTGCCAAAAAAGAAAAAAAAAAAAAAAAGAAACCTATCAATTGATGTTGAACTTTAGAGGAAATTCTTGAGAATGCCTTAGAATCTTCTAGAACACAGCCCCAAAAGAGAAGGAGAACATGTCATCAGCAATATGACATCACTGTAGTTTTGAAGTATGCAGAAATTTTTAAAAGTGGAAATATACAGAAATAAGATAGTCCAGCTGTCCTCCTCACAGCGTGGGTGAGAACACCTGGAGTACTTGCTATCCACACCTTCAAGCCCTTACTTTGTAGAAGACATTAATACTCAAGAAGTTCAAAGGAACCCAATAAAGGGACAGAATTTGAACAGATGTTCTCCAGGAAGGGCCAGGGCCACCTAGATGAATACCTCAGGGGAGAACAAAGGGAAGGGTGCAAACAGAGCAACAGCGAACTCTCCAGTAACTAGGCCGTTCCAGATGCACTAGCACCGCGAGCAACAGTGGCTATAAACGTGAGGTAGGTGGGGCAGTCCCTTTCATCCTCCCAACTCTTCTCACTTCTAGAATCGTGAAATTCATGGAGACAAAACTATTTTACACTTATTCCACCTTATCTAGAGAGCTGAAACTCTACCACAGGCTTCTTGCAAGTGGGGCATGGTGCTGTGCAGGCAAATATATCAAGAGAAAAACAAAGTTCCTTATCAGTTTTCCATATAATAGGTTTGCTTGGACAGACTGACAATATATGGAAAATAGATAAGAAACATTGATTTTCTTTCTCACCAAGATAACCACTTCAGCTTCTTTCTGCCTTCAGTACCTCATAAAACTAGCAAATATTAAATAGGGTCTGGAATGCCTTTGGGAGGAAAATATAAAGTAATGAATTAGGGATAGCCAAAGGGTCTGTCATACCCCACCTATCCAGAGATTACGGAAACAGTATCATCAATAGGAGGCAGTACAATGTGATATTAAGTTCTCTGGCTTTAAACATACATCTAAGGGCCAGGGAGATAGCTCAGCAGAATAAAGGCTTGCCTGGCAAGCACAAGGTCCTGAGTTCAATCTTTGGTACTGCAAAAAACAAACAAAAAACCATACATACACCTCAGGGAGGGTTTGTTGTTGTTTTGTTTTTTGAGGCAAGGTCACACTATGTAGCACAGGCTGGCGTTGAATTCACTATGTAGCCCAGGCTGGCCTCAAACTCAGCAGTATCCTCCACCTCAGCCTCCTATATGCTGGGATTTTAGGCACACACTAGTATGCCCAGCTTTACCTCAATTATTTCTGATCAGAGATTTAGTTTCATAATAAGATATATCTAAACCTATAACCACAGCAATATCTAAGAAGTTATTCCTTCTTTTCAAAGGATGAGTTATTATTATGTATATCTAGATATTGTACCACTTCTCTGATAAGTAAACATATTATAGTAATGAAATCAGAAAACTATAAAACATAAAAAGCTGAGAAATAGTCTTTTGAAAGAAAGACGACTATGTATAGCCAGGTGTGGTGGCACATGGCTATAATCCCAGCACTCGGGAGATAGACGCGGGAAGATCAACAAGAGTTCAAGGCCAAACCAGACAATATAGATATAGGGAGTTCAAGGCCAGTCTGAGCTACATAG
>NW_004524798.1:195923-214656 GCF_000260255.1 Octodon degus | reverse complement strand
AGACCCTGTCTCAAAAAGACCTCCCCTGGTGTTTGTAAATAGGATCACAAGTCCACATCTTGTACAGCAATTAACCGCTAAGAAGAATATATGCAGTGTATTATTTGTTGAAACTGTACTTCCCATTTGATTTGAAACTGTCTCATTGCTATCTGTTTATCAATAAAACTTTGGGGAAAAAAAAAAAACAAAGTTAAAAATAAAAAATAATTTAAAAAAAGACCTCCCCAAAAAAGTACACTGCTTCTGTGGCTTGAGACAAAGAAATGAAATGTGATTCCTTTAGCTAAAAATTTTCTAGATGGTTCAGGAACTGCTGCGTAGGAACTACTTTCTAAACAAACTGCAAAGGGATGACTATGAACATTTCATCAACACATTACAACAAAATCCTCTAGGAGGATGCCTTACGACTGAGGATAGAGAAAACCACAGATGCTGTGATTTCAGTTCTTCTCTTTCATTTTCTGTATTTTGTAATTTTCTTTAAAATCTAAGCTTTCATTTGATAGGGAGGGAAAAGAGTATCTCTTTCTGATGGGAAGATATAGTTATCAGCATGTAGCCTGTCTTGCGGTTCAGTTACCTGTTTTTTTGGCTTTTTTATAATGTATTTAGTACAGGGTCTACAGGGTCTCACTATACAGATCGGACTCATAATGATCCTCCGGTTTTCAGCCTCCCAAACACTGGGATTACAGGCATGCGCCACCACATCCAGTCTCAATTGCCCATCTCTGTCTCAGCACACCCCAGAGGAGAGGCTGGCACTGCAGACTAGGGATCAAACCCTGGTCCCTACATCTGGCTAAGCAGGCGCTTTAATCTGTTGAGCTATCTGGCCGGCCTTCTCAGTTGCCTGTTAATGGAACCTGCAAAGAACTATCTCCAGGAGAATAACAGCAGCAACACACCAATTTACTCAACAAAATGATGGTTATTTTATAATACTGAATCAAATTCAGACAGCAACATGGTGTGTACATGGCACAGAAGAGAACAGGCCTGGTCATCAAAGTTCCAGTCTCCCTAAGATCAACCTAAACATAACATGCAGGATACAAAATGAAAAAAAAAAAAATGTATTTTTTGTCTTTTTGAGGCAGAGTCTCACTATGTAGTTCAGGCTGGCCTTGTACTCGCTGTGCAGCTCCTTCCTCAGCCTCCTGAGTGCTAGGCATACAGGCGTGCACCACCATGTCTGGCTGTGAAAACTCCTCATGGTGAGAAATTTTTCATGATTCACTAATAGGTAGTGGTTTTTGAATGATCCCAGAAATGAAAATGAAAGACAAGAAACAGCAAGACTGTTATGTAAGTTAAAATTCTTAAGTGGTAAGAAAGCCAGCACAACTCAGGAGAGATAACAGAGAAACCTTTACAGGAAAAAGAGAAAAACTCAGATCCACTTTCAAATTCATGCTGAATTTGAGACCAGGCTGAAACAAAGGGATAGAAATCTGTGAAGAGGTTAGACTTGATTTTTTTCTACTTGAAATTATGAGTGAGAGGGGACTTGATGAAAAGAACAAGAGGTGACAATGTCCTAAGGTACCCATTTTGCACAGGATCACACTCTCAACAGGCAATTAGCCAAACTAATTCAATTGGTGTCGGGGCCTCCAAAGGCAGATATTTTTAGAGAGTGGCTCAACACTTGCCTTGACTATAAGGATTGAAGGTTGGCATTTAGAATGCAAATGCTCTGTAGAATGTACACAATACAGAATATATATTCTCTATATTTCATGTGCATATGTATATATACACATACATATACTCAATCTAACTTAAACATTCATTTGTAAATCTTTTTTTTTTTTTTTTCTTGACAGCACTGGAGATTGAACTCAAGGACTTCACACTGAGCAAATCTCAAGTTCTTTTTTGAGACAGTGTCACTAAATGATTAAATGGGGGGGCTTCAGCTCCTCCTGCCGCAGCCTCCCAGAGTGCTCTGTATTTTAACTCACATTATCAGTAGATATAGTAGCTGCTTTTGTATAAAGTCAACTGCGATGATAATTTCAAAATATTTTCTATCAGTGATTGGCATAATATATACCATCCTCAACTTCAATTTCCTATCAGGTTGTATAGGAACTATTGAATTCCTTTGGGACTGGTGAGTTCCACTCTCACAGAAAGATTCAAAGTTGGTTTGTCCTGCCATGCCAGCCCCACCCCCGGGGCATGCTGAGACAGCAATTGAGACTGGGCGTGGTGGTGTGGCCCTGTAATCTTAGCTCTTGGGAGGCTGTAAACAGGCGGGTCATTATGAGTCCGATCTAGTAGTGCGCCCCTGAACACCTGTAGACTCTTTCCTAAAATACAAAAAAACAAACAAACAAAAAAACCAAAGTTGTTTTGTTTCCCTAGCTTATATTTACTTGGTGAAAACTTAAGCCCAGAAATTTAAAAGAAAAATCTGTGTAGTCTGACTGGTGTACTTCATGGTAGAGCACATGCTTACCAGGCACAAGACCCTGGGTTCAATCTCAGCATCAAACATAAAATTTAAAAAGTACAGGGTTGGGGATATAGATCAGCAGCACAAGCACCAGCCTGGTAAGCTCTGGTTCTGAGTTTGATTCCTGGTACCAAACAAATAATTTGATGCAGACATTGAATAAATGGAATTTTTTTTAAAAACTCAATTGAAAGCTAAATGGAAAAATACATGGGTATAAAAACCAAATTTATTGTAGGATAAGCATCTGAAATTTAAAACAGCCAGTCATGGTAATGTATGCAATCTCAGCTACTCCACAAAAGTGGAGGCAGGAAGACCAAAGTTTGAGGCCAGCAGGAGCAACTTAGTAACATCTTGTCTCAATAAATAAATATTTTAAATTGAAATAAATAAATAAATCATCAATTAGGATTGTGAAGAATGTGCCTTTCCTTACAAAACACAGAAACCCCACAAACAAAAGGAAAGGTCAACAGCAGTTTAAAAAATAAAGTAAAGGCCAGGAAGATTGCTCAGTGGCATAAGTACCTGCCTGGCAAGTGCAAGGTCCTGAGTTTGATCCCCAGTACCCATGCCCCACAAATAAAATAAATAAAAACAAAAAATAAATAAATAAATAAAGTAAAAGGACTGGAGAGATAGTTCAGTGATCTAAGCACCTGCCTGGCAAGTGCTAGGAACCTGAAACCTCAGGCATGCTGAAAGCCAGCCTGGAACTGGATGTGGTGATACATTCCTGTAATTCTAGCACTTATGAGGCTGAGACAGGAGGATCACTAGGAGTCCAAGCTCCATAGCAAGACCCTGTACCCAATAAATAAATAAAAGGGAGGGGCTGAGAGTGTAGCTCAATAGTAAAGCATGTGTCCTCAGTTGAATCTCCAGCACCTTTAAATAAATTAAATAAAACAAAATTAAAAGAAAGTGGAAAAAAGATAATTCAACTTGATTCTCAAATACAACTGCCAATTAAAGAATAGGGTACTATGACTTGCACAGGTCTTTGAATAATAATACAAGCTTTTTTATTTATTTATCATTCCAAGAAGTAGGAAATTCTTTTAAATTCAATCCATAGTACTGAAACATATTGGTGTATTTTCCTGCTTAAACACATCATATTGAGCATAATCTAACCTTTTTGTTTTGTACCTTGTAACACTGTAAGAATGTGATTACATTTTTTTTTTTTACCACAAAATACTTTATATACTAAAAAGATACGGCAGTACTGACAATGTTCCTAAGAAGTTCATATGTATGTGTTTTAACTCCTTTATATCTACTTCTTTCTTTTAAATTATATTTATTTATTTGGTACAGGGTCTCACTATGCATCTCAGACTAGGCAGCTCAGGCTATGCAGCTAAGACTTATAGTGATCCTCCTGTCTCAGCCTCCCTACTGCTGGAGGGTGGCATGTGCCACCACACCACTTTCAGAGGCACACCCAGCATGCAGTACCAGGGATCAAACCTGGGTCATTGCACTTGCCAGGCAGGCACTTAAGCTGCTGAGTTATCTCCTCAGCCCCTCTACTGCTTTCTTTTAATTGACCTTTGGCTCATGAACATAGTACAGAAAAAATCTAGTATTAATTTGATATTTATTTTACTTAATAAAAAATTCCTTTTTTTTTTTTTGGCGGAACCGGGGATTGAACTCAGGCCCTTGCACTTGCCAGGGAAGTGCTTATTCCACTGAGGGAATAAGGGAAGTGCTTATTCCACTGAGCCATCTCCCCGGCAAAAAATTCCTATGAAATTCCCGTTCTCAGACAAGGAACAGAATGAGAAAAAAAAAAAAAAAACCCTCAAGTGACCAGATTCATATTAACCATGCTTCCAGGATTGCCAAACTGGAACAACAGGGTATCTAAAGACAGCAAAAACATTTTCAAAAATCCCACCTATGGGAGCGGAGGCTAGCAGTCACTCATGCTTAGCACCCTATTGCTTAGGGTCTAGAGACTTTGTCCCACAGCCTCAATAAATGTATAAAGATATCAAGAGGTAAAGGTCAAAGAAGGAACCATGAACATCAAACAAGACCGATGGAAATAACTCAAAACATCACATGCTGGGCTTTCCTTTCTAATGATAATAATAGTGATACTGAGAATTTGTCCCTACTTTTATTTCAAAGAGCTTCAAATGCTCTGCAGACATCTCTTGCTAATCTTTATAACGCTTCAAGACGAAAGCAGATTTCCCAGAGAAGTGTCTTCAGAGATGCTATCCAAAACCAATAAAAGGGAAAATATTTGCCCCTCTCTACCGCCATCCCCACCACCTTGTCTCCTAACTCCCACTATGTTGTACTGATGATTGAAATGAGTTATAATACCATGCAAGTGTTGAAAGGATAATAATGGTAATTGAGTTTGTTTCCAAAAGAGTTATAAACTGTGTTTAATCATGACAGGGAACAGGTAAGTAGGAAAGATGAGGAAACCCATAATTATCTGTATCCCATTATTTACCTCTTTGGGGAACAGACTTCAAATTGGTAAAGTTACAAAATAGTGAATATAGATTTTTTTTTCATTCTGCAGGTTAATCTCTGGGATGGCTCAAAGAACAGTCTACCTGAAAATTATGTCAGGGCCACAAATATTTACAACTGCTATGACTAAAACTCTGCTCATCATTACTTTGATCCAATTCCTCTCAGATGGAGAACTAGGAGTCTCAGGGACTTGTGGGATAACTTCCAAGCAGGCTACAGAATCTTATCTGTTGAGCTTCGGAAAACATGTTGGTGCCAGCACAGAATAAAGAACTGGGTAAATGAGTCCCCCTTCACAATCCTGGGCTTTTTTTCCTTCCAGCCCTCAGAAACACGGCTGCAGATTGTACAAGAAGCTATACGAGCAGCTGCTTTAGAGTAGTAGCAGCACAAAGAAATACTTGGAAATTTTTCGCAAAAAGGAAAGATGTAAGAGTGGTAGACAGTGTGTCTAGGATCCTTCAGCCACTCTGTGTCTGTGGTCACCTCTAATCATGGGAGGAAGCTACTGGGCTTCCACAGTACAGCGGCCACATGAACAAAGGTTCAGGGCAGGCAAGTGACTCAACAAAGCGCCAGCCAGACACTTATAGAACTCAAGTCCTGCTCCAGAATTCATACACCGTTAGTCATTCTCCAAGCCACTGAGCCTACTTGTGCTACATGGGAGTTAACATTTAATTGGCCATGTCACCCACAAAATTTTGGAGCTGAAGCTTTATTTTTTTAACTATAAAAAATACAAATAGGTGGTTGGTCACTTTAGGCAAATACCAAATAAGTGAACTGGGCCCAAACCAATAACTTTCAGACTTAGTAATTTTTCTGAAGTAATAAGGTGAATAATAAGCTCAAATTACTACTAGTAATAATGCTTTATCTAGGCAATGTGCACAGACAGTTCTCATACATTATTGCATTTCAGGTAGGCCTTTTAGAACTATTATCCCCACTTTGCTCATGAGGACATGAGCTCAAATGGGTTAAGCAATTTTCTTTAAGTTCATAAAGCAAGGAAGTATCAGACTTGAGATGTAAAATACAAGCCAACAGACAGTGCTTTTTACTGCAGGACTCTGCCACTCATTTTAGAGAACCCTTTATGCCCTATTATCATATTATATCATTAGATGGGGATGCGATGCACACAGCATCATTTGAGGGGCACATTATCTTCAATTATTTGATTGGTGATAGGAATTATGTTCTCCCAGTTACGGTACAGTTAGAAGATCATGAAGTAATTCTGCCCTAAGGGAACCCAAGAAGTACTCTGATAATTCAGAAGGAAGAAAGGTTCTCATCAAGTTATTTTGTTGACTCCAAAGTAACTGCCTTAATCAAAGAGCACTGAAGTGATAGCCAGTAGGATAACCTGTCATTTCTGAGAAAAGAAGCAAGGAAAAAAAAAAATTAGCTTCTTACCCTTGGGGACTATGCCTGGTGGTCTGATTTTGCAATACATTCTAGATCTATTTTGGGTCAATTATACCCTTTTATGCCTATTAGAAGCAAAATCATACAAAATAATTTTCAAACACTAAATTACCAAATTTTCATCATTAGTAGATTCTAACAAAAGCCTTGAAAACTAGGTGAACCAGACAGTTATAGCTCCTCCATTTGACAAACAATAAAACAATCATCAAACCCTATACCTGAAACTACCCAAGAAGTCAGTGGGAAAATTACTTCTACCCTTCTGAATTGGAACATCCAGGTGTTGAGGTATGCAATCACTGTTTGGGTGCAAGTACTATAGTATCTGGGTAGAGTTTACCTACAGGAGAAAATCAGATCTTCTGGCAGCATTTACAAGGCAGGTGCAGTCATAAAGAACTTGACTTTTGATTTCATTGTCTCTGCCAGGACAGGTGGTATAGTATGGAAGCCTGCCAGACAAGCTCCAACTCAAACTTCCCTTTAGAAAACAAAACAATAAAAATGGAAACAAAATGCCACATCTCGTTCCGTATCCTGAAGTTCAACATTGCTTGAAAAGTTAGAGCATTTTATATAATATTAATTTGGTTTAAGCATACATCTTGGGTGAAATAAGATTATAAAATGAAGTCAGTTGTGGGTTGGCTTCTTCCCTCAGAGCTCAGTTCCCTATTCACCTATATAAACTAAAGAAAAATTTATTTCAGTGAATTTTACTCAAGTACTTCTAGTGGGGAAAAAAAAAAAGGAGACAAAACGAAAAAAACAAATTGTAATCTGATACCTACACAGGAGTAACACAGGCAAGTTTTCACATAAAAATTTCTGGCAGATCCTGCTTACTCCACAGACCTGGTTTACCTTTCTCGTACAAATCACTGTACATCTACATTTCTGAGAACTGTCAGTTGATTCTATATAGATTGTGAACTCCTTAAAAACAAAAACACTGCTTAGGCAAGCGCAGGGACTAGGGTTCCATCCCCAGCACCACATGTTGTACTGGCCCTGCCCCAGCACTGAGCAAGCCACCAAGTCTGGGCGTGGTGGTGCACACCTGCAATATCAGCACTGGGGAGGCTGAACATAGGAGGATCATTACGAGTCTAAGCTATGTAGTGAGACCCTGGACCAAACACATAAAATAAAATAAAATACAAAACTATAGCATGGTAGTTCAGAACAGAGTAAAAAAATAAATAAATAAAGCACTGCTTCTAATGTCAAAGACAGACAACTAATGTTTTTCTACCATGACTGTCTCCAGGAGCAAGGTTTGGTGACGGGTGATGCAGGCTCCTGACCACAGGGACACAAGAAGGCTACAAAGGAAGAAAGCTCAAAGAATCCTTGTGGGGGTACTGTAGCGGCCACTATTGGAAATTTTGAGCATTTTTGGTGTTCCTGGAATCCTATTTCCAACCACTACTCTGTGGTTGCAATGCAGGCATAAGAAGAGACTGGAACTCTTCTAGAGCAAATATTCTTTTCAGCTTTTCAGTTCATAACCACAGAGCCAAGATTAAAATAATATGAATGTACTTTGCCCCGGGCATGATTCTGCCTAAATCTGCCCTATCCCTCATCATTTCACTTTTCCTAATCCTTTTTTAAATGTGCTTTCAGAAGAAAAGTTAGATAATCTATAAATGGGTTTCCAAAAAGCTTGGAAAATTCATGGATTCAGAGAAGGATATTTAAGAGGCAGTCAAAATCTCAGAACAATGTCCTCTAAATGTCTCAAAGTATAACAATCAAAATATTAAATGAATCATTGTTCTTACACAGAAAATTATTCATTAAGGTACAATTTTCATTCTTATTAAATGATAAATGGCCCATTTGGGCCCCAGAGATGAGGTACTGTTACCACAGTTGTGCATCTTTATGCCTGACTCAGTTTAAATCTCTAAGTTCCTCCTTATTTACCTGCCAAGACCTGAGTTCAGGCCCTCAGGGTGCTAAGGTTTTCCTTTGTGGAAGAAAATGACATCACCCACACCTTGGCACAGCAGGGAATGCAGGGAATGTGGCTCCCAAAATTTGGTGATATCATCAACTGCCCTAGGAGAAATCTTATGTTCCCAAGAGCTGAGGCACTAAAGTCTAAACAAGAGGGTATCTTTGTTGTTTCAAGTTTATCAACAGTATTGATGTCCCCAAATACCAGGTTTCAAATGGACAGATAATGTAGGAACCTTTTTCCAGTAAGTCTACACCTGAAGAACCAAAGAGTCATGAGTTAAATCCAAACAGAGCCACTCAACCCATTTGTATCTTATTGTAGCATTTCCAAATCAGGAAGAATAAAGACTTAGTTATCTTAGGCTCTCTCCCAGTTCTGAGATGAGTTTATTCTTTAGGGGAGTCTTTAGGGGACTAATGTTGCAAGTTTGTATTCAGAATAAATTCTAAGCACTCACATAATCCCCCAGTCTCCTCCAAACTTTCTTTGATGCCCAACAACTAAGGACAAGGATCTTTGATTATAAAACAATTTCTTTGGTTGGAAGAAAATTCTTTGCAGGGCGTGAACAGCAGGAGAAAGAAAAGGTTTTTCTGAAGTGCAAACTAGTTGGAAACCCCCTGGGGAAAGAATCTGATTCCCAGTCTTTGAGAGGAGCAGGCCTGCCTGTACAAGCTGCCTCTGCTGAAGGCCTCTAAGAAGGCCGCTTTTGTGTCTACTGTATGGCCCTCAGCAACTGCACTGCCCGCCCACCTTCCCTCCCCCCTCCCCTTTTTCGCCAGCGGAAGTTTTCCAACTCTGGGGATGCACAATGCAGAAAGTCACAGTTTCATACCAAGGTGTAATTTCTAATCAGCCCCAATTTCCACTCCTCCCAGATGTTTACTTATTGGAGCACTGTCCCCACAGCCCCACTCATGCACACCTATCAGCGGCTCTGAAATGTTCCTTCTTGTGTAATCATGTCATTTATCTCTAACACTTCAACCTCACAAAGTATTTTAGGATCAGATGCATCCTACTCCTTTTATGGCTCAGACTTGGTTCTAGGCTATCTTCCAGGTCTTTCCAAAGGTCAGACTAGATTCACTTAGGCACAGCTTAGTGATAGAAGTCAGTATGGTGCAATCATAAGGTCAGTCTTTTTTTTTTTTTTTTTAATTTATTTGTTTATTTATTTATTTGTGTGTGGCCAGCTCAGCCCACCAGGGAGCGGGGCTGGCTGGCACGTGGTGCTGGGAGATTGAACCACGATCCCTGTGCTTTGCTTAGCTTAGCTTGTTCTAAGTAGGTGCTTTAGACCACTGAGCCATCTCACCAGCCCATAAGGTCAGTCTTGATAAAAGATTTAGCATAAGGGCTGCCCTCAATCCACTAACGAAATTTTAAAATACAGAACTCCATAGAACAGCCCTGTTTTCCATGTGTTTACTAGAACATAGAGACAGAAGAGGACAGGGTCAACTGAGTTTGATGTTTTGTTCTACTCTCAGATTATTACACAACTTCAAGTAATGCAGTCAAATTTTTCTCTCAGATCATTACCACTTTTTTCTTTGTTTTTGGTCTTTTTGAGACAGGGTCTCACTGTGCAATGCAGGCTGGCCTTGAGTTCACTTTGTAGTCCAGGCTAGTCTCAAATTTGCAACAATCCTCTTGTTCCAGCCTCCTGAGAGCTGGGATTACAGACATGCACCACCACCCCCAGCTACCACATTTTATTTCAGGGATCTGGGCATGGTGACACATGCCTGCAGTCCCAGTACTCAAGAGCTGAGGCAGGAGAATTAGGAGTTCAAGGCCAGAGCCTGTCTCAAAAATAAATAAATAAATAAACAAATAGGTCAAACATAAAGTGGACTATTTTATGGTTTGTACTATTTTTTGGTATTGGAAATTGAACTCAGGACCTTGCACTTGCCAGGTAGGAACTTGTGCTGCTGAGCTATATCTCCAGCCTCTCGACACTATTTCTAAAATAAGTACAAATTCTAAATTTGGAGCTAGGCAACATACCAAAGATTAGTTACTCAACTAACCCTACCTGCTCCAGTAAATGGAAGCCTAAGTGACTTTCTTTTAACATTTGCTATTTTATTGTTGTTTTTCTGTATTTAGGACAGAGTCTACAGGGTCTTACTACATAGATCTGACTCGTAGTGATTCTCCTGTTTTCAGCCTTCCAAGTGCTGGGATTACAGGCATGCCACCACACCCAGTCTCAAGTGCCATCTCAGCATGTGGAGAGAGCCCCGGCTGCTGCATTCTGCCTAAGCAGGTGCTTTAGTTTGGAGCTATAAGGCCAGCCCTACGTTTGCTATTTTGTGAGACAGTACCTTAACTATATAGTGCAATTTGGCCTTGAACTTGCTTATGTATCCAGGCTGACCTCCAACTCACAACAATCTTCCTGCCTCAGCCTCCTGAGTGCTAGGATTACAGGCATAGCTACCATGCCCAGCTGCTTTTACCTTTAAATCATTATCAGGCACCCATGAAATTTTCATATACCCAAAGGGGGCAACTTAAAAATTCCCAAGTATTCTAATTAATGTTAAAAATATGTATGGCTGGGCATGGCTGTGCATGCCCATAATCCCAGCTACTGGAGAGAGCCTGAGGCAGGAGGATGGCAATTCAACAAGGCACTGTGTCAAAATAAAAAAATAAAAATGGCTGAGAATGTAATTCAGTGTTAGAGTGTGTCCCAGGTTTCAACTCCTAGCACCATAAAAATAAGTAAACAATTTTAAAACCATAAACAATATATGCTATATACCACACAGTCTATTAGCTTTAGAGTACATTATAACCTAATGTTGATAAGCCTAATATTATACCAAATCAACATATTTTAGAGAATAACACTAACTTATGACTAAAATCAGTAATTTTAAAAATGTTTGATATTAGAGACAGATTTTGTCAAATGATACTCAAATGATGCTTATCTGTTTCACAAAGGGTCTCATTACTGTATTTTTCCTCTATGAAATTTAGTTAGTAAAGAATCAAAATCAAGCCAATTGAGACTATCAATTAAAATGAATTTTCAATATACTGAATTCTGTTCAAAGCTAAATTGAGATATAAATTAAGACAACACTAAAAAAAAAAATACACTAAGATTCTATCTCACCCTAGAAAGAATGGCTATTATCAAGAAATCAGTAAAAGAAAGAAAAAGAAATCAACCAATAACAAACACTGGAGGGGCTCTGGGAAGAAGGAACCTTTCACACTGTTGGTGGGAGTGTACACTGATGCAACCACTGTGGAAATTAGTGTGGAGATTCCTAAAAAAATTATGACAAGAGGCCCCATCAGACCCAGCTGTTCTTCCTCTTGGGTATCTTCTTGAAAGAAGTAAAAGCATCACACCATAGTGATGTATGCACACCCATGTTTACAAAGGCACAGCTTACAACAGCTGAATCTTGGAAACAGCCCAAATGCCCATCAAATAATGACTAGATAAAGAAGATGTGTGTTTTTTAAATAGAGTACTATTTGGCCATAAAGAAGGATTTTTTTTTTTTTTTGTATTTTTTAGGGAAGGGTCTACAGGCTATCCAGGGTCTCACTACTAGATCAGACTTGTGATCTGCTTGTTCACAGCCTCCCAAGAGCTGGGATTACAGGTGTGCACCACCACGCCCAGGCTCAATTGCCCTCTCAGCATGCCCTGGGGGCGGGGTCAGCAGGGCAGGCCCGCAATTGAACACCTGGCCCCTGTGCCTGCTTGCAGGCGCTTTAATCCGCTGAGTTATTTGGCCAGCCCAAGAAGGATAATCTTGAGAGTTTCCTTGTACATGGTTGCACCTTGAGGCCGTACTCTTAAGTGAAATCAATTAGACAGACATAGCATATATTGCATTGTTGTTCTGGTGTGAGAAACTGAAAGTGTAAATAAGGACCAAAATGTATAATAGATATGTGAAATAGGAAGAAAATCGTCAAATGGGAAGGAAAACTGGGGGGCAGGGATCAGGATAAAAACAGAAACAAGGCTTTTATAAATAGGGAGAAGAAGAGAGGATGAAGGGAGAAGGAGGGAAGGGCAATGGGTTGAAAAAACAATGTATTTATGTACAGATACAAATTCTCTGTGATGAATAGGATCATCATGTATACCTACAATGTGCCAATAAGCTTAATTAACAAAAATTTACTATTGTAAAGGCTGGCCTGATAGCTCAGCAGACTAAAGCACCTGCTTAGGCAGGCACAAGAACTCGAGTTCAATCCCCAGTGCCATGCTGGCCCCGCCCCTGGGCTGTACTGAGCCACTGATTGAGACTGGACATGGTGATGCAGGTCTGTAATTCCAGCACTTGGGAGGCTGAAAACAGCAATTGGGAGGATCACTATGAGTCCAAGCTGTGTAGTGAGACCCTGCAGATCTAATACTTAAAAAAAAAAACCCATATATATATATACACATACATATACACACACACACACACACACATATATATTATTGTAACTTGACTATAATTTTACAGGAACACAGTGAGAATATATTCTCCCTATGTAGTTCAGGCTGGCCTTCAATTCACTATGTAGCCCAGGTTGGCCTTACACTCACAGTAATCCTCCTGCCTCAGTCACCTAAATGCTGGCAATGCGCCACCATGCCTGGCTCACTTCTTTCCTTTCCTTTCCTTTCCTTTCCTTTCCTTTCCTTTCCTTTCCTTTTCTTTCTCTGTATTTAGTACAGGGTGTTCAGGGTCTCACTACACAGTCTCATAGTGATCCGCCTGTTTTCAGTCTCCCAAGCACTGGAATTACAGGCGCCCGCCACCACACCCAGTGTCAGTCACCATTTCAGAGCACTCCAGGGGTAGGGCCAGCACAGCATGCTGGGGATTGAACCCTGGTCCCTGTGTCTGCCTAAGCAGGCACTTTAATCCACTGAACTATCTGGCCAGCCCCTAGCTCACTTTTTCCATCATTTAGAAAGTCAGTTTATAATCTGAAAAGAAAGCCAGAGCATGCAGTCATCTGAACTTTTAAAGAAAATTGTTAGTCCAGCATGATGTTGCATGACTGTAATCCCAGCACTCCAAGCTGAGGCAGAAGGATTGCGAAAAGTTTCAGGCCAGTCTGGTCTCAAAAATACCAAAAACAAAGGGCCAGCCAGATAGCTCAGAGGATTAAAGCATCTGCTTAGGCAGAGCGCAGTGGCCAGGGTTCAATCTCCAGCGATCAGTGCTGGCCCTGCCCCTGACGCCCACTGAGATGGAGATTTGAGACTGGGCATGGTGGTACGCTTAATTCCAGCATTTAGAAGGCTGAAAACAGGAGAATCACCATGAGTCTGATCTACGTAATGAGATCCGGTAGACCCTGTACTAAATACATAAAAATAATTTTAAAAATTAAAAATAAGGATAAATAGCTACAGGTCATTATTCATACATGAATATTAAACAGGAACTATTATAACCTCTTTTTAACTAACAATAGCAGCAATCAAAGGCATGACTGCTTAGGCTTTACTTGGCTTTAGCTATAAGTACTTGAAGTTGCTTGGGTTAAAATGTAGTGGTTTTGTTTATTTTTTCTTCACTCACAGGGAAAGTGAGACAGAATTCCCACAGTCATTTGAATGATTTCTGAGAAAATAAGAACCAAAGCCATAAAGTATTTATGCTTATACTTTTCATCTGGCATTCATCACCTATGGCTTTCTACTGTTTATTTCTGTCTCCCTGGATGGATCAGGCCAAGGTTCTTTGAACTCCTACAGTACCTGCTACAGCCTATGGTCCAGCGTAAGGGAACCATGGTGTAAAGACACACACAAAAAAAAAAAAAAAAAAAAAAAAAAAGAAAGAAAAAGAAAAAAGAAGACACAGGGAAGTCAGCACAGGCTTCAGTCCTGGCAGGTTCTAAGCTTAAGGCATCAGAAAGCCTAGTCTACCACTTGGAAGAAATGCTCCAGGGCTACAGGCCACCTGCTGTGCAGTGATTTTTTTTTTTTTTTTCATGGTAGCATAAATAACATATGCACCACATGGAGCAATGCTACATTTAGCAAGGTGTTTTCCATTTGTTCTTTTGTTTTAAAGCATGCGTCTAGCTGACAGGATCAAAAAGGAAAGAGACCAAGAGACCCTCAGGCAGTCTGTAATGGAATGTTGCAGAGAAATCGCTGCCAACCTCTGCTTTTTAATTTCCCTGAAATGACCCAAAAAAGTTTCAAATAAATAAACACTGATGAAAATGTTGGTCGGTTAGAGCAACTGACTGGCACTCTTTGCCTGGCAAGCACCAGTCTCTCTAGGTTCATCATGAATAAAATGAAAATATTGGGCTAGGTGTATTTGCTAGCCTAAAATATGATGATTGTAATTTTTTTCCTTCTTTTTTTTTTTTTTTCAGAACTGGGGATTGAACTCAGGCCCTTGCGCTTGCCAGGGAAGCGCTTATTCCACTGAGCCATCTCCCCAGCCCTTCCTTCTTTTATAAAACTTATTTTTAGGTGCTGGGAATTGAACCCAGGGCCTTCTGTATGCTAGATAAGCACTCAATCATTGAACTATACCCTCAGGCTTGTGATTACATTCCACAAATGGACTACACACCCCACTAACAAAACACTTGTCTTAACTCTAGAATAGACAACTGTTCAAAGTAAGGTTAATAGAATCTTTCACAAAGGTAAAGAAAGTTGGCCATAAGAATTTTAAAGTCAGATAAATGATATATTCTAAAGTGGAAAAAGGAGCCGGGGAGATAGTCCAGTGGAATAAGCACTTGCCTGGTAAGTGCAAGGACCTGAGCTCAATCCCCAATTCCGCCAAAAAATAAAAAATAAAATAAAAATAAAGTGGAAAATATAAAAAAATACAAAATAAAACCTAGTCAAATAAAACTTTTTGCATAAATAATCCATAAGACTGTAGATATAAAACATAAAGTCTTCAATCTCATCCAAATTGTTCTACAGAAATAACAGTATTTCTTAATTGTTATACATTTATCTATGTGAAACAATAGTCTTTTTGATAGGACGGTATGCATAAAATTGATAGATATATTATCATTCAATGTGCTATTTTAAATTACTTGAGATTTGCCTGCCTCAGCCTCTGGAATAGCTGAGATTACAAACTGGGTTTATAGTATGCCCAGCTCAATGTTGCCATTTTTTAACAAATCTATCACTGCTTTAGATTTAGGGGTCAGAATCTCTTAAGTATCTAATTTCTGTCTTGAGCAATAATGTGGGTCTTCACAGTTACAATTTTAAAAAACATTGACTTTCAAATCATTAAGTTCTATTAGTTTGTTTCCAAATTTGCAAATTAAATATAAATCCCAATAAATCACAAAGTTTGAGTAAAACAAATTTTATCCATGAACTATAAAGTATATAAAGTAGCTAAATGTAAAGCAGATGAACTATAAAGTATATAAAATAGCTAAATGTAAAAACAAGCAAGGAACAATAAACCTAAACACAAAGTTTTCCATTACAGCAAATAGGAATTTGGGGGTTTGGGGAGGTGGTGGGTTTTATGAGACAGCATCTTGCTATGCAGCTAAGGCTGGCCTCAAACCCAAGATGATCCTCCTGCTTCAGGCCTCCAAGTGCTGGGATCACAGGTGTAAGCAACCTTAACTTTGCCCTGAGCAAATAGGAATTTAAGGGCTGAAAGAATCCTACTCCTAGGGAAAGTAGTGGAGCTTAATGGATTAAAAAAAAAAAATCAAAGAGATGGAAAGCAACCCAAACTGGCTTTACAACCTCTGTCCTCAAAATTTAAGTGAATAAAGCCACAATTGCTCTAATTATATTAAAACATATCTGTAAAATATCTTTTATTATTATTATTTTGCCTTTTTGAGACATCTTGCTATGCAGTTCAGGCTGCCTTTGAAATCATTTTGTAACCTAGGCTGGCCTTGAACTTTCAGAGAATCTCCTTCCTCAACCTCCCAAGTGCTGGGATTACAGGTGTGCACTACCATGCCTAGCTAATACCTTTTATTTTTATGGACCTTTCTGTGAAATCAGCATGCTAAAAGGCTGTAGGAATTTCTCAAATTTATGTACAGCTTCAATAGCTGGAGAAGAAAATCCTTTTACACAGACCAAATTTTTGTTACAGATTTTTACTTTTGGAGTCTGCCTAAGGTCAGACCACTTTCTGATAATTATATCATAATACTGACTTAAAGTAATGTATCTGACTTAAATTATATACATATATATGTTATTATATATTATATATCATATATATATATATATATATATATGTTTTAAAATTAAGTAAACTGGCTGGGCGTGGTAGCCTATGCCTGTAATCCCAGCTCTCAGGCGGCTGAGGCAGGAGGATCACCTGAGTTCAAGGCCAGCTTGGTCTACACACAGTGAGACCCTGTCTTAAAAATTAAAATAACGTGCTAGCCCCAGCCCTGGGGCACACTGAGATGGCAACTGAGACTGGGTGTGGTGGTGTGTGCCTGTAATCTCAGCACTTGGGAAGCTGAAAACAGGAGAATCACTATGAGTCTGATCTATATAGTGAGACCCTGTACACCCTATAGACCCTGTCCTAAATTTAAAAAAAAAAAAAAATTAAAGTAAAATAAGATAAAATATAGCCAGGTGTGGTGGCACACACTTGAAATCCCAGAATTTGGGAGGCTGGGGTAAGATGGTCATAAATTGAAGGCCAGCCTAAACTGTATAGTGAGACCCTGCCTCAAAATAAATAAATAAATAAATAAAGTAAACTGAAGGTAAATTATTTTTTAAGCATTTGTTTTCATTTCTTGAAATAACAGGAATTATTCTAGGATTGCAGTTTTTGAATCTGGAGTCCTTAGGCATTTAAATGTAGCTCAGAGATTTTCTGAACTGAGACCTTATACAGAATTGTACACTACATATTAATATGCATTTTGTTCATAGAGTCAATAATTTTTACATTTTCAAAGGGACCTGTGAAACATACACACACATGCTAAAGATTAAAAGCCACTACTCTAGGGCATCTCAAAATCAGAACTGGAAATCACAAGTTTAAGAACTAAGAAGTCCTTTGACCATGTTAATAGATTATAATCCAAGGTTTAAAATCAGTGCCCTGGGCCAGCGAGATAGGTCAGCAGACTAAACACCTGCTTTGGCAAGCACAGGGACCAGGGTTCAATCCCCAGTCCCACAAGCTGTGCTGGCCCCACCCCCAGGGCACAGTGAGCCAAGGCGGAGTCTAGGCATAGTGGCCCACACCTGTAATCGCAGCAGTGGGGAGGCTGAAAACAGGAGGATCACTATGAGTCTGAGCTGCATAGTGAGACCCTGTACCAAATACATAGATGGAAAAAATAAAATCAGTATCTCAACAAGACTTTCCCGGAAAAAAAAAAAATCAGAATTTCCTAAAATGTCTGAGTTGAGCTCTCTATTAAACTAAATAAATGCTGTCCAAAATGTCGCGTTAAGGAGCACCTCCCATATGTTCAGTACAGCCATGTTTATTACTTGAAAAATCAAGGAAACATACTATATATAAGTCAGTGGACTAGAGGAATACAGAGTGCTACACCAACCTAAGCACTCAAAGTAACTGACCCTATACTTAAATGTGTTGAGAAGCCATGTGTGGTGGTGCACACTGGAGGCTGAGGCACGAGGATTATTTGCAAGGTGGAGACCATCCTGGGCTACAAAGCGAGCTCCGGGCCAGCCTGAGCTGCATAGTGAGACCCTATCTCCCAAAAGACAAAAACAGGCAAAAAATGTTTTGAGATAAATAAGTCTGTTTCATTCTATAGTCATCTTCCAGTATCACAGTTAATCAGTACTAACAGGGATATTCTTCATATTCATTAAATGTCTAAGGTATGAAATACATACACTACAGTACTATTTCTAGGGATACACAGCAAAAAAAAAGTGACAGAAAGATTTGCTCTCACAAGGGGACACACACACCTATAAAAGTAAAACATTATAGCCTATCACCTGACAATAATTTTATAAAGAGACCAGGTGTGGTGGTGCACACCTGTAATCCCAGTACTTGGGAGGCTGAGGCAGGAAAATCATAGCAAGTTAGAGACCAGCCTTCGTTATAAAGTGGGCTCAAGGTCAGCCTGAGCTGTATAGTGAAACCCTGTCTCAAAAAGATAAATAAAGTTATAAAGAAAAATATAGCAAGAAAGGGGAACATGAGTCCAAGGGAAAGAAATCTTCAGAATTGAATGATCAGTGCCGGGGAGACGGCTCAGTAGAATAAGTACCTGCCAGGTAAATGCTAGGTCCTGAGTTCAATCCCTGGTACCACCAAAAAAAAAAAAAAAAAAGGAACAAACAAACCAAAAAA
>NW_004524798.1:193705-194506 GCF_000260255.1 Octodon degus | reverse complement strand
AAAATATAAAAAAACAAAAGTTCTAAACTTTTCCTTTTAAAAAGCTATAATGAGGGCCGGGGAGATAGCTAAGAAGAATAAGCACTTGCCTGGCAAGTGCAAAGGCCTGAGTTCAATCCCCGGTTCTGCCCCCCCCCAAAAAAAAAAGCTATAATGAGAATTCAATGAGCTGATACATGCAAAATCCGTAGCATCAGTTTGGTGGCTGTTACATTTCAATCCTTCATTTCCACAGACAAGGAATCTAAAACGTCTAGAAAGGTGTAACTCTTTTGTCCCAAATCACACAACTGCTTGCTGGCAGGGTCACCACTAAAAGTCTGACCCTCAAGTCAAGACTTTTTGCTACAGTATACAGGACCATCTCCCTGATTTGAGCCAAAAACTTTAATTGTAGTTTCAGGCCCTTTACAAATAAAGTAAAAATTCAAAGATGAAATAATTATGTGTTGACTAATAGGTAAAATTAAGAAGCAAGCACAGACATCACACAAAAGGGAATTTGTCCAGGAGTGGTGTTCACTCTTACTAGCCAAATTCAAAACTATCCCGCTTCCCTTGTAGGTCTGAAGCCTTAGGGTAGCACATTCTAATCTTGATCAGAACTTTATCCTGGAGTCTAAGAAAATCCAGGACAACCAGCTGAGCAGGAAGAATGTGATAGCTAGAGAAATGGTAACCTCCCTAATGCTACAATAAGATCCTTTTACTTTTTGCTGTACAAAGGGAGTAGATTTTGAGTTGTCCTTCTCAACAGAGTTATACAACAATAAAATATCACTGTAATCACTTTTAGAAGTG
>NW_004524798.1:179248-192845 GCF_000260255.1 Octodon degus | reverse complement strand
CCCTGTGCTTTGCTAAGCTTATTCTAAGTAGGTGCTTTAGACCACTGAGCCATCTCACCAGCCCCACAAATTAAAAATTTTAACATACCTTATAAAATGGGTATTACTATTAGCAAAGAAAATCTAAATGCAAAGAACAAGGGATGAGATTCAGGACAAAAACTCATCAATAAAAAAATAAAATAAAATAAACTCATCACTCCTTTGGCTTGCAATGCTCTTGTGCATACACAGACAAAATTGAGACAAGCAAAATTATTTTAGAGGCCATTCTATAATTTATTTTATTATTAAACTAGTTGGGAACATATCTAGGAATTTTTCCTTTTGTCTAGAGGAAGTTAAAAGTGCAATATAAATGAAAATTCAATTAATTACTTCCTTATGAAATTGTATGCACCTTGAATTAACTAGCACTAACATAAAATTATCTGATTTTCAGAAATTTTCTGGAAAATTCACAAACCACACAAGGTTATTCTTTTTTAAAATCACTATGCTAACCCTCAGATTTTCTGGAATGCAGCATCCTCAATATTACAAAGATCCAAATGAGTCTATAGGGACAACCAATCCCAACAGATAGCTGGAATAATTCATAGGTTTACAGATACCCAGAATTATCAGAAATCCCCCTAAGTCAGAACAGAGACTGTCTTTATATTTGTGACAGCAGGGTATATCCAGTCACTAACAAAGCTACAGTGCTGCAAAACACAAATCTAGGAGGTATAAACAGAACTTCAACTAAATGGAAAGCTTGGTTAACCACAGTTGAGTAAACCTGAGTTGCAGCGTAATCTGATAAGGAACAAACAGCATGAATTCTCCAAGTGTAAGCCATGTGTCCCTAGCGTACTATGGTTCTTTGAAGGAGTTAATCAAATAGTGGAGAAACAAAAACTAATGCATATAATTCAAAAGGTGTTTCTTCATTTTTGTTTTTGTTTTTAAAAAGTGAAGTTGCGCGCATGGGCCTGGGGATGTAGCTTAGGCGTAGAACGCATCTATAACATATTTGGAACACCAGATTCAATCCCCAGTATTGTAAATAGGTAAACAAACAGAGGCTATTATGAAAATTTAGTAATTGCTATGGATTAATAACTAACGCACCAGAAGTCAGGATCAGTAAAAATCGGTTAATGGCAGAGCAGAAGCATATGTGGTTAGAAAAGACTGAAAATTGCCAAATACGTGAAACTCTCTACTGGAAAGCCTGAAAGTACCTGCTGAGATACAGTGAAATTCCCTCTTCACCAAGTAAAGAAGCAAAACTTAAGGTATACTGATATGCACAAAGTGAGAAAGGGAACAGAATAAAAGAAGACATGACAAAGAGTGATAAAATGGATGGCATAGAAAATGCCAACTGGTGTTTTTTACTTTTGCCTTTATGAAAATACAAAAACTTTATGTAGAGCTTTATAATAGAAGACAACAGAATGAAAATAAGAGGAAATTATTTTATGCAGCATATAATTAACTCATTGAACATGCATGAACAGGATATAAGGTATAAAATTTAGCATGGCTCTCAAAGATTTTTTTGAGATATCAAAGTATAGTTTTATAATAAAATTACTTATGCTGAAAATTAAAATAGAGCACGTTTCACGCTTCAGGATATAAATGAGGAAAAGTGAGAAGTTCCTTTTCCAGATGCTATATGTAAAATGATTTACAATTTCAACTTTTAAGCATTCCTAATTCCATCCTAGAGTCCACAGTAAATGATATTCATTCAAAATGTTTTTTCAGATATGCTCTACTTTCCTATTTTTCTAAATAGCAGAATTTCAATCTCACCCAATTCTTCTACTTCATTTAGCTCAGCTTCAAAATAATGCCAAAGAGACATAACAAAGAACTACTAAACCATATATTTAAAGTTTCTATCTCAAAAAGAATTACTTTGCTTCATTTTTTAACTTTCCTTTCCTAAGACAAAATTTAAATTCCTATAATACTTTGGTTATATTCATACCCTATACATATCACAAAATACAATTGTGAGTTTAGATGCTAAAATCAATCATATTTAAGAAAATTTTAAACTGTGTCTAAGAGCTACAACAGCAAGAGCAATTTTATAAAATGAATTTTAATCAATAAGCAATACCATCTAATAAAGACAGTACAACGTCTATTAAAAAGGTAGAGCCCTCTGAACTCTATCTTCACCTGGGAGAATGAGTAACTGGCCTAGGAAAGGCCGTGGCTTCAGTCAGTTCATAAATTCAACACATAAAGATCAGGCTGAGAACATTACAGGCAAAACTCCCAGCCTTGAAAGCCTAAGATATTATGGAACGCTCTGGGGAGTCAATAAAAAAGCAGATGTTATACTAAACTTTGAAAAACTATAAACCTACGTGCTGATAAGACGAAAGGGATCACAAGGCAGGTTTACATTTTGTGTCCATTTTGTAATCCTCTCCATTTTGGGCTTAGCAATAGGGTGCCACACGTGGTATAAACCCAGCCACCGCATTCAAGCTTGACTGAATTTTAAAAGTGACACTGTAAGCAAATATGCTGCAAGGGCATTCTAGAATTTCAGGGTGCTACTGACCATGAAATTCAGTCATCTTAGTACTTGCTTCAAGTTTAAACAGGATATAAACTACAATCCCCACCTAAATTAAATATATACCCATATATTTCATCTATCAAAAAATAGTGCCCAGAACATATTACTTGCAAAGAAAGTATCTTAACATGTGTATCTTAAAAAGGTTATGCAATATAAGTTAAAAATAAGCAAAAGGTTTTCTAAATTATAGGATTTATGTATTTCTTCTTGAGTATAAAATTTAAAAATGCTTTAGAATGTCAATAAGGCAATATCCTTAAAATATGTGATAGAAAGCTAAGTAGCAAAAGCCCTTGTATGCCATTTGGTTTGGGATACAGAAGAAAAAACAGAGGAAAAATTAAATGATTATACTTGCCTGCATTAATTTTCCTTCTGCTGGGGTTATTTCAGCAACACCAGCAAATACACCTTCCAAAGTGAGATTCAGTTTTCCTGTGGGGTCCATTTTCAACGGAATCACTCTGATAATAGCTTTCTGCTCTACTGATCTTTCCGACTCCACCGCCGCTGCCAATACGAGTCCTGTGCGTCCAAAGCCTGCCTGCAGGGTAGCCATCAGCAGCCAGGGCCAGAGGGCAGCCAGCTGCAGCTGGTGGCCACCACTCATGCTGCCAGCTGCAGCAATGCACTTGGGCCATACATACTGCTTCCACTAGCTAACACCAAACGCAGGTCTCAGATCCAGATAAACGGAAGAACAGAGAATTCATGCTTCAGTTTCAGAAAGCCAAGTCATAATTTTGGCCCTTCTTTTCTCTAAAGCTTATTCCCAAGAACAGGTGGCATTCCTGTTCGGGCAGAAAAAGAGGGTGTACTTAGCCCACTTCTGCTGCAGGGATGTCCTTTTCTCCCATCTTCACTCTGACTAGCAATAACACCACTTCTCTTTGGGATTTCCAGCTTCACTTGAGATTGAATGTCACATTGTGAATTCTTCTTATGTCAAATCACTTGGTGTTGGTTCCATATGCATCAAGTTGCCGAGGGACTAAACCCAGTGTTGATGACCAAAACAAGGCAAAGTAAACAGCTAAGGCCATGCATCGAAGACGAGAAGGAATAACTCCAGCTCAGAAAATGAAGACACGGACCTTTTAAGCCACAAAATTGGTCAATTATAAATGATTAAAAACCACAAGGAATTTTTTTAATAGAAGAAGAGAAGCAATAATTTTTAAAAACTTCATACCACACCTTGAGGGATGCTACAGCAGTTAGCAGAAAGGTTTCCAGATTAAATTGTGTTTCAGTGTCTTCCCATATTCTATGTCCACTAAATTTATATACTTTTCATGAACTAGGACATGCTATAATTTTATGTGCTCTACCAAAATTTGCCTATAAATTTGGTACTATTATATATATTACAAGATAATCTTGCATATAACCTTAAATCAGAATATTTGAAAAGTTTAGCTTTCCAATTATTTTTCATAGATAAAATTCATATTTCTATTATGATTTACCTTACTCTCTTAGGGATTCCAGATTTTATTCTCTAGCTTGAGAATATCAAGCACTTGATTTTCCATGAGATGCTTTTGGAAACTAATACCCAAATATAAACTGTAAGTTTTTAGTTTCATTAGAAAAACAAAGAACTATTCCCAACACGTTTTCAAATTCCTTAAGGGGGTGGTGAGTAAAAGATAGGGGAGATTGGGGACATGATTCATCATAGGCTTTAAGTAGAACACTCTAAAAAAAAAAAAAAAAAAAAAAAAAAACTACAATTAAGCCTGAGTAGAGTAGTTCTGTGCTATTTCTAGGCACATTTAAGAATGCTGGGTCTTCATATAAACACAGAATAAGATTTTAAAATAAACACCCTTAAGTGAATACAAATGCACTTCACCCATAAAGCCCAATGCATTTGGAGGTCGAGATTAAAAGATCTTATAGTCTTCAGAATAAGTGCCAAAAAGCCAACCTACTGAACATGAACCTGTTATATTCTTTTCTTTTGCTAAAGCAGAAGGAGGTAGGGAAAAAGAATTCCAAAAGAAATCTGCAAACCTGTTGCGCTGTCGGGCCCACTGGAATCCACGGGGGTGAAACACATTCACTCCTGCTTTTATAGATCCTGCTCAGAAAGGGTTAGAACTGCTTAACCAAATACAGCTCATTCTTCCACCTTCAGACTCTGAAACCAAACCAAGTGTCCCACACTACAGGTAAGTGCCGAGAAATTCCATAGCCTGAAAAAGTAATCCATGCAGGTCAAGAAAACTTATTCCAGGATGAGAGCTACTGTCCCCAAGGACTCTAAAAACATTTACAGAAGATCCAAAATCATTTCTCAATTCTAACGAAAATTCTTTTTCTCTTCGAACGGCATATTAAACGGTCAAATCTTGAAAGTGAAAAGAAGCAATGTAGCAATACATCAGCAACAATTCAGTACCACAAGCACAGAAAATCCCAGAGGGAGAAGGCAGTATCTCTGAATCATGGATGGACTTGGAAAGTTCGAAAGGATTCGAGTGCTTCCCTTCCAGAAAGACAATTCTGGATCAGCTCCTAGAGCAGGAAGCCTGTGGTTTGTAATTGGCGTTCTAGCTCTGACTCCCTCCCCTGGGACTGCAATCACGCTCTCTACCTGCTGACAAAGTGAGGGTGGAGCAGCCAGAGGCAGCCACCCGCCCCTCCTCCTCCTGGTGCGTGCACGCACCACTTACTTAACCAGACCCGTTCTTTGCCTCTCTTCTCTCAGCTCCTGCACTCCCTCTAGTGAGCTATGGCCCAACTGCATTCAGTTCAAGCCTCAACACCTTTCTCCGGGTCAGCAAGCTACCACAGGTTAATCAGGGCCACTCAAACATACCCAAGCAGATTCTGCACCCAACAGAGTAGAGATGGTGGCATGAGGAAATAAACAGAAAAAAAAAAAAAATCGGAAAGATAAAAGAATGGACACAAGGTTTTGCAAATATAAGTTCAAAGGATTTTCTGCTCTTTCCGGGTTTTTGTCTCTATAAATGGCACAAAGCCAGACTAAAGTGAACTTATACTGTAGCCCTTACTGATTTATTGCTGCTTCTATCTGCTACCTTGAGAAGGACTCTGACAAATTTATACATAGCATACTAACTTAAATTTAGTACCTCTGTTCAAACTGTTCCTGTATGGAACTTGTAAATCGGGGTGATGTCAGAGGTCTGGAGTGTTATTTTCTTCTCACATCTTTGGGAAGTGAAATAATACTATAGATCAGACCAAAGCCCCTGATGTAAAACTACAAGTCTGTCACTAATGCAAGCAAAGGGTAAAATGAGAAGAGTGTAGGCAGCAAAAAAGAAAACTAATTTCCACTTATTACCATATTCATGAGGGCTGGCTAAATAGCTCAGCAGATTAAAACTCCTGCAAGCAGGCGCAGGGGCCCAGGGGCCGGGGAGTTCGATCCTAGGCCTGCTGTGCCGGCCCCACCCCTGGGGCACCCTAAGATGGCAATTGAGACTGGGAATGGTGGCTTGCGCCTGTAATCCCAACTCTTGGGAGGCTGTAAACAGGTGGATCACTACAAGTCCAATCTAGTAGTAAGACCCTGAATGTAGACCCTTCCCTAAAATACAAAAATAAATAAACCTTTGTCTTTTACCATATTCATAACCCTTGTAACAAATAAACTTGCCATTAGAAATAATGCAGAAGTTTCTAATATATTTCCAATATTTGGATTGTCAAACTTAGATATTTGTCTGTGGTTAGGTATTTCTCAACTACTACCAAAATCTTTCACCATTACATCAATGAAAAACAATGTGAATATAGTTTCCTGATCTGTATACACTTCTAAGTGGATAAAAGGTTGAGGGTCTGGCTCAGGGGTGCAGCCTTGTCTGGCACACCCAGGACCGTATATTGAATCCACAGTATCAAAGAAAAAGCTTACAGTAAATTTTACATTGTTTTTACTTCATGTGCAAATGAACTTTTGTATGATAATCTGTAAAACATGAGCAATAAATTGGACTGCAGGTTTTTGTAATGATTGTCTCTGAAAGCAAAAAGTAAAAGTGGCCTCTCTACCTTGAACATTTTTACTGTATAGAAAGCTTATATTTCAGAATTTCAGATCTAATAACTAACCTAGAGCAGAGACAAATTCTAAAGTAAATTCTTGGCCAGGTGTGGTGGCGTATGCCTGTAATCCCAGCACTCAGGGGACAGGAAGATCTTTACAAATTCAAGATCAGGCTGGGCTACAAAGTGAGCTCAAAGCCAGCCCGAGCTGCATAGTAAGACTGTCCAAAAATAAAAAAAAAAAAGTAATTCTTATTTAGTACTTTTTCTCTTGTTTGGACTTTTAAAATGATACAATACACACCTTTTGTAGTTCCTTTCTTTCTTTTTTTTTAAATTTTATTTATGTGTGTGTGTGTGTGTGTGTGTGTGTGTGTGGCCAGCTCAGCCCACCAGGGGGCGGGGCTGGCTGGCATGTGGTGCTGGGGGATCGAACCGCAGTCCCTGTGCTTTGCTAAACTTGTTGTAAGTAGGTGCTTTAGACCACTGAGCCATCTCACCAGCCCCTGCAATTCCTTTCCTAAAAGGTAGAAAACACTATAATTCTTCTGGAGAGAGATTTTTAAAATACGTTGTTTATTTATTTTATGGCAGTACTGGTCTTTGCATTGCACTATATCCCCACCTCACCCCGCTTTTTTATTTTTTTGGCGGAACGGGGATTGAACTCAGGCCCTTGCACTTGCCAGGGAAGTGCTTATTCCACTGAGCCATCTCCCCAGGCGCTCACTCCCTTTTTTTTTTTTTTTTTTGAGATAGGGTCTCATCGTGTAGTTCAAGCTGGCAAATTTACTATGCAGCCCAGGCTGACCTCCAACTCATGGCAGTCCTCATCCTCATGCCTCAGCCTCCCATGTGCTAGGTTGATAAGCATGTGCCACCACTTCTAACTCCCAGGCCTTTTTATTTGCTGAAATGGGGTCTTGCTATTACTAAGTGGCTAAACTGTTCAGGCTGGGCTCAAATTTGTATTCCTCCTGCCTCAGTTTCCCAGAGTGCTGGGATTATAGTACATTCCATCACAACTAGCTTAGATTTTTATTTATGTTTATGTTTTATAGCATAAATAATGAAATTATACGTATGACATTGATACATGCAAAATATCTTTAACATTAAACAAAAGATAACCTATACATCGACTTTACCTCATTTTCTCTGCTTGAAATTTGCAAAGGAATTAACCTAACAGTCAAAGTTTGCATTTAGTTGGGGGAAAAAGAAACTACAGAAGTTAACTATCAAATTGGTCTTCCTAGAGGAAGAAGAATCTGGGAATAACGATGATACAATAACCCAGGTATAATAAAACTGGGGACACTGAGACATTTAGGCTGAAGCCAAAGAGCTCCATGTAAGTTAGTCTGCAGATAAGCTATGTTTGTTTACGTACCAGAATTGACAAGCAAGAGAAATTACTCCCCAGCTTCAAAGTAGGAGAGCTACCTTTCACAGGCTGATGAATGTCCCACTTCCTCTCCAGAGCTGTCATGAAGCCAGTTTCACGATGGCAATGAGAAGCCTGTCTCACTGACATCTACAACCTCATCTTACACCCAATGCACATCACCGTTCAGGATCTACTTTCCCATCTAAACTGACTAAATTTACTCAAGAATATTCAGCCTTTACCACAAAATTGTCCAGGAATTGTCCTTATCCATAATGACATTTTAAATTTCCAATCTCTATTTAAGTGCAAATGAAAAATGTCAGGATAGTATTTTTAAAAATAAGGTTCTTTGCAAAACAGTGCAAATCTGGGTGTGGTAATGCATGCCTGTAATCCCAATACTGTGAAGCTCTAGGCAGAAGCTTCACAGTAAATTCTATGACATCCTGAACTGAATAGCAAGACCCTGTCTCAAACACCACCCCCCAGAAAGAAAAACATAGTATATTCCCTTTTGAACTTTACTGGTATTATTAATGGCCAGAAAAGTGGAATTTTCTACTGATTGCCAATAAAATAGTAAAAACAAGCAAGAAAAGTCTAGTTAAAACACTCACTTTATTGTTGACTGATTAAAATTTATTGGTGCTTAAGGTGCTGAAACACTGAGGTGCTAATCAGGAACCTTGTTAGTATGTGTCAGATCCTACTGGCTAATTCACATGAAGATTTTACCTCTTGCCATTCTGCGCAAGTCACTGATGACAGCTTTAGTTGATAGACACTGAGCATGTGAATACTGCAGGAGATCCAGCTCCTTGGTTTGTTGTGTTCATATATATAAAACTTTGGAAAGTCCCTCAAAGCATTTCATTAATTAAGCCTTAAAACCACTGAAACCAAACCTATGCCAAGGTTCCTGCTTGACACATATTCCTCAAAAGATATTCTCTCTTTCGACAATAGAGGGCTGAGAAAAGCATATGGAAGGGAATGAATATCACCTACACAGTTTACCAGCTCTTCAGTAAATGGCAGAGAAAAGAAAAAGTTCCTTCAGTAGGAAACTGGGTCTTCTTTTCACATAGTCTGCCAAAATATACAGTCTGGCCAAAAGATATAGATGTCTTGATAATTTGTTCATTGTGAAGCCTTGCTAATAAAGATACATAGATACCCATTACCTAGACATGAATTAGTCTAATCTCTTGGATCAGAGAGATCACTTTTCAGAATCTACTTTCATACAGAAACTGAGTCACCAGAGACTAAGACAGAGCTCATCCTTTTGGGAAAAAAAATAAAGCCAGGCCTCTGTAACACTTCCTGGCCTGGCCTTCATTGTGGAGGCACAGTGCAGTAAAATGAGACATGAGCTGTAACCGCCACCGTGGCTGGTACAGTCATTCTGTCATATCATTAAGTGCTCTTTCTCATCAGTTTCACAGTCTCAGGCTTTCCTTCTGTTTTTGCAGTGCATGTTAGGAAAAAATGAAGAATACAATTAAGTATTAGTCAATTCAAAAGACTTTAAATCAGAAAAGCTCTTGTCATCGAATGGGAAAGCAAGGGATTAACTACAAAACTGGACATCCATGAAGACTGGACATGTCTTCCTCACCTTAAAAACAATCCCACAATCCCACTACTCTAATTAAGAATCCTATAGAGAGGATAAGAAAAAAATCTTACAGTTTGTCCCACTACCCAAAATTGTCTCAGAAATTTAAGCCAGATACAAACTATTAAAAAAACATTAGACCATAGCTTTTGCTATATGATAACTAATCAATTTCCCCCAAAAGTTGCCAATAACTTTTTATAGATGAGGATTTGTACTTGTTGAATGTCAAAATCTAAAATGAGAAACACTGCATTAAATTCTAAGGTTTTGCTCATACATTGTACATTTCTCCTCCAAAATGAAAATATTATATATCTATATTAATAAAAATATAAAGCTTTAAAACCTTTAAATCTACACCATTTATAAATACAAACAAATTAAATATTTTTCTTTAGAAGACAATTAAGTGATATTAACAAAACCTTCTTAGCATTTATGATAATGTATCATTAAAATTAAAGAAAGATATGAAAATAGAAAAATACTCTCATTCATATAAAAGAATCAGGGGTTGTTAAGTGTGACGGATGGTCCAAGTCCAGGTGCCTTGCACTTGAAACAAATTACAGGGTTAGGAAATAAGAGAATTTCCTGTAATCACTTAGAAAATTAGCTCTTGCCCAGAGTTTCTTTCCTGGAATTCCTGGCCCATTTAGACTTGTGATCATGGTGACCTTCCATGCCTTTGTTTCTCACACAATCTTCTCTACCAGGATGACACCATGCTTGAAACAGAGAATAAACTCCCCGCTGGAGCACTGTTGATGTCACTTTGAGAGTGGCAAGACAACTCAGCACTGTGCTCCACACGTGCTCCAGCACCACAGATGCAGCAGTCTGTAGATACTTAACAGGAGGCTTGGACTTTGCATCTGAAAGGGATCTGGGCAGCAAATAAAACATAGCTGCTAGATGTTTAGTAGTTTGTCAAGGTAAATAATCGGAACTGAACAGCTGTAATAAATACCAAACTCCCAATTTTCAATTAACAAAATTCTCAATTAACAAAACAAAAAGTATTTCTTTTCCTTAACAGAACTGAAAAAATCCCAACAGTGCCATGTGCAAGGCTGGTCTGCCTCCAGCGACTGCTAGTGCACAATGTCACTTCTGTCATCCGTTCCTCACTCTTTGAATTCTTCCTCCTTTGGAAAGTGCTCCTGCTTGCAGGCCACATCCACCAGCAGGTGAAGATCTAGAAAGAAAGGATTGTTTGCTTACTCTCAGCTTCTCAGTGTACAGGGTTCTAAGACAAATCTTCAGATAAGAACAGGCTGCCTTCACTGCACCTGTAGGATTGGCTCTAAAATTACCTTATTTTATAGATCCTCAAGTTTAGAGAATTCTTATCATTCTAAAACACTGAATGCAGCCCAGTTGTACACTTAAAGAGACCAAAGTTTTAAAATTTCTCTCCTGGTTAATGGTATGGCCAAAACCTAATTTGACTACACTTGTTTTTTATTATATATGAGAAAGTAATGTGTGAAAGAAATCAAAGTGAAATATACATACACAAATGAAAATTCATTTACTCTGTAGTACAAGGCCAGGTGGGTAGGCTGTAGGGATAGGAAGAAGTGAGGCCGACAGAAAACTAATGTTAAAGTAAGTAATCACTACTTTCCCAAAGGGGATCACCTCCCTAACATGCCCATCTTTTGACTAACACAGCCATACTCTTGTGAAAACACCTAGGAAGCTGTAAGAAAGAAGGCATAGACTTAGAGATTAAGACACAGATGGTTCATTAAGAATGAAAAGAAGTAAAAAATGTAAGCTTGGGTACTAGGTTCTGTAACACAAGAGAGCGAAGAGTTTCTCCACAGTTTAAATAAAAAACATGGTAACAATGATAACTATCATATTTACATAATTTTTTTCAAGTACCTAAAATACAATAAGAGGTAGAACGTTTAAACTACTAAGTAAAGCCACACTGCACACTGGAATCAGTTGGGGTTCTTAAAATACTGATGCCTGGGGCTCATATTATGAGCATATTATAGTAAAGGATGTGACCAGCTCAGGCAACTGAAATATGCTGTCTTTTGAACATACTGTTTATTTATACATCAATTTACACAATAAGCCTTTATCTATAAGGTATACACAAACAGGCATAAGGCCTGTTATGATCTCAGTCACTCATATGAATAGAAGACCAAACTGAATCTAAGTCACTCACTAAACAAAAGTTGCATCTAATTTGAGGCAGGGTGAGACAGCACACTATTAGAATAGAGACCCTTGGGCTGGAGATACACATAGCTAGCTCAGTGCCACAAGCACCTGCCAGCAAGCAGCAGGTCCTGAGTTCAGCTTCTGATACAGAAAAAATAAATAAAATAGAGATATTATGCAAACTCTGCCTCTTGAGGCTTGCATAGATATTTTGTGACCAAAGTTCAGTCACTTGCTAGAGACACTTTCTCTGATTAACAAATCTGTGGTGTCTCTTTACACAGTATTTGTGATAATTTTCACCTGATTTATTGTACAAGCCATTTGTGGGCCATTTGTTTTTGAGTATAACCAATCAGTTTTTTGTGGAACTACTCTCTTAGTTTTTAAAAACTCTTCACCTTGGCTTCCCATAAGCTGTAACATCACTACATACTTGACATGACTGCCACCATGTTCCTTACACTACTCTATAAGATATTTTGATTTAACTGGTATGCAATACAATGTAGGAATCATGATTTTTTACAGCTAATCAAAAGATGTGGACAACACCTAAATGGGATCATTTTCTAAATACTTCAGCCCCATATCAAAACAAAGACAGCTGTGTGGTCATAGAAAATATTAAAATAAGATTTTGGGGGCTGAGGAGATGGCTCAGTGGAATAAATGCTTCTCCGGCAAATGTAAGGGTCTGAGTTCAATCCCCTGTTCCACCAATAAATAAATAAATAAATAAATAAATAAATAAGATTTTTTTGATATGAATAGAGTCAGTTGGAACTCTACTTTGAGCAGAGTAGGAATTCTGAATAATGACAAAGGTAAAAATTATTAAAGCAACTAATTATTTTATACGGGGAGGCAGACCAAACAACAGCAGCAACAAAAACCTTTTTAATGACTGGACTATAAAATAAAATGGCATTTGATATACCATTTCTAATAACAAGCATCTAAACATGATAATTTTATTAAATTGAGCTTCCTTCATGTACTGTCAATCAAGAAGCTAGAGAGCCAAGGAGATAGCTCAGTAGAATAAGCACTTGCCTGGCAAGTCCAAGGTCCTGAGTTAAATCCCCAGTACTGGAAAAAAAAAAAAAAAAAGAAGAAGAAGAAGAAGAAGAAGCTAGAGAAGATAGAAACCCATAAAAATACAAGACAAAGATTAGCCTGGTGCATCTATGGATTTATATAACTTTATTCAGAAGAGAACCTTGCATATTCATCAAAGAAAATAAATAAATATTTTGGAAGCATACACTGCCCCTGAGTCAGCTTCAGAAGTAAAAGGCCTTAGGCGTAAGAGCTGCTTGTTTGGGAATGTTACTTTCCACTTTAGATCACTCTACAGTTTGGGAGAGTGCTAGTGCTAGTATTGGGAGTGGTAGCGGGTGGTTTACCAAGAATCAAATTCAGGACCTTGTGCTTGCCAGGCAGGGGCTGCACCGCTGAGCTATCTCCTGGGCCCTTGAGCTACTATCTTAACAAATGCTCATCTATAATCCAATACCTACCAAATAGTATTTTCTTTAGGAATACATTGAACTTTGTTTTCAAATATTCAGTTTCCCTTAACCATAAAATTATATATTCCAATGGAACATAAAAGTATGTAGTTTCCACAATGAGATTACTATTTGGTTACATTCATTTTCTGGCAATATCACTATTGAAACTACAGCAGTATGACTGAACCTAATATTCTTTACCCGTTGTTATTTTTGATCCAAAACATATTTTCTTAAGTCAACATGTACTT
>NW_004524798.1:167305-178028 GCF_000260255.1 Octodon degus | reverse complement strand
TTTTTTTTTTTTTTTTTTTTCTTATTTTGAGATAAAAATTGTCCAACCTGACTTTGAATCTGTCATTCCCCTGACTTAGTAACTTGGATTACACATGCCTGGCTATAGCAAACATTTTGTAAAGACCTAAAAAGTAAATAATTTTAGGCTTCATGGGCCACTGTCCGTGACAGCTGTTCAACTTTGCCCCTGTGGTATGAAAGCTGTCAGAGACATATGTAAATGACAGGGGTGGCTGTGTATCCTCTTCCAAATTTATAGGTATTGAAATCTGAATTTCATCTCTTTTGTTTATTTCTTGAGTATCATTATGTAGTCCAGGCTGGCCCTGTCCTCAAGACCCTAATTCCTCATCTTTCATGAACACTAGAAGTACAGATGTACGCCACCATGCTCAGCTCCTTGTATAGTTTTCTTCTTCCTCTTCCTTTTCCTTCCCTGTTCCTTTCTGTTCTACTTCTCTCTCCCCTCCTCCTTGTCCTCCTTTTCAATTTATTTTTTTTGGGGGGTGATAGTGGTGCTGGGGATTGAACCTAAGGCCTTTGCACTGAACTACATCCCTAGCATTTTATTTCCCTGTATATTTTTCATGAGCCATGAAACATTCTTTAGATTTTTCCCCAACAATTAAAAACGTATAAAAATGCTTAGTTTTCAGACCATATAACAAAAGGCATCAAGCTAGACTGGGTCCACAGACTACAGTTTACCAACCCCTGCTCTAATAATACATACTGAAAGTATAATCAAGATAAATTTAACCAAAGGAGGAAAAAGTCATCATGTTAAATACTGTCATCATGCTTCTCAAAACTTATCTTTTCCCCAAAGATATACAAATGGCCAACAAACACAAGAAAAGATTAGTCATTAGGAAAATGCAAATCAAAATCACAATAATATACTACTTTATACTGCTAGAATAGCTCTATTAAAGTATTTAAAAATGAACCAGCAGTTGTGGTGGTATATGCCTATAAATCCAAGGTTCAGCAGGTTGAGACAGGAGGATTGCTGTGAGTTTGAGACCAGCCTGAGGGCTACAAAAGTGAGCCCAAGGTGGCCCAAACTGCATAGGGAGACCCTGTCTCAAAAAAAAAAAGTTTAAAAGTGGAAAATAATAGGTGGTAGCCAGGATGTGGAGAAATTGAAACCCTGTACATTGCTTGAAGAAATGTAGTTCTGTGATTTTGGAAATTTGGTGGCTTCTCAAAAACTTAAAAATAGCATTACTAAAAAAAAATAAGTAAAAATAAAAATGGCATTACCATAGGACTCAACCTGGTACATCACAGGTCCGGGGAATGCAGCAATGAACAAAAGTTCTTGTCCTCAAGGGATTAACCTGTTAAAACAGGAGGAAGGGGTAGGGGATATTGCTCAGCAGCATAGCACCTGGCTAGCAAGTGTAATATCCTGGGTTTGAGTCTTGGTATAAAAAAATAAATAAATAAAAATAAAAAGAGGAAATACCCGGTCATGGTGGCACACACCTGTATCCCAGCACTCTGGAGGTTCAGACAGGAGGATTGCTGAAAGTTCAAGGTCAGCCGAACTGCATAGTGAAACCATGTCTCAAAGAGACAAAAATCAAAAAATATAAAAATAAAAGAAGAAACAATGTTTAAATATCAAGTAAGGATAAGCACCATAAAAGAAAAACAAATAATAAAGAGGTCAAATCAGGGAAGAACAGGGCCATAAGGTGCTACAGCAGATAGCATGGTCAGGAAGGTTTCTACGATGACCTGAGAACTTCCTGACTGAAAGGGCATATCACATGAATATGCACAGGAAGAGCATTTCAGACAAAGACAGCAGCAAGTAAGGAATATCTTTGGTGTGCTCAAAGAATAGTAAGGGACTGTTGTGGCTGGAGTAGATGAGGGAGATGGAAGGTGCCCAGCCTGGCGCATCCAGGGATTCGAGGCTGGCATGGTACGCAGTAACAGGGATTGAGCCTGGGTCCTTGTGCTTGCCAGGCAGGTGCTTAGACCACTGAGCTATCTCCCCAGCACCCTCCCACACCAAAATCTTTTAAAAAGCTCATTCTAATTGCTGTTATAGGGGTCAACAGTGGAAACATGGAGACCAGTGAAGAAGGTTTGCTGTCATCTAGACAGCAGAAGGTAGAGGCTTAGGCTGTGGAGACAGCATGGAAAGGTGAGAAATGATCCAGTTCTGGATCTGAACCCACAGATAAAGCACTGGATTTGCAACAGATTGAATGTGTGAGAGAAGAGAATCAAGGACTCTTAAGACTTTTGGCCTACTAGACGACAATACTATTTATTTATAAGTAAGTAAAATTGGGGAAAGGGTACAATATGTTAAGTTTGGAAGACCAACTGGATGTCCAAAGATGTAACAGGCAATAGGCTACACAAGGCTAACGTTCAGAGAAGACTGAGATTTGGGATAAAAATCAAATGTATAGAATGTGATAAAAAGTAATGACACTAGTTGAGACTACCTAGGAACTGAATAGAGAAAGAAACTAGGTTTAAGAAATTTTTTTAAACATTTATTGTGTGTGTGTGTGTGTGTGTGTGTGTGTGTGGCCAGCTCAGCCCACCAGGGGGCGGGGCTGGCTGGCATGTGGTGCTGGGGGATTGAACCGCGGTCCGTCTGTTTTGCCAAGCTTGTTCCAAGTAGGTGCTTTAGACCACTGAGCCATCTCTCTAGCCCTAGGTTTAAGAATTGAGATTTGGATCTTATCAACATTTAGAAGTTAGAGGGGCCAGGGACATAGCTCAGAAGAATAAGCGCTTGCCTGGCAAGCACAAGGTCCTGAGTTCAATCCCCAGTACTACCAAAAAATAAATAAAAAAATTGTTGATATTCTTCAAAAAAAAAGAAGTAGTTAGGAAAGTTTTTAAAAGAACTGAATAAACTTGCTGCAAACTAGCTGTAATAGTTACTTCCTTGAGGTTCTAGCACTCAGAGGATGAGGCAGGAGGATTATAAAATGAAGGCCAGTCTTGGAAACTTAGAGATTTAGTAAGACTCTCTCTCTCTCTCTCTCTCTCTCTCTCTCTCTCTCTCTCTCTCTCTCTCTCTCTCTTTCTTTCTTTCTTTCTTTTTTTCTTTCGGACAGGGTCTACAAGGTCTCACTACATAGATCAGACTCATAGTGATTCTCCTGTTTTCAGCCTCCCAAGCTCTGGGATTACAGGTGTACCACCATGCCCAGTCTCAATTGCTGTCTCACAGTGTCCCGCAGGTGGGCCAGCATGGCACAACAGGGATTGAACCCTGGCCGCTGCACTCTACCTAAGTAGGCACTTTATTCTGCTGAGCTATCAGGCTGGCCCTTAAGACCCTTTCTCAAAAAATGATAATAGAGTTGAGGATGTAGCTCAGCACAAAACCTTGGATTCAATTCCTAGTATGCCAAAATAAAATAAAATAAACAACTAAAACAAAACAAACACTCAACTATAGAGTAGCCAGTGCTTTTGAAAGGAAGTCAAAAATAGGTGATGCCCCAGAAGCCAAAAGGATGTTATTTCAACAAGGTTGTAGTTGCTGAGGGGGACCAAGAATTATTATTTGATTTGGCAATGTTGTAGTCCCTAGAAACCTTAACAAGAGTAGCTTCAACCTTGCAGAAGGAATAAAAGTCTGATTGGAACAAGATCAGGATATGTTTTCAGGAGAGCAGAAAAAATGGAACAATAGCTTAATGGAAATGACGGAAGAAAAGATTAAAGAAATTTTCTTCTCTCCCTTTCTTCCTTCCTGCCAGAAATAGGTTTTCTTAAAAGTTTCCTAGGCTTCCCTGAATTCCTATGTTCAAGTAATCTTTCTGCCTCAGCCTTCTTGAGTACCTGAGACTAGAGGTACACGCTATAGGACATAGCTTAAAGGAATTTTTTCTTGACCCAGAACCTGTGATGGTATATTTGCATGCTGATGGAAACTGCCTAACACAAAAGATGATATATGATTACTGAAGAGCAAGAGGGAAAGTATTAATTGCCAAGTCTGTGATGGGATGGGACAGGATTCTATACCCAAATGAAAGATTGGCCTTTCTTGCTCTGTTACAGGAAGAAAGGCAGAATGAAAGAGAACAACTAGAAGAAGACTGGTATTGAAGTGCTCTTTTTCTGGGCATGGTGATACAACCATGTAGTCCCAGCCATGAGGAGGCTAAGGCAGCAGAATCCCTTGAATCCATCATGGGCAACCTAGCAACACTCCATCTCAAGTAAATAAGTAAATAAATAAATGAAGTTCTCTTTTTATACTTTTCTTTCTTCTCCTCTAAAACCCCACCCCTTTTTAAAAAATTATTTTATTTTGGGACAAGGCTTAGCTAAGTTGCTCAAGTTGGATTTGAATTTGAAGTCTTCCATCTCAGCCTCCTGGCGTGTTAGATACTAGTCAAACACAAAGCAATGTTATACCTATGAATGAAGAGCAAGGAGAGTGAAGGAAGGTAGAATAGTGAGAAGACATGAAAGAGTAGCTGTGAAGAATGGGGAATGTACTGATAAGGAGACATTACAGGACTGCTCCAACACTGAGAGATCATGTGTTTAGTCTTACAAAAATAATTAATGATAATAAACATCAGAATCATTTACTGCTACTTACTATCAACCAGGTAACATACTAGCCCAGATATATGCCCAGTCTCAACTGCCATCTCAGCGTGCTGTGGGGGTGGGGACAGCATGACAGACCCAGGGATCGAACTCCAGGCCCTTGTACCTTCTTGCAGGCACTTTAATCCACTGAGCTATTTGGCCAGCCCTTAAAATCCATTTATTGTGAAGTGCTAATGATGCAATTAAATGTGACCACTTGGGTTTTAGTTTAGAAAAAAAATTATTTTGCCTTAATATCTTTTGCCTTAAGAGAAAAACATGAAGACAGCATGATGGTGGATGCCTGTAATCCCAGCACTGGGGACACTGAAAACAGGAGGATCACTACCAGTCTGAGCTGCGTAGTGAGATCCTATACCAGTTACATTAAAAAAAGAAAAGAAAGACACAGTAAGATATGCATCATAGATTTGCCACCACTGGTTCATATCATTGTTATCTTCACTTTATAGATGTGGAAACTAGGGCTCCATAGAGTAAATAAATATGCTCAAGGTCACACAGCAAAAACTAGAATCTAGATTTCAGTTTAGGTTTTTCTAAAGCCAAAGACTGGGGCTGGTGAGATGGCTCAGTGGTCTAAAGCATCTACTTAGAATCAAGCTAAGCTAAGCAAAACACAGGGACCACGGTTCAATCCCCCAGCACCACATGCCAGCCAGCCTCCGCCACCTGATGGGCTGAGCTGGCCACACACACACACACACACACACACACACACACACACACATAAAAAAAATAAATAAATAATTTTTTTAAAAAAAGAGTCATCTTTCTAAAAAATAAAAAAATTAGTGTCCCAAATTTTCTGATCAAGAAGATTATGGGGCCAAAGAGGAAAGTGATCGATGACATAGAGTGGGCCTAAGGAGAGTCACATGGGGAGAAGATACTCTCTCAGGCTTTCACAGAGAGCACATTGGCCAAGCATTGGCCGTGACTCATCCACATGGCTGCACTGATAAAGGTTCTACAATCTGAGGTACAGGATCTCAGGACAAATCCTGAGGGCATTTCACTGACCTTCTCAGACCAAAAAGCTACAACTCTTGTTGCATAGGTCCTGCTTTACCTTGGTCTTAACCATCCAGCAGAAAAGTATGAAGACGAAATTATAAGAAATAAAGCCATGCTGTTAAGTTGAGCTGTGGGGGACTCAGGTCAATAATTTCTGACATTGCCAGTTAAACAGAAGACCCAATGCTATTAAGGGCTACTGGACTCTTTTAGAATATTTTGCTGAGTTTACACACCTATAATATTCAATAACGGAACTTAGAAAAAATGGGGTATACAGATGAATGTCCATTTTGTATCTGTGTATTCAAAGTGGTTGGGATAGATATATAGTTACATTCTGTTAATGAATAGAACGATTTGTTCTAATGGTGTTTGTAAATAGGATCACAAGTCCGCATCTTGTACAGCAATTAACCACTAAGAAGAATATATGCAGTGTATTATTTGTTGAAAAATAAATAAATAAATAATAAAAAAATTTAAAAAATAAAAAAATAAAGCCAAAGACTTTCTTCTTATTTATTAAGTGGCATTGTTTCTAATAGGTAACACAAACATTTTTTGGCCAGACTTCAAACTGAACTACATCTCCAGGTTTTTGTTATTTTATTTTTTTGTGTTGTTTGTTTTGACGGAGCCAGGGATTGAATTCAGGCACTTGTACTTGCCAGGGAAGAGCTTATTCTACTGAGCCATCTCCCCAGCCCCCGTTTGTTTGTTCTTAAACAGGGTCTTCCTAAGTTGCCCAAGATAGGCTTGATCTTGTGATCCTCCTGTCTCAGTTTCCCAAATGATGGTATATAAACTTTAAACTGACTTTGGGGGCCGGGGAGATGGCTCAGTATGATAAGTGCTTGACTGGCAAATGCAAGGATCAGAGTTCAATCCCCGGTTCCGCAAAAAATAAATAAATAAATAAACTACAGTGGCTTTTTAAAATTAAAATATATATTACAGTAAAACATTCTCTATCATCAATCTCCCTCAAGATATTCCTCCTTATTTCAAACACATTTAGCTCATCTTTCTTGACTCTTTCTGAAGCAGTTCTGGAAGTCCTCTTCTGTATCTTTATGAGGTGAGATTTTTAAAAACTGAGTAAATGCTTCTGTCAAGTACCACCCAACAGAAAGGCAGGCTCATAAAACAATTATTGTGCATTTTATCCACTTTTTCACTGGATCTGAGACTGTGTGGTCTGGCTTTTCCAAAAATCAAAATGACCATGAAAGGTAAATAGTTTGAATGGATTCAGGACAGGAAGGCAGCCACAATAGCACAAAGACACTCACAAAAATAGATTTCCAGATCTGCTTTGTTTTATCTATTTTATTTGGCAGAACTGGGGATTGAACTCAGGCCCTTATGCTTACCAGGCAAACACTTATTCTACTGAGCCATCTCCCCAGCCCTTAGATCTGCTTTAGAAAGTGGCAAAAATGATGGGAAAAGTGTGTTCAACATGACAGGGAATAATGGCAATAAATATTTTACTGTAACTATGTTTTGTACTAAATTTTAAAAATGTAAACAAATCCCATATTTTTTAATCATACCTCATATACAGTCATGTTTTCATAGGCCAATTGTTAAGTTTGTCAGAGAAGAAAAATTTGTGACGTTATGATAGTTCTGCTTTTAACAGAGAAGTTCTGGGTTAATTATAAGTCAGCTGCCCCTGCCCCTAATAAAGTAAGTGTGACCAGGTGTCATGACAATGCCAATTTTCACCATTCTAATATTTTACAACAGGAAGTCAAGGTCAATTAAGACTAATATACCACTACTGTTAGCCAAAGGATAAGGCTTTACTTAGAAAAAAAAAACCAGGAAGAGTTAATAAAGATAACTAATGTAGTAATTGTTTTATCAGCTACACTTACAATCATAAAATGTAGTGAAAAGGAGGAAATTATTTTAACAGCCACCTCCAGAGTTCCTCTTAAGGAGGTAACTGGTCTTTGTTTTGAGGAATATATTTTGATTGGCAGTTTTGTTTGGGAAGACGAAGCCCTAAGCATATCTGAAAATAGAAGAGATACCTTCTAAGTATAACAGGAACTCAGTGCCTGCCTGGTGAAAGAGCAGAAAAAGAGATCAGAGAAGAGAAGAGTGGTGCCAATATAAAGAAAGAACACAACAGGGCAGAGGGCCATAAAGACTAGTGACAAGGACAGGTGGCAAACTGTTAAAGAGACTGAAGGCCTTTCAAGAAGAGGAATATATAATATACTACTTAAGATCATTTGTAAGCCTTGGTGTAGGCAAAATAGTGAGTTAAAGGCCAGCGTGGACTCTATAGTGAGACCCCTTGTGTGTATCTGTGGACAAACTTGTTTCATAAGGTGTGGTGTTGCACACCTGTAATCTCAGCACTTGGGAGGCTGCAGCAAGAGAATCTATGCGGGTTCAAGGCCAACCTGGGCTACATAAGTAAGGCCAGCCTGCGCTACACAGTTAAGACCCTGTCTCAAAAAAAAAAAAAAAAAAATTCCCAGGGAAAATGCTTAGTGGAGGGCAGGCAGAGAATAGAGAACAACTCTAGGAGATTCGATAGGAACAAGTCTGGAGTTAAGAAGAAAGGGAAACTCAGAAAGAAAAGTCACTATGAACCCTAGAAATTCTCAGAAATCTTGAAAAGACATTTTTAGTGTAGACTAAGGTTAGCTTGAGTCAAACATATCTAAACCTCAAAAGTCAGTTTAATATCTGGGATATAAATTTATTTTAAAAAATTCTGTAGCTGGATATGGTGGCATATGTCTCTAATCCTAGCACTTGGGAGACTAAGGCAGGAAGATCACAGCCAATATGGGCTGTATAGTGAATTCAAGGACAGCCTGAACTACATAGTGAGACACTGTCGCAAAAAACAAACAAACATAAAACATTCTGTGAATTTTTCATTCCTATTGTTTTGAGACTTTTATATTCATGATATATGTGTTTTTAAGTATTAAACACTTGCAGTGTTTTTAATATAATTAATAAAATTTATTGTTTAGTGGTCTATGCCTCCCAATATTAAAAACTCAAAACTACATGAATACTAACCCTATTTGGAAGTGAAAAATCCAATTCACCTTGTTTCATTAGAAGGTATATGTTCATTTCAAAGACAATGACTTACACAAAAATATGGGGTTTTTTTATAGTAAAGACTACAGATACATAGTTCAGATATTTATATGTAATTTACAGAAAAATACAGAGGAGACACATTCTAGGACATCTCTTTCTGAGAGTGTTTCCTAGAAAATTTATAAGGTAATATTGACATCAAACTTTTCATTTAATGTATATTGGTATCCACTGCATGAGGAGTTTTCACAGGATTTTCAAAACAGACTTACATATGTAGGGTCATTCTTCAATATGACTTCTTTCATGTAATTCATAGAAACTATGCTCACTGAATGCTTTCCCCCATGCTGCTTACATCCATAGGCTTCCTTTACAGTGTGATGTAGTGTTTTTATTTTGTTCAATTTTTAAAATGTTGAAAAATACAAAAAGTAGTAATTCCCCATTATGCACATACATACACAAACTGAGGAGACAAAAATATCTTTTAATTCTGTCCTCTCAGAGGTAACCTAGGTTACATATATCAGTGTATCATAAACATCCAGATTTTTTTCTCAATTATATAGCACAGCCCTCTCCCTCTCACCCTTCTTCTCCCCCTTCCCTTCCTTCCTCAACAGGGAGCCACTCTAGGCACATTGTGCTACAGTTCGCTTGTTCATTTAACACATTATGAACACTTGATTTTCACTGAACATTTCCCAGTCACAACGCATCCAGCTACTTTATTTTCTTAAACAGGTGCATGAGATTTCATTACATGAATTTATCATAATTTATCCATTTCCTAGTAGGCATTTAGTACTTTTTTCCCCAAGTTTTTGCTATTATAAGTCACAGTATGGTGAACTTCTTTGAGTATCTTTGGTAATACACTTAGTTCCAGGTGATATTACTCAGAGTAGAGTGAGGTCTTTAGCTGTTTATACATAATGCCAAACTGATTTCAGAAGGCTATAGAAATTTACACATGGGAGGCTCTTTTTTCCTTATTACTTTATCAGGCCCAGTGGCACACACCTGTAATCACAGAATCTGGAGGCTGAAGCAGGAAGATTGCCACGAGTTTGAGGTCAGCAAACTCTGTAAATTCTGTCTGATAAAAATGAAGAGGGCCAGGGATTTAGCTCAGAGGCACAGTACCTGCCTGGCAAGTGTGAGATCCTGAGTTTGACTCCCAGTACAAAAAACAAAACAAACACAAACAAATAACTTTTGCCAAATAAGATTGGGGGAAAATAATCTTGTTTATTTAATGTGCAATAGAGGGGCTGAACATATTTTTACACGTTTAACCAGTCAGTTATAGTTCTTCTAAACTGCATACTAATATTTTTATTTTGATTAGATTACTGCTTTCTTGATTTGTAGACATGTTCACATTTTATGAGTATAATGATTTATAATTTGTACTGTATATATCTTCTCTTAGTTCATACGAGATTGGTTTCTAGTTGTCTCCTAATACTGATTCTCTATCACAGCATTACTTCAAATTGGCAAATAGTCTTCAACTAAGACTATATTTCCAGATTCCCTGGCAGCTAGAATCTGATTCTGTGTAACTAAGTTCTGGGGCTGCAGGCATACGTGACACTTCACTCCCACAGGGCTGGGCTATTTATAGCAACTTCTGCCTGACATGTCAATAGAAAGATGAGCCATCTTTAACTACACAAAACCTGATAGCAGAAGGAAATGAAACCACCATGTCAGCTGTGGACAGCTTACACTCAGGCTATATCATGAGGGAAAAATAAACCCGTTCATTCATTAATTCATTCATTGGTACTAGGACTGAACCCAGGGCCTTTAGACTTCTTCTTCTTCCTTTTTTAAATTATTATTTTATTTTGAGATAAGGTCTCACTAACTGGCCCAGGTTAAACTTGACTTCCTTTGTCTCAGCCTCCCAAAGTGCTGGATTACAAGGGTTTGTTTTTTTATTTTTTATTTTTTTTTAAATTTTTTTTTAACATTTATTTATTTATTGTGTGTGT
>NW_004524798.1:161522-167012 GCF_000260255.1 Octodon degus | reverse complement strand
AGACATGGTCTCACTGTATAGGCCAGGCTGGCCTTGAAGTCACTACATAGCCCAGACTAGCCACAAACTCAAGGCAATCCTCCTGCCTCAGCCTCCCAAGTGTTGCGATCACAAGCACATTCCACCACGCCTGGGCACTGGTTACAATGGGTATTCTACTTATTATTTATGTGATTACTGAAGCCTAATTTATATCCTAATATGGAATTTTGGATCTAGAAATGAGGCGCCACTATAATTCAAATTGAAATATGTGGTTGTGAGACTATGGGCTAGGAGCCTATGCCAGTAGTAGAACATATGCCCAATAATAAAAAAAGGCCCCAAATGTAATCTCAGCATTAAAAAAAAAAAAACAAAAAAACACAATTCCTTTAAGCAGCACTTCAAAGTCAAGCAGCAGGTGGCTGGGACCTAGCAAGCTAGAATATTGGTAATTTTTATGATTTAAGCCAAGACATTTGGTACAGCCATTATCTGTATGTGATATCCTGGAAATAAGTGAGTACACAAGCACAGGAAAAAGACTGACACAGCTCACGTTGTGTTCACTATTTTATGTCACATTCAGCAAAGCTCTAAAAGAAAAGAGTTCAGGCTAGAGGTACCCAGTGTGCAAGCAGAGATAAAGAAAATATTTTTCTACCTGTGTGTTATGGTTTGTGTCTAGGCATCCTCCCAAAGCCTCTAGCAGTCAATGGGGTGGGCTTCTAGAGTTTGTGATTAATTCATGACCCAATGCTAGGGTTCTGGGATGAGTGCTACACCCGTCCTGGGGCAGATAGCCTGAGTACAATATAAGCAGGGGAGAGAGGCTCGCTAGCTGCCATAGCCACTGTTCCTCCCTTTGCTCTTTGCCGTTTTTCGCCTCCATGAGCTGCTGCCCTGTGCTATGTGTCACTCTGCCTTGGAGCAAGCCAAGTATGGACTGAAACTTCCACAAACGGTGAGCTAAATAAATCTTTCCTTCCTTAACTTGGGGTGTTGGTTATTTTGTTTCAGTAATGAGAAAAACTAACTGAGACACTGTAGTTGACAACTTATAAACTAAGGCTCAGCAGTATGGGTTTGCACTCAACTGATTCAATACCTCAATGTGAAGCGCAGTAGTAAGAGGTGCTTTTAATAAAGAAAGCCTCAGGGCCAGCCAGATAGCTCAGTGGACTAAAGTGCCTGCAGGGACCGGGGTTTGATCCCCTGTGTGCCATGCTGGCCCTGCCCTGGGAAACGCTGAGACAGCAACTGAGAGTGGGTGTGGTGGCATGTGCCTGTAATCCCAGCATGTGGGAGGCTGAAAACAGGAGGATCGCTATGAGCTCAATCTGTGTAGTGAAACCTTGTAGACCCTGTACTAAATACATTTTTAAAAAGGTCTCAATTTTCCTCAAAAAAAAAAAAAATATATATATATACACACACATTGGTGGTAATGGGGATCAAACCTAAAGCCCACACATGCTAGGCAAGTGCTCTATAACTGAACTATATCCCCAGCTCTCAAACACCTTTTCTAGCCATCTCTAATTGGGAGAAGGTAAAAAAAATAAAATAAGGGAAAAACTGTATCTGTTTTTAAAAGATGAACCTGTGATTGATAATAGGAATGAACTCTATGGCAAAGGTCTAGTTAAAGGGTGGTATTATCTCAACCCAGTCCTGAACATAGGTGCCACTAGAGACTGGGCGTGGTGGTGCACACCTGTGATCCCAGCTCTTGGGAGGCTGTATACAGGGGGATCACTATGAGTCCAATCTAGTAGTGAGACCCTGAACACTCTGTAGACCCTTCTCTAAAATTAAAAAAAAAAAAAAAAGTGCCACTAGGTTAAGGGAAAGGATAAGCAAATCATAGATAGTAAATCAAATGCTGGAATTTTCAGGCTTAAAACTACTTAAATGAGGGTGGCTATGGCTTGTTCACAGTGTGCTGTGTGAAAGCAGACAGCTAGGGTGGAGGCTGCTGAGTACCCTTGGACTTGCCACCATGAGCAGCACTTTAGCAAAGATTGCAGAGATCTAAGCTGAGACGGCTCCAACTCAAAAGAACAAGGCCCCAGTATATCACCTAAGACTGCTTACAGCTCACCTTGCTACACTTCATAGAGAACTCATTACACCAAGGGGGGGGGCAGGAGAAGGTTTTGATATGGCCAAGACAGGTAATGCTCAAATTGGCTTTGTGGGTTTTCCATCTGTGAGGAAGTCAACACTGCTGAGTAACCTGGCAGAAGTATACTCTGAGGTGGCAGCCTATGAATTTACTACTTTCACTACTGTGCCTGGCACCATCAGGTACAAAGGTGCCATGATTCAGATCCTAGATCTCCCACCTGCCAAAGTACCAAGGATGGGAAAGATAAAGGTTGTCAAGTCACTGCAGTGGCCCATACATGTAATTTGATCCTGACTGTTCCGGATGTCTTGAAACCCTTGGGACACAAGAAGATAACTGAAAATGAGCTGAAAGACTTTGGCATTTGCTTGAATAGCAAACCTCCTAACATTAGCTTTAAGAAGAAAGACAAGGGAGGCACTAATCTCACAGCCACTTGCTGTCAGGGTGAGCTGGATGGTGAAACTGTGAAGAGCATTCTGGCTGAATATAAAATTCATAATACTGACACAACTTTGTGTAGCAATGCCACAGCTGATGACCTCATTGATGTGGTGGAAGGAAACACAGTGTATATCCCTTGTATCTACGTATTAAATAAGACTGACCAGATCTCCATTGAGGATTGGACGTCATCTATAAGGTCCCACACTATGTACCCATCTCTGCCCATCACCGCTGGAATTTTGATGAGAAGATCTGGGAATATCTGAGACTAGTGAAAATCTACATCAAACCCAAAGGGCAGTTACCATATTACACATCTCCTGTGGTGCTGCCTTACTCCAGGACCACAACAGAGGATTTCTGTATGAAGATTCACACACACACACACACACACACACACACACACACACCAAAAAAAAAAATTATCAAAAGGACGGCCAAATAGCTCAGCAGATTAAAGCACATGCAACACACCTATAATATTCAATAACGGAACTTAGAAAAAATGGGGTATACCGATGAATGTCCATTTTGTATCTGTGTATTCAAAGTGGTTAGGATAGATATATAGTTGCATTCTCTTAAGGAATAGAATGATTTGTTCTAATGTTGTTTGTAAATAGGATCACAAGTCCACTTCTTGTACAGCAATTAACCACTAAGAAGAATATATGCAGTGTATTATTTGTTGAAACTGTACTTCCGATTTGATTTGAAACTGTCTCATTGCTATCTGTTTATCAATAAAACTTTGAAAAAATAAAGTTAATACTATACAAAAAAAAAAAAAAAAAAGCACATGCAAGCAGGTACAGAGGCCGGGGGTTTGAGCCCCAGGCCTGCTGTGCCAGCCCCTCCCCCAGGCTGTGCTGAGATAGCGATTCAGACTGGGCGTAGTAATGTGTGCCTGTAATCCCAGCTCTTGGAAGGCTGTAAACAGGTGGATCACTATGAGTCTGATCTAGTTGTGAGACCCTTAACACCCTGTAGATCCTTTCCTAAAATACAAAGAGAAAAAAAAAAAAAAACCATCAAAAATTTAAACACGCTCTGGTCTGGGGCCTCTCTGTGAAACACAATCCTCAGAAAGCAGGTAAAGACCATATGTTGGAGGTCAAGGATGTCATTCAGCTTGTGAAGAAGTGAAACCTTTCCCTTCTCCCATCTGTCATGCCAACCACAGCCACTTTCCCCATGACCCAGCACCTTACTCAATTCCTTCTGTTTTTAGAAGCCGCTGGATCAGGATACAGGGCTGGGAAATACAGGCACCTGAACTGAAGCTTCACTTATCTTACTTGCTGTCACCTATGCTGAGCTGCTTAAAAGACACAGTAGGTCTGTTCTCTATGAAAACAAAACAAAACAAAACAAAACAAAAAAACAGAAAACAAAAGAACCTACCTAAATGAGATTTCTGGGTGGGAGTGATAGCTCAGTGGTCTAAGCACTTGCCTGGCAAGCATAAGAACCTGGGTTTGATCCCCAGTGCCACATGCTGTGCTGGCCCCAGAACCCCAGATACACTGTGCTAGCCACTGAAATCAGGCATGGTGGCACACTTGTAATCCCAGAGCTGAGGAGGCTGAAACAGGAGGATCACTATGAGTCTGAGCTTCATAGCGAGACCCTGTACCAAATAAATACATGAATAGAAAAAAAAAAAATTTTTTTTTAAATGAGACTTCTGAGTGTTGGGGCTACAGCTCAGTGGTAAAATCTTAACCTTTTACCTATGAGACTCTGGACTCAATCTCCAGTACTGAAAAATAAAAACAAAAACACCCCACAACACTACTGGTTGTTGTAACTCTCAACTGGAATAACTCAAGACAAACAGACCAGGTATCTATCAAGTTTTTTTTTTGTTTTTTGTTTTTTTTTTTTAAGGATTAAAATGCCAATGTGTAAGCCTGGTCTCCTAAGGCATGTAATTGTTCAGCACCTAAAGTAATCCTCAGACCCTTTAGATCCAGTTTGGCAGAAAGTGGGCAAACAAAAAGTAGGTCTCTCCAAAAGAAAAACCTGCATCCCCTAAGGACTATTTCAGATGAGGCTATAAAAGATAATAAATTAAGTGGTTTTTGGATAGTAGATATGTATCCAGTGCTTGTCCTTGTAAATTGCCTTCAGGTTTATGCCACTGTTTTACATATTTTCAGTGATGAGAAATCTAAACCTTTAATTATGGATTAGAAAATATACTCAACTAAAAGTGACTATACAAGGTAACTTTAATAAATAACTGATCAAGATAGTTTCAGCGTAAAAGATATAGGAGTTCTATAAATCTAAGGAACACATTGATCATATCACTATGAGTTTACCTTTTTTTTTTTGGTACCAGGGATAGAACTCAGGACCTTTCACTTGCCAAGCAGGCATTTAAGATGCTGAGCTATCTCGATGGCCTGAGATTACCTCTTTTTGAGAGAAGGTCTTACCATGCAGTTGCATGGCGTAAAGAAAGATAGTCTCTTTTTATGAGAGACTATAAATACAAAAAAAAAAAACAAAAAAAGCAAAGTGATAGGTAAATACAATTACAAATAATAAAGACCCAGGAAAATAATCACTCATATATTAATTCTACATCTGATTCCATTCCTAGCATCCTAGGGCTAAAAGTTGTGATTTTTTTTCAGTAGTAGGGGTTGAGCCCCGTGGCCTTCTCATTGAGCTACATTCTCTATTCCAATTTAAAATTTTAGAGACAGCTCGGTAGAGTAAGTGCTTGCTTGGCAAGCACAAGGGCCTGAGTTCAATCCCTGGTTCCAGAAAAAAAAAAAAATAGGTTTGGGGAGATAGCTCAGTAGAATAAGCGCTTGCCTGGCAAGCATAAAAGCTGAGTTCAATCCCCGGTTCCCCAAAAGTAAAAAATAAAATTTTAGATCCGGTTCGGCGGCGGTCGAGCTGCGTAGCTCCGACAG
>NW_004524798.1:157950-161110 GCF_000260255.1 Octodon degus | reverse complement strand
AGTAGCTGTAGAAACATTTTTAAAAAGGAAGGAAATCCCACATCATCGCATTTTTTAGGTGTAAATGATTTTTTTAGAGATAAAATCGTTCTCTGATTGTTTATTTTTTGGTACAACCAGAAATAGTGGGATATTGAATAATTCTTGACTATCATGGGTGTCAGCTTACCATTCCATAGGTGGAGGGTAGTTTTATATCCACAGTCCTGCATTTAATGTCTTAGGGAAGGGTCTACATTTAGAAGCATGTGCCACTGCACCCAGTCTCAATTGCTGTCTCATTGTGCCCATGGGGCTGGCAGGCAAGGCAGGTCCAGGGATGGAACCCTGGGCTCCTGGGCCTGCACCTGCTTGCAGGCACTTTAATCCACTGAGTTATTTGGCCTGCCCTTGTCTTGGATACTTTAAATGGCTTCTATTCCCATGGTTTTAGTAGAACTGTTTCCTAAAGAAAACTACTTCCTAATTGTTGCCCTGTCAGAATGGTGTGCACTCTGTAACATCTTTTTGGTAGTGGTAGTCGGGTTTGCCTCATTTTGTTAATGTGCTGTGAAAGATCAAAAATTTGAATATGTAGTGTATGTGATGCAAAATTGTGAATTGGTGGGACTTGAGTAACACTTTGTCAGCATTTGAAGATACTGGTACTTAATCCTGTTATAGAAAATGTGCCTCAAAATTTGAAGCTGCTATAACTGGAATAACTGAAAAACAACACATGCCTTTTTCGGTATGTGTGTTAAGAATTGTGTACAAAGTGAATCATGTGTACTGATCCTCAACACGACCAATAAAAATCTCAAATACTGGAGACAATAAATAAATAAATAAATAAATAAATAAATAAATAAATAAATTTTTAACACAAAGCTGCTAAATTGCCCAGGCTGGCCTCAAACTTACAGTTCCCCTGCCTCAGCCTCCCAGAGTGCTAGAATTCCAGGCAGGTACCACCACACCTGGTCAAAGCTATGAATCCTACATCTTAAAAGTATAATCCTAAAAAAAAAAAGTATAATCCTTACCAGGGGACTTTCCTTGTTGCGAGGTGCTTCTCCGCTCCCTGTATCTAGCTGGGGTGGGTAAACTTGTATCTTTACCAGGCTGGACAGCAGGCCCCACGTCTGAAATGAGGAGCCCCATCTGCTCTGGAGGCAAGACACTCTCAGGTGTGCTGGTCTGGCACTTTATGCTGGCATCCACCTAAAATATTAAACCCACTTATTATGCCAAGATTTCTTCCAAAAATCAACCAAGAGTTAATATAACTTATCAGAAGAGTTCAATAATAGAAACATGGTCCAATAAACATGCTTATAAAGCTTTTCATCCTCATTAATTTTGCTTTTGTTGAATTAACTAAATAGTAGTACAATGTACTTTTCCCCATACTCAAACTACTAAAATGTATATAGAGCTAAAACATTTATTTATGAGCAAAGGAAATTTTTAAATGAGGCTTGATGACTTTCTTAATTTTAAAAAGTAAGATTTTAAATACAACTGGTTAAGAATACTGTCTTTTATTCTATCATATGTCTTTCCTAGTTGGTGGGATTGTGATGCCCACAGCCATCATCCCATGGGATAATGTTTGATTTCTGTAACTTAAACAGGCTACCAAAACTATATAAACTTCAGGGCTAGAGAGATAGCTCAGAGGCTTAAGTACCTGCCTGGCAAGTGCAAGTTCCTGAGTTGGATCCCTGGTGCCAAAAAACAACAAAACCTGTATAAACTTCAGCATATTCTGTATTTCCCCTGTTTATGAGTTTCCTTCTTGGCTTCCTAAATTTTCTTTGGAATGTCAAATACTTTGTCAAGATGACCAACTTCTAAAATATTTAAAATACATTTATTTTAAATAAAACTATATAATAAAATAAAGTTTAAAACACAGCCTCCAACAGTTATAATGTTCAAAAATATGAAGAGCTGGGTGGGCATAGCATGCATGTCTGTAATCTCAGCACTCAGGAGGCTGAGGCAGGAGAATTGCCACAAATTCAAGGCTGACCTGTGCTACATAGTGAATTCAAGGAAAGCCTGAACTACATGGCAACACCCTGCCTCAAGTATCCAACCCCACAGCCAACAAGATAGCTCGGTAGACTAAGTGCCTGCTTAGGCAAGCACAGAGACCAGGGTTCCAACCCCAGCACCACATGCTGTGCCAGCCCCTTCCCTGCCACCCCTCCCCCCGGTATGCTGTGCTGGCTGAGACCAGGCTGTAATCTTGTAATCCCAGTACTGGGGAGGCTGAAAACAGGAGGATGACTACAAATCTGAGCTGTATAGTGAGACCCTGTACCAAATATATATTAAAAAAAAAAATCCAACCCCACCCAAAAAATTATAGAAATATAGAAAAAGTAATTGTAGGGATACAATTTTAAGATATGAAATTCAGTATTTCAGATGTGATCATAAAGGAACAGAAACAAATTTCATTTTATTTCTATAGGCATAGTTAATAAATAAGGAACCTATCTTTTGTCTCCTGATTTTCCATTGTCATCTTAACATAATATACAAGGTCTTAATAGGCTCAAAAATGACAGGTTAATAGAATTTTTTTTTTTTTTTTTGGAACCGGGGATTGAACTCAGACCCTTGCGCTTGCCAGGCAAGCGCTTATTCTACTGAGCTATCTCCCCGGCCCCTGATAGAAATTTTAAGACATTTAAATTTAAGATTAAAATTTCAAAGGCTGCCAAAAAACAAAACAAAAGCCAGCCAAAAGTTATTTTAAGAACCTCTACTGTACTGGTAGCATATGCCTGTAATTCCAGCACTCACGAGGCTGAGGTAGGAAATTTGCTTTCAGTTTGAGACCATCCCAGGCTACATAGTGAATTCAAGGCTACCATGGACTATACAGTGAAATCCTGTCTCAAAAATAACCCCAAAAACACAGGGCCAGGAATATAGCTCAGTAGCACAGCACCTGCCTGGCAAGCACAAGGCCCTGAGTTTAATTCCCAGTACCAAAAACAAAATAAAACAAAAAGAACCTCTGCTCTAATTCACAAAGAGTAATTTTTAATTACTTTTAAATTTAATTTGGAAGGGCCAGGGAGATGGCTCAGCAGAATAAGCGCTTTCCTGGCAAGCACAAGGGCCTGAGTTCAGTCCCCGGTTTTGAAAAAAAAAAAAAAAA
>NW_004524798.1:77690-157164 GCF_000260255.1 Octodon degus | reverse complement strand
TGGCATGTGGTGCTGGGGGATTGAACCGTGGTCCTTGTGCTTTGCTAAGCTTGTTCCAAGTAGGTGCTTTAGACCACTGAGCCATCTCACCAGCCCCCCATTACCTCTTACTTACTCACCTCTATGTACAAATGTAAGTAGAGGCAACTTCTGGTAGTGGAACTACAGTCAGCCATACCTAGACCAGCTAAATTAATTTAGGAAACAAAGTTCAAAGGATGCTTTTAACTTGAAAATAAGATTTACACCACAATGCTCTATCAGTTGGTCTTTCCAGAGGTTCACTTCAGACAATAAGGTAATAAAAGGATACCTGGGGGATACAGTAACTTCTTTTGAATCTTTTGTGCAAAACCTCTGGCATACAACCCTTCTGGAATTACCCAAGTAAAATCTAGGTAAACTCTCCACTCAAAGGCTCCTTGGCAAGAAACACTTTGAGCATTATTAAGGTTATTCTGTTTATACCCTTACCTGATGTGTGCTGAATGGAAGCCCTTCTTGCATAAATACTACTGGAGATGGAGATGGATTGTGGCTTAGTTGCTCCTTCAGTTTGCCATGAGCTTGTTGGATGGCTGCAGACTCCTGCATTGTGTTATTGTCCACAGGCTGGGCTGTGTGGATGGTATAGATGTACTCAGGTGATTGTGGTAGAGAGCAGGCAATTGCTTGTTCTGATCCAACCACAAAAGACGTAATATCTGAGCCTACAGGAGTAAGCGGCTCCAGTTGGCTAGCCTGAGTCATGGAAGATGGATTGCTGTTGTTTGAATTAGCTAGGATATGTTGGCCTCTGTTAGGCTGAGATGTAGGGCACTGATTCTCAACAGGCTCCACCTTTACCATTTCCAATTTTGGAGAGGAATGCAACTCATCTACTATCTGAAAGACAGCCTCTAGGTTTACTTCTGTCTTTTTATTTTCATCAGTAGCACTGCAAGGCCAATTAGAAGGCAGAAATTCAACTGGATAGGAAGACTGCATTGGAGGATTCTGGGAAAAGAGAAAATAGGACTGTTTGGATAGAGAATCAGAGATTAAGGAGGAAAGCAACATGTAGGCTGATGAATGCTAAACATAAATGACTAAACCTAAAGCTTATTAAGAAAACCTGAAGCTAATCTACTTTTTAGCACTGGTAGCTTCAAATGTACTGTTAACTTTTACTTAGCAGCAACTATATATCAACCACTATATTAAACTTAATACTGAAGTAGATGACTAATTTTTAGGGTGAGTATACAAAATGAAAAAGTTACAGTACTCAAATACTTGCTAATAAAATATCTATATACCAAATTTTTCCAAAAAGACTTACAGAAATATCATTTTCATTTGTCATACTGCTTTAGGAATGCAGTAAGGAATTTTCAAAAACAGGATGCTCACAAATTCACTGATTTGTCTATGGATCCAGGGGGATGTACTGATATTCTGTTCCAAATGAACTGGAAAAAAATGGACAGAACATCAAATGTCCCTTGGTTCTGTGATTGTTTTTAAAAATAAAGCAATAAGGGCCAGCCAAATAGCTCAGCAGATTAAAGCACCTGTAAGCAGGTGTAGGGGTTGGGGGGTTCAATCCGCAGGTCTGCCATGCTGGCCCCACAGCAACTGAGACTGGGCATGGTGGCGCACTCCTCTAATCCCAGCTCTTGGGAGGCTATAAACAGGTGGATCACTACAAGTTCGATCTAGTAGTGAGACCCTGAACACCCTGTAGACCCTTTCCTAAAACACAAAATAAATAAAAATAAAGCAATAAATTGGGAGGCTGACACAGGAGGATAACCCTGAGTTTGAGGGCAGCTTGGGTACACAGAGAACCTGTCTCAAAAACAAAACAGAGGGGCCAGGGAGATGGCTCAGTGGAATAAGCACTTCCCTGGCAAGCACAAGGGCCTGAGTTCAATCCTCAGTCCCAGAAAAACAAAAAACAGAACAAGAAACTCAAAGCAACAGATTGAGATAGGTATCATTTTTAGATTTGTATCTTTAAGTGATATTATTTTATACACATGGTAGTGCTTTGTACAAAAAAGGCATTAAATGTTTGTTATCTGAGATTATAACCTAAAATATAGCACTATGATTACATAAAACAACGAGTTGATATTAGCAAAACATTACAAAGACTGCATCAGTGAGTTTTAGGTAACTAATGCCAAACAGGTAGTGTAAATTCAAATAGGATAAGTATCAAACTATTGCAGCCAACAGCATCATTTATGGAGCTCTTACAATGTGACAAGCATGTGCAAAGAGCTTTATACACATTGCTTCTTTTAACCCGTACGAGAGCCCTATGAATGTGATCATCTCTTCTTCTAAATGATAAAAACAAGGTTCAGAATAATTTCTTAACTCACTCAAAAGTAAGTAAGAGAGTCAGGTTTCAAGCTTAGGTTTGCCTGATTCTAGATCTTTTGCTTTTAACCACAATAATATACTGACCCTTCATGCAACAGCTCACTAATGCCTATACTCCAATGAATCTACACTGGTTTTCAGAATGGAAGCTGAAATACTGTCTCTTCACATTTGTAGATGTCATGTCTTATTTATATTTTCCAGAAAATGAACATATATTGTTTTTATGGTAAAAACACTTTTTGTTTTTTCCAGGAATCAAAATCACCACCATACACTTCCCAGGTAGGTGCTGTGCCACCAAGCTATATCCCTGGCCTAGTAAAAATGTTTTGAATACTGTCAGTGTCTCTAGTATAATCCAAGGGACAGAGTGTCTGAATCAACAAACAAGAACATCTAACTGTGAGGTAGGTATGTCCTTCCAGTGAAGAATTAACTAGGGTATGATGCTTGATGGTACTGGCCATGAAAAATGGCTAAGTCCTCTCAATCTACTTCAAACAACAGTCCAGTGGTCTACTTTCCATGCACATTTTCTTTTCAAAGGGGGAAGGATGTTCTTTTGTGTTTGGGTTTGTTGTTGTTGGTTCAGGGTCTCACTATGTAGCTCAGACTTGTAGCAATCCTCCTGACTCAGCCTCCTCAGCACTGGGATTACAGGCATGCACCACCATGCCCAGTCTCAGTGGCAAGCACAGCACACCTAGGTTCACGCTGGCACAGCATGAGGTGCCAAGGACAGCACTCAGGACCTGTGCTGGCCAGGCAGGCTCTTAGACCACAAGGTGTCTCACCACCCCGTTTTTGTTCTTTGAGACAGGTTCTCACTGTGTATTTCAGGGTTGCCTTGAACTCACTATGTAGCACAGGCTGGCCTCAAACTTATGGCAATTCTCTTGCCTCAGCTTCCTAAATGCTGGTATTACAGGCATGTGCCCCACACCCAGCTTAAGAATGTTCTTTTGAGCAATTAATGTCATCAGTAAGATACTTTATTTGGCTGAGGATGTATCTCAGTGGTAAACCACCTGCCTAGATGTTGGAGGCCTTGGATTTGATTCCCAGCAACACACATGTGTGCACACACACACACGCATGTGTGCACACAAACACACACTCTTACACCTCAAGTAATGAAACTATCTCAGATTCAGAGAGCAAACCTATCACGAGCCTGCGGCAGCTTACTACTTATCATTAAAATATCTAAAAGACTCCTTGGGGCCGGGGAGATGGCTCAGTGGAATAAGCGCTTCCCTGGCAAGCTCAAGGGTCTGAGTTCAATCCCGGGTTCTGCCAAAATAAATAAATAAATAAATAAATAAATAAATAAATAAATAAATAAATAAATAAATAAAAGGCTCCCTGTTACCAATCTAGATGATTATCCAAGCCAGATATAAAATTCCAATGCAGCAATTACAGTATAAAGCATGCCATTTATTCTTAGTCTAAAAATGGCAATAGAAGCCATGCATAGTGGCACATGCCTGATTTCCAGCCGTCAGGAGGCTGAGGCGGGAAGGTCACCAGGAATCAAAGACCAGCCTACGCTATCTAGCAAAACCCTGTCTCAAAAAAACCCCTAAAAATAGCAATATAAACACTTAAATCAAAGCTATTTTTCCTAAAAATTAATGACAAGATGTTTGATATACAGTGTTAAACATGCAGACCAAGGTTAAAGGGGACCAGCCTTGAATTTTCTCACTTCTGACAGTACTATTTCCTCCTTTAAGAAAAAAAATTCTAATAATCTATACCATCTTAGAGAATCTGTTATTTGGTGATGTATATACTTTTAGAATTTATTTGGTATTCATTTTATTATGGAGAATTCTAGAACAGCACTGTATAAAACAACTTTCACCAATGATGGACATTTTCTATTTCTATGCTGTACAATTTGGTAGCCATCAGCCATATGAGACCACTAAGCCCTTGAAATTGACTAGTGTGACTAATAGTGAATGTTAAAATTTAATCTATTTATTTGGGGAGGGCGTGCTTTGAGACTGGGTCTCACTTTGTAGTTTAGGCTGGACTTGAACTCTATGCAGTCCAGACTGGCCCCTAACTCACAGCAATCCACCTGCCTAAGCTTTCCAAGTATTGGGATTACAGGTATGCATCACTATGCTGGGCTTAAAAATTTCATTTAATTTTTAGTTAAATTTATAATGCCACTTGTACATAATGGCTACTGTGCTGGACAACGCTAGCCTAGAAAAGTACTCCAGACATCATTTATACCACTGCTCCTTTTATTTAGAACTGAAAAAGCTAAGCCCATGATCCACATCTTATCTCCGGTTACTCATTAATATCAACTACACTTTGAAATTGTGAAACTCTACATAAAGCATAGTGAGTGCATAGTCTCACCTGGAAGTAGTTGCAGTGTGCATAGGAAGAGGCAGTGGGAGGCACACAACTACTTAGAGCGTCCATGTGGGTAGGAGAGCAGCACTGCAGCACAGCTGGAACAAATTCAAACAGAGATGAGCCATCAACCAAAATAAATCCCTCTACACTCAAAACACTTCACTCTTTCAACATGGAAAGAACCACAAAGAATAACTTCCTTTTTGTGTCTAAATAAATTATATAGTTCAACTAGGTGATACTATTTGTTGAAAATAACATGGTCTTATAAAAAACTTTTTCTTAAAATGTATTTGGTTGTCAAAGAGTGTCACTATACAGCTCAGACTTTAGTGATCCTTCTGTTTTCAGCCTCCCCCACACTAGAATGATAGGCTTGCACCACCACACCCAGTCTCAGTTGCTGGCTCAGCTCGTCTGGGGGTGGGACCAGCACAGCATGTGGTGCCAGGAATCGAGCCCCAGTCCCTGTGCTTGCCTAAGCAGGTGCTTAGTCTGCTGAGCTATCTCATCAGCCCAGTCATATAATAAGCTTTAAAATGGTCACGTCTGCTTTCATGAGTGGTTTCTTTAGCACTTAAACATTCTAATCAAACATTTATTCTTATTGAAAGTAATTTCATTTTATTGAAAGGATATATTTGACATTCTTAAATAATTGCCTCAATTCTTTTGAGCAGTAACAACCATGGGGGATGTTTTTATAAGAGTAAATAAGTACAAAATAGTCTTTTAATACTCCTACCATTAAACAATGCACTTGGAATAAATATATGCAAAAAATATTTTAGCCATTTAGACAAGTGGTTAGATTTGTAGATCCTAAAGCCACAGAGCACTTAGAATAGTAACGGCAGTTAAGAAAGTAATAAACATTACCAGCTGATGTTTCAAGTAAATAAATAATTTTTTGCCATGTTCGTGGGAATAAAACCCAAAAGTATATCTCCAAACTTTCTATTTACAGGTAGGTTATAGTGGACTAGATCCACTATATTCACAGATGTTGTTTTTTGTTTGATTGGTTGGTTGGTTGGTTTTGTTTGACAAAGGTCTTGTTATGGAATTCAAGCCAGCCCAAACTGGCCCTAAACTCACTGCAATCTTCCTGCCTCAGACTCCCAAGTGCTGTGATTACAGGTGTGTGCCACCATGCCTGGCTACAGATGCAGTCAGTTTTAATAGGTTCAGTCTCTCTGAGACTTTCCAGTACAAATGAAATCAGTTATAATATCACACCTTTGGATTACGCAAGATAACATGAGTTGAGCACATAGCATTCTGCAGGCACAGTGGTAGATTTACATGTGTCAACTGAACACAATCAGATGAAGTTACTTAACAAAATAAGGGACCTCAAACTCAGAGATATTAACTTCCCAAAACTCACAAAGCTGATGTCAGAACTAGTAAATCAAACTCCAAAAGCACATGCTATTCATATACTGCATTTTCTTTCTTCCTGAAATGTAAAATTTTGATTCTACTAGACTTCCATGTTCTGAATATCTTTAGAGGTATTTACATTTTTTATAAATTGAGTGTGCTAATAAAATTATAATCTCCTTAAACTTTGAAAGTAAATTAGTCTAATGATTATAAAAATTAATTGAAATCTTTACTTGTTTTTCCATTACTATTGATTTCTAGTAATAAATATTTATAGCCAGGTGTAGTGGTACATGCCTGTAATCCCAGAATTCAGGAGGCTGAGGCAGGAGGATCGCCATGAGTTCAAGGCCAGCCTAGGATACATAAGCAAATTCAAGGCTAGCTTAAACTACACAGTGAGACCCTGTCTCAAAAAAAAAAAAAAAAAAAAAAAAATTACTTTGGGGCCGGGGAGATGGCTCAGTAAAATAAGCACTTGCCTGGCAAGCACAAGGGCCTGAGTTCAATCCCCAGTTCTACCAAAAAAAAAAAAAAAAAAAAGAAAAAAAAAGAAAAGAAATATTTTGACACATCATGTGCAATTTATTTTTTTTATAATTTTATTTTTATTTTTTGTCTTTATTTATTTATTGGTACCAGGGATTGAACTCATGACCTTGAGCTTGCCAGGCAGGCACTTATGCCACTGAGCTATCTCCCCAGCCCATCATGTGCAACTTTTTTTTGGTCCACTCAGCCCACCCTGAGGGCAGGGCTGGTGTGGCATGTGGTGCCGGGGATCAAACCGTGGTCCCCTGTGCCTGCCTAAGCTTGCCTAAGCAGGCGCTTTAGACCACTGAGCTATCTCGCCAGCCCCAATCATGTGCAATTTAAGACATTAAATTGTGCCATAGAAAAACTTTAAATAACAGAATTTTTTTTTTTTTTTCAGAACCAGGGATTGAACTCAGGCCCTTGCGCTTGCCAGGGAAGTGCTTATTCCACTGAGCCAACTCCCCAACCCCTCAATAACAGAATTTTAGTTCAGATATAAATATAAAGATTGAAGTTCTCTGAGCAACATGGTTAACAATTTCAGTGATTTTGTAAAAATTTTACTTTTATTAGTACATGTTTGCATTATATATGATTCATGGAGTTGGTACATATACATAATACATCCAAATTCTTTTTACCTCCTCTCCCCAGTTTTAGTGATTTAAAAAAAACATATACTGTATTACTAAATATTACAATGAGTTCATGTTGTCACTTTCAATACAGATTAGACAAATAGATTCCTATACTTGATCTTTTGGAAGTTTTTCAAATATATAATTATATGCTCTTTTATTGAATCTGATTTCCCAAGGGTTTTTGCTTTTTCTGGTCTGTTTGTTTTATTATGCTAAGGATTGAACCCAGGGCTTTGCAAATGCTAGGCAAATGCTCTATTATACAACCATACCCCCCAGCCTCCTAAGGTATTTAAAAACATAAATACCCTGGGAAATGACCTGGGGCTCGGGAGAAGGCTCAGTGGCATAAGCCCTTCCCTGGCAAGCACAAGGGCCTGAGTTCAATCCCTGGTTCCGCCCCCCCCAAAAAAAAAATAACTGAACACCTAAGTGGGGTGTATCAAAACTGAAAAAAAAAAAAAAAAAAAAAGAAGAGCATCTTTTCCGGAACAATAACAAGAAAACCTAGCCCCCTAGTGGCAGTCAGAGCTACAGGTGTCATTCCGTCAGGGTAGGTAAGGAAACAGTGTTTAATCACAAATAAATCAATGAAAGAAGTATACTTATTTTTCTGATATTTCAATATGCTGATTCTATTAGGTACACATTTTGAAATTGTATAAGTATTACATTTATTGGAGCAATACGCTAAAAGAACAAAGAATATGTTAATATAGAGCTGACTCTAAGAAAACAGCAAAATAGTGAATGTTCTTTAAAGCATCTACTAATGCATGAGTAGAACAGTACTGTTACGAAAAAAAAAAAAAAGAGAACTGTGATAAATGTCCCAAAAGATTTGTCAGTAGTCATTTCCTTACCAATGCAGTCCCCATAATAAAATACAACAAAGAAAGATATTAGTATGCTTACTGAATAGGAAAACCTAGGTATAGAAATCTAACTATGGTGCTTAGTATATGACAAACTAACCTACTGGGCATTATGAAAGCACTAACATTTAGATGCTAAGTTTATCTACGTCTATAACTTAAGACATAGTGATGTCTTAATCTGCAAAAGGGCTTTTAAACCAGCTGGTAGCATATGCCCATAATACCAGCTACATGGGAGGCTGAAGCAGGATTGCAGCTTTGTGGTGAGCCTAAGCAACCTAGAGAGCCCCTGCCTCTAAAAATTTTTTTAAAAGGGATGGTGATGTAGCTCAGTGGGTGGACACTCTGGCAGTTGATTTCCAATAATGAAAAAGGAAAACCAAATAAAGATCTTTAAGTATCTTCCTGAAGGCAGTGCTCATTTTAAGGCATTAAACTGTATATAAAAGGAAATAAAAGTGTAAATAATGAACAGAAATCCAATTCAGGAAGAAATGTGAGATAATTTTTTGATGGCAGTCATACTGGGGGCTGAAACTAGGACTTCAGGAAAGAGAATGGGGAGTCAAGTGTTTTGTGGTTAAAGTTTCAAATAAGGAAGATGCAAAAAGTTCTAGAGACACATAGTGTTGGTGGCAAAAAAAACCCACATATATATATGAAAATATATTTAATGGTATAGAAAATAGTTTAAATTGTAAGTTTGTTATATGTTTTACTATAATAAAGAGTTAAGTCTGACTGTGCTTTTGCTTTGTTTATTCTGCCAAGTAAAAAAGTTCCCGGTAACAAGCCCTTTTTTGTAAGTACAAAGTTAGGTCTCTTTAGAGAAACAGGCGACCTGAGCACCACAGCACTAGAAAACTTTTCTAACTCCGTAAGAGAGTCTGTGTGTGTGTGTGTGTGTGTGTGTACATTATGAGCATTAGAAATTAAAGGTCAAACTTTTTTGAGACAGGGTTCAGGTTGGCCTTGAACTCACTATAGAGCCCCAGGCTGGCCTTGAACTCATGATCTTCCTGCCTCAGCCTTCCAAGTCCTGGGATTACAGATATACACCAGCACTCTAGGCATCAAGTCAAACCTCTAGAATTTAAATGTACTTGGATGCAGTATAACTCAGTGGTAGAAGGTTTGCCTAGTATGTTTAAGACCCTGAGTTTGCAACCCTTTTTGCCCAAAAGTTGTTCCCAAAACAATTTTAATCTGTAGGCGTTTTTTTTCTCATTTGTTTGTTGCTTTTTTTTAGGGAAGGGTCTACAGGGTGTGCAGGGTCTCACTACTAGATCAAATTCATAGTGATCCACCTGTTTACAGCCTCCCTAGAACTGGGATTGCAGGCATGCGCCACCACACCCAGTCTCAGTCACTATCTCAGTGTGCCCCAGGGGCAGGGCCGGCATGGCAGGCCCAGGGATTGAACCCCTGGCCCCTGCTTGCAGGCACTTTAATCCACTGAGCTATTTGGCCAGCCCTTTGTAGGATGTTTTTCAAAGCAAAATAAAAATATTATGTGTACCCTGGCTTATATTCTTATAAATTACTTAGTTTTTAAAGTGTTAACATATAGGCTTATTTACAGCAGTTTTCAAACATTTTATACTTTATTTATTTGGTACACGGTCTCACTACGCAGCTTGGACTCATGGTGATCCTCCTGTCTCAGCCTCCCCAGCACTGGGATTATAGGTGTGTGCCACCATGCCGGTTTTGGTGACTTGCACAGTGGCACAGTGGCACAGCATGTGGTACTGGGGATAGAACTCAGGTTCTTATGCTTGCCATGCAGGCACTTAGACTACCAAGCTATTTCTCAGCCCAAAATTTTATATTTTAAATGTAAATAGTATTTCAAGTTTTATAAAATTGGTATGCACACATTAATTCATTTAGTTCTAGACCCAAACTATTAACCCTACTTTGGAGGAAAGGAAATTGAAGCTAAGTGATGTGAAATAATTAGCTGAAGATCACATCAGATGATTGACTATAAAGCCCATCCCATTCAGGAGATTATTTACCAGAGGCCCCTTATATGCAAGCTCTGCTAGGGATAGAGGATACAGAAGTGAATTAAGAGGTAACCCCACTTCCCAAAGCCCCCAGACTGGACCTCTCATGCCAGTCATTCAACTATGTTTCCTCTGTTTGGATTGAATGAGTCAATCCAGACCAGTCCTAATGCCACCAGTAGCATACCAGGGTACATCGTTCCTTCAGTGTCTGGATTGTCTACTCTATCTGGGAATAACCATTTCTGGTGGACAGATAAGCCAGAAGATTCTCTCAAAAGAAAAATAGGACAACCCACCCTCCCCCAAAATCTCTTTATTAGAGACAGAAAGATAACAAAGCACAGTGGCCAAAAGAATGTACCCTTGAATCAGTTTGTTTAGGTTTCCTTTCCATCTGCCAGTTAATAGCTGTGCCTCAGTCCTGATATCTATTTAAAAATGAGGATAACTACAGTATATTATAAAGTTATTATAAGGGTTAAATGAATATTTATTGCAACAGTACTTACAGCAGTAGCTAAATCATACTGATGCTCTGTAAGTATATGTTAAAATATGAGATTAAAGGCACCTATAATTTATTAATCATTACTTTGAGCTTAAAATCTAACTTTGAAAAGAATATAGATTTTAAGTCAACTCAACATTATAACATTAGTCAAAGAAAAGAATTATTCCAGGGATGTAGTGGTGACACACATGTAATACCAACGCTCTGGTGGCTGAGACACGAGGGTCCCATGTCTTAGCTCAGGTTGGGAAATTCAGCACCTTGTCTAAAAATTTAAAAAATAAAATAAAATAAATGCAGCTCAGGGCTGGTGAAATGGCTCAGTGGTCTAAAGCACCTACTTAGAACAGGCTTGGCAGAGCATGGGGACCGCGGTTCAATCCCCCAGCACCACATACCAGCCAGCCGCGCCCCCTGGTGGGCTGAGCTGGACACACACACACACACACACACACACACACACACACACACACACACGAATAAATGAATAAAATTAAAAAAAAATAAAATAAAATAAAAATAAATGCAGCTCAGTACATAGGTCCTGGGTTCAGTCTCCAATGCTGAAAAAAATCTTGAAATTCCTCACTATAGGACCCTCTATGTACATATGGTTGAATTTTGTGTACATTCCAATATATAGTGGAGAATGAGTAAAATAAAAAGATCTAAAATGAAGGGTTTTTTAAATAAAAAAAGAAAAATCAGGTGGGAAACAAAATAACACAGGAAAAAATTGCTCTAGATAGGGCAAGACTAAAGAGTCAACAAACACTGGATAAAATGACATTTTATCTTTGAAGGCGATATCAAGGTAGAAAAAAATGTAAACAAGGTAGTAGGCAAGGAAAGCTGACACTTTAAGCAAAGGACACGGATATTCTGATGAGTCATTTTATGAGTCAGTCTGACAGCAATTTATCAGTCTCAATAGTATGGCTTTACTAGAGAAATTAAGAATTTATTAAATATTATGAAATTCAAACTTCACTGGTCATACTATTTGAAGAACAGATCCAAGTTTATTTTTAACATAACTAAATTTTAATGAAGTTGAGTGCTGTTTTTTATTAAAATTTGATCCAGGGGCTGGAGAGATGGCTCAGTGGTCTAAAGCACCTACTTGAAACAAGCTTGGCAAAGCACAGGGACCACGGTTCGATCCCCCAGCACCACATGCCAGCCAGCCCCGCCCCCTGGTGGGCTGAGCTGGCCACACACACACACAATAAATAAATGTAATAAATAAAAATAAATAAATAATTAAAAAAAACTATTTAAAAAAAAATAAAATAAAATAAAATTTGATCCAAACCTCATGCCACAGTTCACTTTGAAAGGACTTAAATATGACCACTATGCCAAAATTAGTTCTTTCATTATGACTTAGATGAATTTAAGACTGATTATTATCTTGATTCTAAGAGCAATATTCTTTTTAACTCTAGGAAAGTCATTTGTAATGCTGTTCACAAAGATACTCAATAAATACTGATTCCTATCTTGCATTTATTTTTTGATTTCTTTACCCATAACTAAAGAACTTAAATATTTGTGAAGTATTTTTATGGCACAGTTTTTTACTGCAGGTCTTTTATATTTAACAATAAATTTTAAAATTTATATTAATATTTCAGAATAAGCCAGGCATAGTGGTACATGCCCATAATCCCATCACTCAGGAAGCTAAGGTCGGAGAATCCCAAATTCAAGTCCGGCCTGGGCAGTTCAGTGAGACCCTGTCTCCAAATAAAAATAAAGGACTAAGGATGTGGTTTCTGGTAAACAATATATAGAACTAGTTTTCATGAGGGCCCTGAGTGCAATCCCCAGTACTACCAAAAAACAAACAAACAAACAAACAAACAAATCAGAATGTTCAAAGCAATTCTGACATCACAGAATGACTGTATATATTAGAAATCACCGTGAGATCATATTTCTTAGTCTCATAAACTCAGAAAATTTATAGTCATTTCAATTATCCCTATTAAAAAAGGGACAAGGGCTAGTGAGATATCTCAGTGGACTAAGCACCTGCTTAGGCAAGCGCAGAGATCATGGTTCGATCCCCTACACCAAAGGCCATGCCACCTCTGCCCCCAGGTGTGCTGAGGCAGCCACAAAGATGGGGCTTGGTGGGGCACACCTGTAATCCCAGCACTGGGGAGGCTGCAAACAGGAGGGTGACTATGAGTCCAAGATACATAGTGAGATCCTGTACAAAATATATAAAAAATAATAAAAATAAATAAAAATTTGAAAGGGACAAAATTATATTTTTAAAAACCAGAAGAGTCAGGCATGGTGGTGCACACTTCTAATCCCAACACTCAAAAGTTTTTGTTTTTATTTTTGAGACATTGTTTTGTTATGTAACTCAGTGCAGGCTGGACTTAAACTCACTATGAAACACCAGCTGGCCTTAAGCCTGTAGTGCTCCTCCTTTCCTCAGCCTTGCAAGTGCTGGAATTACAGGCATGTGCCATCATGTGTGTCCAGCCTAACAATTTTCACTTTGTAAGTTTATAACCAAACTAAAATATTTTTCAGTAATAAATCCAAAATCATAGCAATTTAACAAATAGTATATCTACAATGAATAAATCATATTAGCTGGAGCATTTTCTGGTAAACAATATATAGAACTAGTTTTCATAAAATTTAGAACTTTGAGTTTCTACAAGGATTACTTGGAACTCAGAAGACATTTTCCCATAAAAACAATATCCAGGGCTGGGAAGATGGCTCAGTAGGGCCTGAGTTCAATCCCCAGTTCAAAAAAAAAAAAAAAAAAAAATCCAGACTGTAACCATTTGTACCTTCAGATGATAATTATATAATACTCAGCCACTATATCTGATTATTTCCATAGGAAAGTACCTCCAAAATTCTGATTGGAAGATCAGAGCATATTTCTTTATATCCCTATACAATTCTTCCAAATTTCAACTCCCCCAAAATTACTGAGACTTCAGCAGTTTAATAAAGGAAAGACAAGGAAAACACTTATTGGTGAAAAGAGAGGATGTGTAAGAATTGTCTATTTGGGCTATGAAGGTAAAAAAAGTATTAAAAGACAGCAAGTCTCTCTCCCTCTCTCCTATGCATATATGAAATGCAGCCAAGATAAAAATAATAAAAATACTGCACTAAAGCTAGGCCTGGTGGGACATGCTTGGAATCCCAGCAACTAGGGAGGCTAAAGGAAAAGGATTACCCATTCAAAGCCAACCTGGGCAACACAGCAAGACATTATTTCAAAAAATAAAATAAAATATTGAATTAAGCTCTCCAATAATAAAAATGACTCTATTTGTTGTTATATTCAAGATATGTAACTTATAAACATGAGCAAGGCATGGTGGTATACACTTACGATCCCAGCACTCAATTGGCTGAGACAGGAGGATCATAGATTCAAGCCCAACCTGAGCAATTTAGCTAGATGCTATCTCTTTTTCAAAAAAGGGGTTTAGGGTGTGCATTTAGCTCAGTGCAAAGACTCTGGAGTCAATCTCCAATACAGTAAAGAAAAAAATATATACTATTTAACTTATAAACATGAAATTAGTCTTCTCTTTTTAAAGACTGCACATATTTTTTCTTCAAAGAACTATCTGGAGAAATAGTAGGCCTCAATCATTTTTACATAAGGTGGTAAACCTTTTCTTCTTCTCATAGGTAAAACAACTACAAGTACTGAATCATTCTTACTCCATACATATAATGTTTCCTTTTTCTATTTTTGCAGTACTGGGGATTGAACTCAGGACCTTGCACTTGCCAGGCAGGAGCTTATTCTCCTGACCTATCTCCCCAGCAATGTTTCCATTTTTCCTTCTCTATCCACTGAAAGAATAGCAGCTCTAAAAATACAAAGAACTCAGTTTAACTTAAATTGTTGCTGTTATTATATTATTAAACTTAAAAGTTTTAGAAAAAAATAAAGCAATCCTCTTTGCTTTTATATCTGGGTAGGCTGCAATGAACAAATAAAAAATATACAGTTTGATATTAAAGGCTAGAAAATAGTGTGTTTTGCTACAAATAAAATAGGCACCAGATTTATAACTTTTACGTGGCAACAACTGTTTAGATTTGAGAGAAAATTAATTAGTTTTCCAGATTTTAATTCATAGGGCAAAAGAATGCTCCCCTTTTTGTCTTCTCTTAAACTTTTGACCCTTTATTGATTGATTGATTGATAGATTGATTGATTGTATTTTAGGGAAGGGTCTACAGGGTGTTCAGCATCTCACTACTAGATCAGACTCGGAGTGATCCTCATGTTTACAGCCTCCCATGAGCTGGGATCACAGGCGTGTGCCACCACGCCCAGTCTCAATTGCTATTCCAGCGCATCCCAGGGGCAGGGCCCGGGGATCGAGTCCCTGGCCCCCGCATCTGCTTGCAGGCGCTTTAATCCACTGAGCTATTGGGCCGGCCCTTTAATCCTTCTATTTATCCATTTCTTATTCTGTGTAAAGTGTAATTTGTGATGAAACAACACATACTACTGCTATGATGTTTCTGCAAAGTAGAAAACACTTTGAATGAAATGGTAAAATTATTATTACTTATGTATTTAGCACAGGGCCTACAGGGTCTCACTACACAGACTGGACTCCTAATGCTCCTCCTGTTTTCAGCCTCCCAAGTGCTGAAATTATAGGCAGGCACCATGACACCCAGTCTCAGTCGCTGTCTCAGCAGGCCCCGTGGCGGGGCTGGCAGGCGGGCCAGGGCTGGTCCCATGTCTGCCTAAGCAGGTGCTTTAATCTGCTGAGCTATCTGGCTGGGCCTGAAACGGCAAGATTATTATCTTGCAAAAACCTACCCAGAAAACACATTTTCTTTCTGAGACACAAAACAGATGGTCATTATCATAAGGAGTCCCAGTTAATAACTTGGGATCTACCAGCTTGACTTCAACATAGTTGGCTGAACTTGAGGTCAACTGTCATTGTCAGTTTCTCCTTCTATATATTTCTCCCCAGGTCTTGTTTGTACAGGATGAGTATCACAGGAACTCCAGGATTTACCACATTTTAGTAAAGAATTTTCAGAGAGTATGCTTCATCATTAAGCTTTATTATTGAGATATTAAAATGATTTCACTGAGCTAATCTCACTTATAAAATTAAAATATATACTTAAAATAGTGTTTAAAACAAAATAAACACTGTATCAAGAGCAGAGTTAAAGTAAGGTTCCAGGGTCCTAAGTCTTAATTTCAAACTAGAACACATATCGAGGATACAAAGGTTCCACAAACATACACCTTTATGATCCTTGAGAATATAATGAAGTTTTGAGCCAGAGAGATAGCTCAGCAGCATAAGTGCCGGCCCAGCAAGTGCAAGGTCCTGAGCTCGATCATTGTACTCAAAAAAAAAAAAAAGAATATAAAGAAATTTTATATATTGTTTAAAAATGTGTCCTGCTAAGAAATCTTTGATATTTATTGGGTGCATATTACTACTACTTTTAAGTCCACAGAGATTAATGTTACTAATAGAAATGTAAAGACAAAACAAAAATAAAAGTATAGAAAGGTATGTTAAAAGATTAAAAAAATATGCTATTACTAACTACTCTAATAGAAACCAGAGAACTTGGACTTCTCATACCTGTTGGATAGTAGGCCTGGGAGAACTGTGCTGAGGGTGTGTAGTTACTATATTTTTGGGAGGAGCTGACCATTGTTTGAGGACCTTGTTGAACGTGCACAGACGTGGCGCTGGGCTGCAGTGTGTAGGTAACCTCAGTTGGAAACCTCTGCAGTACAGGAAATGGAACTCCCTTATCTGAAAATGTAGGAGACGTCTCCACTTGTCCGGGGTGCATCCCAAGGGAACTCTGCCATGTTCTGGGAGGAATCGGGGTCCGATCTAAACCTTTCAGAGGGAAAGTATTGTGGTTGTGGGATGAAGTTGATACGTAGGAATAAGGAGACAGACTATCTCGCCGGAACGACCGGTGAAACTGTCCTACAGCCACTGGTCCTGCATAAAAGAGGAAAAGCACATTTATTAATTTTAGATTACACCATCACACAGCAAAACAAAGATAAAAAACTACTGTTCACCTATCAGCTATTTTTCACACAACAAAAGTTTTCTTTTGGTAAAAATAAGTTCAGAATCTTGGATATGAGATTGCACTTAAAGAATAATCAAATAAACTTTTGTTTGGTTCTCAATTGCCTATCATAAGAGGTAAAGTGATGAAACACTAACAGGAAATCAAAGGTTAAATTAAATATTCAAAGTTAAGAGCCTTTCACAGATGATTCAACCTTCCTACCTTTCACCTCAATTGACTGATCCAGATTTTTCTGGTGTACTAGCTACTCTCTAGTTTTTCATCCATTCTTTCAAACCATTTAAAACTTTAATAATAAACAGAATAAATGCAATATACATAAAGGAATAAATATATAATAAATAAGAATTATAATACAAATCTGGGTGTCATGATGCAAATCTGTAAATCTTAGCATTCTGGAAAGCTGAGGCAGGAGGACAGAACATTTGAGGTCAGCCTGGTAAGCTTAGTAACATAGATCATGCCTCAAAAAATGAAAGAGGGCTGGAGATGTAGCTCAGAGAAAAGGGACCGGGTTCAATCACCAGTACTAGAAAAAACATATGTACACATATTTATTATACACATAATATATACTACACAAACCAAAAAGAAATGCAATATTCTTTGCTTCCTTTCAATTAAAAAGCCTTTTTATAGAAAGTCATGATTAAAAAGGAAACTTTGTTTCCTTAAGGTTCTTTAAAGTATTTCTAATACTGATGCTTTCCAAATAGCAATGGCTTTCTTTTGTTTTTTTTTTTGAGACATATTAAAAATTTTAATGATGAGAGTAATATTGAAATACAGTGTTACTTTAGTCTTACAATATTTGTAAAATCTACACATATTGCCATCAGTTCATACATTTATATATTACTCTTTATTAAAATTCAGCTTGAAGTTTCCTTTTTCCACAATAAAGCCCAATACATTTCCTATATAGATAAATCATCTTGAAAATAGTTTGAAACATGATACAAAAATAAAGGTAAAATTGTCTTTTATAGCTCATGAATATAATTTGAACATTCTTCTTTGTGCTTTGAGATTTAGGTGCAGATGGATAAGGTATAAATAGTACACCACTACTAGGTTCTGGAAGTCATTTGGATTTGAGACATTTTAACTTCAACGTCAGTAATGTAGTTTTTAAATTTTTTCCCATAATTTTATTGATAAACAAATAGCAATGAGACAGTTTCAAATCAAATTGGTAGGACAGTTTCAATAATTCACACATTGCATACATTCTTCCTAGTGGTTAATTGCTATACAAGATGCGGACTTGATATCCTATTTACAAACACCATTAGAACAAATCACTCTATTCATTAAGAGAATGTAACTATATATCTATCCTAACCACTTTGAATACACAGATACAAAATGGACATTCATCTGTATACCCTTTTTTGTTAAGTTCCATTATTTGAATATTATAGGTGTGTAAACTCAGTAAAATGTTCTAAAAGAGTCCAGTAGCCCATAATAGTATTGGGTCTTCTGCTTCACTGGCAATGTCAGAAACTGTTGACCTGAGTCCCCTATAGCTCAACATAACAGCATGGCTTTACTTCTTATATTTCATTTTTATACTTTTATGCTGGACGGTTAAGACCAAGGTAAAGCAGGACCTATGCAACAAGAGTTGTAGCTTTTGGGTCTGATAAGGTTAGTGAAATCCCCTCAGGATTTATCCTGAAATCCTGTACCTCAGAGTGTAGAACCTTTGTCAGTGTCAGCCATGTGGATGAGTCACGGCCATTGCTTGGCCAAAGCAATGGTTTTCAAACCATGGATTAACATCTGAATCACTGGGAAAGTTTGTTAAAAATCCACATATCCAGTCAGGCTTAGAGGAGCAAGACTGTAATCCCAGCACTTGGGAAGCTGAGGCAGGAGTATCACTGTGAGTTCAAGGCCGGTCTGGACTATATGGTAAAGTCAAGGCTAGCGTGAATTACACAGCAGGACCTTGTCTTAAAAAAAAAAAAATTCACATATTCAGATTCAGATACCTGATACAGATATCTTCTTTCCCTTACCTAAAGAGGAAGAGAGAGATACAGAGAGAGAGAATACAGAGAAAGAAAAAAAGGGCAATGAGAAAAGAACTTAAATGTTGCAGGCTAAACTTATAGATTACATTTTTTTTTATGTGAACAAAGCTAGCTAACTCATTCCTAAAAAGAGTTTTCTGTATTAAATTATGTGGTTCACAAATTACTATTGTATTAAACTAACCTGTAAAACAAAGCTAAAATTTTATTTATGTGATACTCAAGTACTACACTTTATTGTATTAGCTACAATAAATACAACAATATTGTATTGAACGATGGCACTCAAATTTCTACTTTTCTAAGTAGACTAATATGTTACACATCTCCCATTCTATTTCTCTTATGTTTTATTAAAGAATAAAGTATTAAATGTTAACTAATACCAACAAATGAGATCATATTAAACTAAAAACTCTACACACCAAAGGAAACAACCAACAGAGTGAAGATAAAACCTACAAAATGGGGAAAAAATGCCAGCCATTCCTCAGAGGACTAACATTAGAATATATAAAGAACAAAACAAAATAACAACAACAACAACAAAAAAACCAGATCCCTCAAAATAAAAGACCCAATCAAAAACTGGGCAGCTAAAATGAACAGACACTTCTAAGAAGTATAAAACATCCAATAAATATGTGAAGAAATGTGCAATATCAGTGGTCATTAGAGAAACGCACCACTGAGATAGCATCTTATTCCAGAAAAAAATGGCTACCATCAAGAAATCAAATAATAATTGTGGGGTGGGATTTTGGGGGAGCAATCCTTCTACATTTTTGGTAGGAATGTAAACACGTACAATTGCTATGGAAATCAATATGGAGATTTCTCAAAAAACTAAAAGTAGAAATTCCATTTGACCCAACCATTCCCAAGAGCTAGTCATTGTCACATTACAGTGGTACATGCATACCCTGTTTAAAGCAGCACAACTCATAATAGCCAAATCTTGGAAATGGCCTATATGCCTACCAACAGATAAATGGATAAAGAAAATGTATTTATACACAATGGAGTCAAAATTTATCATAGGGAAAGATAAACGAGGTATTCTTAGATAAATGTATGCAACCTGAGAATGTAATATTCAGTGAATTAAGTCAGACACACAAGTTTAAATATCGGGGGCTGGGGAGATGGCTCAGTAGAATAAGTGCTTCCTTGGCAAGTACAAGGGCCTGAGTTCAATCTCTGGTTCTGCCAAAAAAAAAAAAAAATTTTAAATATCACATGGTTTCCCTTATGAGAAACTAAAGAGACACAGAGAGCTAGAGAGAGGCAGACAGACAGCACAAAATAGAAGATAAATAGGAAGTAGACAGATCTGTTTCAAATGGATGCAGAATCAAGACATGGAGGGCAGGGAAGAGAAGGGAAAAGAGGTAGGGAAAAAAATTTCAGGGAAAAACAGAACTTTTGTGAATGTAAAGGAACAAGAGTTAGAAGGATCAGGGAGAGACAGAAGAGTAGAGGATGAGAAAAAAAAGAAAAAGGAATTAAGATTATATAGATGTACCAACTTCCCGCAATGAATGTACTCATCATGTACTGTAAACATGTACTAATAAAAAAGGATAAAATAAGACTGGGTGTGGTGGCACATGCCTATAATCCCAGCACTTGGGAGGCTGAAAACAGGAGGATCACTATGAGTCCAATCTGTGTAGTGAGACCCTGTAGATCCTGTATTAAACACATAAAAAAGGATAAAATAATTCATTTATGACTTTTAAAAAAGAATAAAACATTCATATCAATAATAAACAAATATATGCACACATTTTAAGCAACACAAATTCTGGAGCCCTGAAAATCAAGAATTCTTTATCCAGTAAAGGAAAAAGTCCTAGATCAGAAGACTGCATGTGTTCAAATAGTAGATCTCTTAGAAATGACTTTCCCTTTTTCCTTTAACGTACAAAATATTATTTTTGTGATGGCACTTGACTGGAAATTCCCTAAGTACACACACATTGAACTTACCATTAATGATTCTTTATTTTCCTAAAGAAACTTACTCTTCAAAAAAGTGTTTCTGAATGTCACAAACTGCCCACCACTTGACCCTTGTGTGCTTTATGTATCAAAATATTGCCTTTAGTGTACAATATCTTGATAGTTCTTCTACCTCTTTTAGGATAAACTAAATGTTAATAACTGATACAGCTAAAGAATTCTCTATCTTGATTTCTCAAATTCTATTTTACATTTTAATTAAAATATAAATCTATCACAATAAACTAGTAGTTGTCAGGATTAGAAGAGTGTCCCTTTAGATTTGTTTTCTGTTTGTTTTTGCTTTTAAATAAAGAACTAAAAGATGTTGAACTCTTACTCTCCTGTTAAGGTTTACCTCATAGGACTCTATTCTGACCAACTTTGTAGAACATCATCTATGTCTCCAAAAGATCTTTAAAATTCATGTGGCAATGTTTCAATCTAAAATTCTACTATTATGGACTACTGGATTCTTAGAATATTTTGCTGAGTTAACACACCTATAATATTCAAATGATGGAACTAAATAAAAAAGGGGATAGGGATGAAAGTCCACTTTGTATCTGTGTATTCAAAATGGTTAGGATAGATATATATAGTTACATTCTCTTAATGAATAGAGGGATTTGTTCCAATAGTGTTTGTTTTGTTTTGTTTTGTTTTGTTTTGTTTTGTTTTGTTTTTGCAGAACCAGGGATTGAACTCAGACACTTACTGAGCCATCTCCCCGGCCCTCTAATAGTGTTTGTAAATAGGATATCATGTTTGCATCTTGTACAGCAAATAACCACTAGGAAGAGAATATGCAATGTGTTAATTATTGAAACTGTCCTACCAATTTGATTTGAAACTGTCTCCTTGCTATTGTTTCTCAATAAAATTATGAAAAAAAAATTCTAGAAACATAGGACGGGATAGATTCCAGCTTCTAAAATATTTCATTCCTTTTATGAAAATGAAACTAGTCAATTCACAGGGAAGAGCCCTAAAACTTATTGAGCCTGAGCAAAAAGAGATTATCTTCTTTCCAGAATTAGTAAAATAATTCTAATCTTATTTTAGAACCTTTTGACAAATATTGGAAAACAAATTGCCACTAAAAACAAAATTCAACAAGGAGACTAAAAAGTAGAAAACATGGGATTTTCACATTTCTTATCATGAATATTCTTGGAAGGTGAACAGGACAGTTAACTCAATGGAAATAAATAAGAGAACTAGGTTCTAAAATAGGATTCTACTATAAAAGGAATATTCAAAGAACAAGCTGAAGTAGAACACAGAAAACAAAATAGAAATCAGGATGCAGCTGACTGGCCAGGCATAAATCAAGGCAAGATTCAAGTAGAATAGAAATTAGGTGTGGAAAAAAAAAGGAGCACTAAGAACTTAGAACACATGTAATAGAATTATTTTCCACCTAAACCCATGACACAACGCCTTAATGAACCATAAAAAGTGCATAAAAATTACCTAGTCATACATAAACTGGCACGTTACCTATATTCAAAAAGCATGAATTAAATTTGTTTTAAACAATCTCTAAAATGATGACCAGGCCAGAGCTAGGCATGGTGATGGAGGCTTATAACCCTGGCACTTGGGAGGCTGAGGCAGGAGGATCACTGTGAGTTCAAGGCTGGTCTGGACAACATAGTAAGACCTTGTCTCAAAAATAACAAAAAATAAAAATAAAAATAAAATGATGACCAACTGAGCTATAAATGAATAAAATCACTGTAGATAGCCTTTATATTTCTCCAGTTAAAATGGTGTTTTTAAGGTACAACTGGGTTTAAATAGGAAGAAACGAGATCAAAGAACACAAAAGAGTAAGAGTTGTTTTTTCTGTATCAAAATACTGCCTTTAGTGTGCAATATCTTGATAGTTCTTCTGACCTCTTTTAGGATAAACTGAATGTCAATAACTGATGCAGCTAAAGAATTCTCTATCTTGATTTCTCAAATTCTAGTTTATATTTTAATTAAAATATGAATCTAGGGGCTGGGGAGATGGCTCAGTAGAATAAGTGCTTCTCTGGCAAGCGCAAGGGTCTGAGTTCAAGCCCCGGTTCCGCAAAAAAAAATGAATCTATCACAATAAACTAGTAGTTTCAGGATTAGAAGAGTGTCCCTTTAAATTTGTTTTCTGTTTGTTTTTGTTTTTAAATTAAAAACTAAAAGACGTTGAACTCTTTACTTACTTTCCTGTTAAGGTTTACCTCATAGAACTCTATTCTATGTTTCTTTCTTTAAAGTGGTTATCTCATTTGTCCCAAGAATGTATTTCTAGTCTTTATGCTATAGTACCGTCTCTATCTTTCCCCATGTAATTCCCCACCAAAATCAATGTCTATCACTTCAAAGTGACTTACTATTCCTTTAGAATTCCTTTAGAACATTCCTAAGCCATCGCTTTTTCCAACTTGTTAAAAGAACTTAGACCTCTGTCTTCTAAACTGCACACACGGGCAAGCATTTTCCAACTTGTTAAAAGAACTTAGACCTCTGTCTTCTAAACTGCACACACGGGCAAGCACAGAGTCCTGAGTTCAACCCCCAGTATTGCAATAAATAAATAAATTAAATTGATTAATTAAAACTGCACACACAACCTAGTCTTTTTTTTTTTTTGGCAGAACTGGGGATTGAACTCAGGCCCTTGCGCTTGCCAGGGAAGCGCTCATTCTACTGAGCCATCTCCCCGGCCCCTACAACCTAGTCTTTTAATGGACCTAACTTAAATTGAACATAGTATCATTTGCATGTTTAATATTTTTCATAATGCAAAAATAATCCAGATTGCTTGTTCTCTCTTTTGTGTATGTTTTCACAGAGGGTTTTGATATACAGTCCAGGCTGACCTCCAGCATGCCACGTTATCTCAGGTTGGTCACAAACTTGAAGTTCTTGTACCTCAGCTTCCTGAGTGCTGAAATTGCAGGTTTGTATCACCATGTCCAGCTTTCAGATTTATGTTAAATCCATTTTAACATGATGAAAATATTTCTACTACTTTCCTGGGTAAAGGTGAAGAATTCTCATTATTATAACCTGTTGCTTTTTTGGTATGGTGCTTTATATCATGGACCCTTTAAGCAAGAAAATTTTGTAAATAAGGAGAGGAAAAGGAGGTTGAAGGGATAATAGGAAAATGGGAGAAAAGAATCTAATTATGTCATGTACAGTATAAATTCCCTATGATAAATGTGATCATTATGTACACTTAAAATATACCAATAAATGTAATTAATAACAAAAAAGAGTATATTATTAGCCTCATCTTTGTGGCAAAGTAAAAGGAGGATCCATGGCCATAAAATAATTCATTACAATTAAGGTTTCTGAACCTTTACTCACTCCAGATTTATACATGGGTTTTCAGTTTTGAGAGATCATAGACACTAGTAAAGAATCCAAAGGCTTTACATGTGTAAAATTCTTTTGAATGGGACCAGGGAGATAGCTCAGCAGCATAAGTACCAGCCTGGCAAGCCCAAGGTTCTGACTTGGATTCCCAGTACCGCAAAAACAAAATTCTTTTGAACTAGAACTTGACAGATACAAAGAAAACCATGTTTGCCTTACATTTGTCTAACAATACACCTAAAATTGTCAAGTTCTCAATAGCTGCAACAAATGTTTAGTCAATTCCAGAAGAAACAATTTCTTGGAAACCATTTATTTTTGCCCATAAGTTACTAAGTACGGTCCAGCATCCTACATATTACTTACAAGCCTTAAATGTGATTATTGTCATAACATTTCTTAGAAGACTTATTAGATATCTCAGTGGGTGGAAAGTGCCATGTTTTTTCAAGGACAAACCCATTCAAGGTACCTTTTCCAGGTTCCCTTGGATGGTATAATGTTCTAATTTTTCTTGGCTGTGACTTTGTTCCTTCCCGGTTTTAACCCATGGAGCTTTGCTTCTTGCTGGAGCCAGGAGACCCTCAGGTTTCCTTCAGACCCTGTATTTCAACAAAGAACTACTTATCCTAGATGTTCACAGTGGAAAGAATGGGCCTTAGGAAGGTAAATGACTATGGAGTTTTAAGAGCAGGTAAATTCTTGGGGTTCTAGCTGTCACAATCCCAACTCTAGGGTTTAAATTCGGGGTTTCAACCCTTGAAGAAGGGTGGAATGAGAGTCTAAAGCAGTGTCTCTCTTGTTGCTGGTAAATGCTTAGGATCCCTTTGGAGGAAGCATTAAGGGCCTGGTGTGCTGGTGCCTGCGGGAATGATGGAAGTGACCTCACCACCTGCCTCTAGGGCCCCGGGTCCCTGCGCTCTGCTCTCCAGGGCGGTTGCTCCCTGGCGCCTGTGCGCCCTGAGGACAGGCTAGGGTCCGGGTGGCCCTGACTCACCGTGCGCCTCCGCCCGCGGCCCTGCGGGCTGTGGAGGTGACTCCTGGTGCTGCAGCGGGGAGGTGGAGGCGGAGGCGGAGGCGGAGGCCGAGGTGATGAGCAGCCGCTGGAAGCGGTTGGGGGGACGGCAGGGCACCTCCAGGCCCGCCGCCAGCTTGGCCTTGTTGGCGCTGGTGAGCCTCTTGAGGTGCACGAGCAGCTGCGGCTGGTCCCGGCGGAAGTGCGGGCTGTGGAAGTGGTGCAGCGGCCCGTCCCCTGCCGGCCCCCCGGGCCCTGGCCCCGGCCCTGGCCCGCCCAGCACCACCTTGCGGAAGCCGTAGAGGTTGAGCTGGCGGATGAAGCTGGTGAAGTTGGTGGTTTTGAAGAGCTCGGGCTCGGCCCCCGCGGCCCCAACGCCGCCGCCCCCGGCCCCGGCCCCGGCCCCGGCCCCCGGGCTCGGAGGGCTCAGGAGCTCGGCCTCGAAGAGCGGCTGGTCGATGAGCAGCCCCTCTCCGCGGCCGTCCCAGCGGATCGAGCGGTACCGGGGGCTGTTCACCAGCCGCCACAGCTTGGCAGGGAAGTTATTGGGGTTGATGGGCGTGGAGAGCAGCGCCTCCTCCATGGCCCCTGCCGAGCCCAGGGCCTCGCCCCGAAGAGCCTGGCTCCCTCTCCCACCCCGTTCTCGATCCCCCCCACCCCGGCCTTCGCTTCGCCCTGCCCCCTCCTGCCTGCGCCTCAGCCCCCGGACCGTTGGCGCAGTCCCTGCTGCCGGCGCAGCCAATGAGGCCTCGAGTTCCTGCCACGCGCACCCCGAGGTGGCCACGGGCACGCGACTCGCGGGACGAGGCCAGAGGCCACATTCCCTCCAGGTCCCGCACGGGCCGCTTCGGAGGGAGGAGCACTGCCCACAAGGAAGTTCTATGTCCTGCAAAGAAAGAAGTCCAGTTACGCACCACCGAACACGAAGGGTGGGACCCTTGAACCCAGCTGGCTGTGGCATTCAGAATGCAGAAGGCTGCATTAAGTGACAGAAAATGCTTCCTGAGAACAAAGCGCCAAACTTCACCAACTGCTGAACTGCTGGTCTCCAAATCAAAATGATGGGATGGAAGTACAATATTATGAATCAATTAATTCATGTTTAAATAGCTTTTTTTTTTTTTTGGTTCGGAACCGGGGATAGAACTCAGGCCCTTGCACTTACTTGCCAGGGAAGTGCTTATTCCACTGAGCCATCTCCCCAGATTTATCTTTGAAAATATATTCATTCATGGCAATGTTTTGCTCAAAACAGTTAATTCAAGGTGAGATAAGCATTATGTTTGGCAAAAAAGAATCATATTCGAACCGAAATACAATTCTGTGTGCTTTTTCAACCCACCACTGCTGACATTTGACACAAGAGAAAACTCACTTGAGATGGGATAGACTTCTACCGAATCCATAAGAATAAATCCTGCCCAGTCAATAAATACAAATATAAGAGGTGTTGTGCTCATAAAAAAAAAAAAAGTCCATTTTAAAAACAAATCATCAGAAAATGATGTAAAATTTTCTTATGGGCAGAAGAACAATGAGTATTATGTTTTCACAGAAACTAAAATAAAAAGACCCAACAAAGCAGCACTAATATAGAGATTTTATTTAAACCATATTGAGTTTTTACAGCACATTGCATGTTTGTCACAACGCAACTGCACAGTTTGGATTTTTGGCCACATTATGTCACTTACACCCACAACAGCTCTGAAAGGAGTATTTGATGAATCTATCTGAGCCAAGAGCCCAGAGTCTCTCTCCAAGGCCATGCAGTTTATTCACTGATGGGACAGTCCCTCTAAACAGCCACACAAAGTAGACAGATACAGTCTCCCCATGTTATCAATCTTATACCCTCCAAGACAGGCAGAGTGAAGTGCAATGTAAATCAATGTAAATCAATTTTAACTTAAAAAACCACTCATGACTGGCAGTAAGTTTTAATAATTGAGAAAATGCTTAAAAGAATTTTATGTATCAGAGACAAGGAAGAGTTTGTTATTTTTTTCAATGATCTCTCAGGAATTTCCCAGACACAAAATCTCCATTATTCAGCTCCATTTTAAAAAAAAGTTCTGCTAGGCTGACCTAAATATGCCAAAACTTTTTAGGTTACATCCATGGCAAGTATAAAAGAAGCACAGATGCTTCTCTGTAGGACTGAAGTAAAGGTCAGGACAAATAACAATTCTTGTTCTAAATGCAGATTTTAGTTATTTTGGAATGATTTTTTTTCTTCAGAGTAGAAGTGAGAAGGACAACTACAATAGCTTTAAAACAGGATACACCTAAATGTAATTTACTTTTTACACACAAATGATTAAGCAAAATATATAAAGGAAATTCTAGTGGTTTCATAATGGGTCAAGGAGACTGTATCTGTCCAAACCACAGTACATGGCTATATCACGGTATCTTTTGGTTAAGTGCCACTGGTACATATTAAGATGAAAAACAAAATCAAAACAAAAAGTATGTTTGGTCCAAATGGACACATTTTATCTCCCAATTTTGGTATCAAGGCTTTTCTCTCCTGTTTGGGTTCCATTGTTAAGTGCACAGAAATAGACAGCAGCATTTATACGGAAACCCTCACATACCAAACAGCATATTCTAGGAGGTAAAAACCAAACACTAAGTTCTACCCTCAAGGTGTCAAGTGTTCAGGATAAGAAGCAGTGTGACCCAGAGGAGGCAGCAGCCAAGGGAAAGACAACATGGGGGAAGTGGGCAATGGAACAACAAAAACCTTTGTTTTGTTTTCATGCCAGGAGAGGATCAAGGTGTAGCTCCTGTGTTAGCACCAGGACAACTAGGAAGTCAGGCGCAAAGGGTAGGGCACAATCAGCAGATATTTCACAAGGATAATTTTTGCTTTTCCCTTCTCATTCTTCACAGTGCATACTTCAAGAGCTGCCTTCACAAAGTGAAGAGGCATCTGCCTTCACAGCTCAAAAGAACTGATTTTTGCCATGACTAAACATCAACAGAGTTTTTCTGTTCCCCAAAATGTCTTACTGTTGAGAACTGTCCCCCTAAGCTGAATATTCACTGATGCTGGCTGATGAGCCAAGTGAAAAACACACTGAAACCTTCACTTGTCAAACCAGTCAGTCCTTAAGCCAAACTCCACAGAAAGTACTAATGCAACTAGAGGGAGTGCCTCTAAAGACTGAGCCTTCATGCACAGACACAGAGCACAGAGGTACAGAATAGAGTTCATCTCAAAGAGGATAGGAATTCCTATCTTGTATAGTAGTATCTGCTTTTTTCAAGGTGGAGAGATGGGTCTGGTTATCACCTGGAGTTTGGTTACACATATGCCTTTCTATTGCTGTTTGGGCACTTTGCACCAGGCAGTATCTTGTGACCCTCCATGATAAAGAAGTCACCAACTCAATATTAAGGTCCCAGACTCTAGGTCTGCATCAGACCATTACCCCAAGGTGAGGGTCTCTCCAGTAGAGGACCTCTGCCAAATTGAAATTCCTCTGCTCCAGTCTCAAGGTACCAAGGAGGATTTCTCAAGACGGTATCTTTGAGCTCTGTGATTTCATGAGCCACACCAAGGAACCTTCCACACTAAACCTGAAGTAGAGCCTCCCTTCAAACCTGCTAAAATTGGACAGGTCATCTCCTCTGGCATTCAACTGGAAGCTGTCGCGATAGGTTTCTTCAGATGTTGGCTCATGAGTTCCCTGGCACGAGACACTTGAATGTGTTCATAGCATGAGTTACAGACGAGAACTGGGTCATAGAGCTGTTGATCAGGGATGGGCAGCTTCAGGTGGCAGCATCCAGCACAAAATACATTCCCACAATTTCTGCCAAAGCACAAAGAAAAACTTCACCAGAAATGCCAAGTAACTGAGAATACATGAGTCAAAAGCCTATCAATGAATAAATGAAAAGATTGAGGACAAACACAAATAGTTCCCATAAGGATGCCTTCATTTTCAGATTGATTCAATTTAGTTCTACACACATGTACTGCACTGCTTTATGAGTCACAAAAACATCTCACCTGCAGTGGTGTCTTCGTTTGGCCAACCAGAACTCACAGTCACAGTTATAGCAGTGTGATGCCATATGGTCTGGAACCCAGCGGGTCACCTAACAGAAAGACAACGAAAAATTCCAGGTCTTTATCTATAAGGTAGAAAAGCAACACTGCAACAAGGAAAGCAGCTCAGGAAAAAAATGACAAAGCTGGTCTTTATGACTTGACTACACTACTTGCCTACAAAGATGTCACTTGGCTGGGGGAGAGCATGTCACTCATCTCTGAGAAATATGATAAATGTTCTGTCCCTCATAAGTACCCAGCACACATACCTCAGTTTCCTTCTTATCAACAGGTTCCCAGCTTGCTTCTGAGAGGCAGTCTTCACTTTGATCAGAGCCAAAATCCTCTGTATCACTGTCATCTGACTCTTTCAAACATGTCTGAAGAGAAAACAAAGATGTCAACATTCTCATTATCGCTACCACTTATTATTTACCATGTGTCAGGCAATGTTCTAAGTGCTTCACATGCATGAACTTATTTCTTTAAAATAGTATTAGAGGGCCAGGGATAGCTCAGCAGCACCTACCTGGCAAACATGAGTCCCTGAGTTCAGTTCCCAAAACAAAAAACCAAACAACCACCACCAAAAAAAACAATCTTAAGTTGTACACTGTTATCATTATTTTACAAATAAGTACACTAAGCCACAGAGAAAGTTAAGAGATGTAAGTGTAAAGCTGGGATTTAAACCTTGTATACCTGGCTTCAGACCCATGTTGTTGACCAACAGTGCTGTACCACAGCACTGAAGACTATTACTCTTGTTATATGTTAAACTAGACATTGGCAAATAATGGCCCACATGCCAACTCCAGCTTGTTTTTGTAAATCAAGTTTTATTGTCCTATAAAAGCCACAGTAAATAGTTACGGCATAGACTACAGTCCATACAACCTAAAATATTTATTATCTATCCTTAAAAAGTTGGCTGTCTTCTACTTAAAGCATCACCCTAAATCACAAGAAGTTGTTAGTCCTGTCCACTCTGCTAGCAGGGAACTAGGAGTGCTCTTAACAGAAGGAAGGGAAGTGTGCATGTAGACAGCAAGCTGTTGTGGGGAGAAAATGGTTCTAGAAGCTCCCCCAAGACTGCAGTGCCAGGACCTGAGGAAGCCCAACACAGTGAAGCCTCAAAGGTCCTCATCACCTCTCACCTGGGTTATTCCACATGTCCCAACCAGCCCCCCACAGTGTCTCAACTGCCTCATCAAAATTCTACCCTGTTGCTAGAGTAGGTTTCTTAAAATACAAATCTGATCATTTCACTTACTGGTTTGAAATTTCATTGCCTTGAAGGTAAGATCCAAAATTCTAAAAATGGTCCTCAAGCCGACCTTTCCAATCACCATCTAATTCTCCAGTGTCACTTCCCATCACACAACCCAATTCTCCTTCATAGTCCCACAGGTGCTGCTATGAAGACACATATACACCAGACTGGAAGTGGTGGTGCATGCCTGCAATCCCAGCACTTGGGAAGACTGAAAACAGGATGATCACTACAAGTCTGATCTATGTGGTGAGACCCTGTAGGGCCTGCTTCAAAAAAAAAGACACACATACACCTACATGCATGCATTCCTTTGTTTAAGCCATGCCAATGAAGTACCTAGTGCCTCAGTGCTTCCACAAATGTCTCTTTGCTCTCCTTGTCTACATAACTATATACCACATTCATCAGCACTCAGCTCAACCACTGTCTTCTCAAGAAAGCCTTCCTCGACTGTTCAGTGTACTCAAGCCCGATAACAACTGATGCCTTCCTCTATTTCACACTTACGACATCATTCTAATTGTCTTTCATCCTAGAGCCCAAGCTAACTTAGTGGCATACAGCAAGTATACAATGAACAGATAGAGGCTGGACAGAATACATTCAGGGAAGGCATCTGGGGAATACTTACAAAATCATCCTCATAGTCCATGGGAGGCTCTGCTGGAGGGGCACAGCAGTGACGGATATCCAGCCTCATCTGAAGCTCACGCACCTGTCGACGGAGTTGCTCTACCTCTTGCTTGTATCCTGCTTCAATCTGCCTTAATCTATGCTGGATTACATCCGTGGGAAAGGGTAGTCCATCATCATCCAAATAGAGAGGAGGCACTGGAGAAGGGCAGCTCAGTGGCACAGGCTTTGCGCTGCAAACTTGCTTTGGATGACCAGATGACCACATCCTGTTTTTTCCTCCTGGGCCAGTACAGTGTCCATTGGAATGATTAGAGCAGACAGGTGATTTCACACCTTCTCTCTGAGCCCACTGGCCCCCAAAGCAGGGCCCTGTGGCCCTCATCTGCTTGCTGTTTGACCGCTTACTACAACAGCCATAGGAAAGCAGCCGCCTAGGGGTATTCTCCCCACTTGGGAATGATGTTACCATCCCTTGGAAGCTGTCCCAGTTGGACCCCAAAAAAGAGAACTCACTGATTTGGCTCTGAGAAACTGGCTTTCGGGCTAATTCCAATGGCATTTTTCCAAAGCGAGGATTTTCCAGTATCTGCCCATTTCTACTACTTCCTTTCTTGCCAGTGTCTTCCTCCCTATGGATCAGATCCAGCACAGAACCAGGCTGTTCCTGGTGGGAGACACCTGGCAGAGACACTGGGGGGTCTTGGCTGAGGAAGTCCGCACTTGGTTCCACAGAAATTTGGCAGGCAGCACTTGGTGGGTTGCAAAGGGTGCCCAGACTACAGTCCAGAGCACACCTAGGGGGCCTACCCAGAACACAGTCTAGCTGGGCCTGCTTGGGAATACCCATGAGGGAGTCCTGGGAAGACTCAGGGAGATCACTGTCTCCATCACACTTGCTGGACACAATCTTAGAAAGTGCACTGACAGCTTCTGATTCAGGACAATTTTCAGATGGCTCCCCTGAGCCATCAAAAGTCCTACCCAGTTCATCCTGGGCAGAAGGATCTGGAGCTGGTGTCATGTTCTGTCCCAGGACTTTGATTTCAGGATCAGAGGTGTTGCATTTCATTTCCTGGGGCACAGCAGTATTAAGCAGCTTATAACTTAGCGAATAGCTTTTATGACTCTTCAAAGGCTTATTGCTCAAGTAGTCTTTCTGGCTGCTCGGCAGAGGGGAAGGGAGGCCCGTTTCTCCCATAGTCTGCTGGGGACCTCCTACCCCAGAGTCCATGAAGGCTGTCTCTGAGCCCTCAGGATTGCTGTGCCATGGCTCCAGGCCAACTCTAACCTCCTGACAGTGGTTATTCAGGTTAGGGTCACTGGATGTCCGAGTCAGGGGGCTACTTGTATCACAGGCAGAAAGAAGATCATCCATGGATCTGGTTTTAGGTAACCTGGAATAACAGACAACACAGTATCTCAAGATCAGAACATGGGAGCTACCTACAATATTTAGAATCAGGTCATGATTAGAGCAATATCAAAACCAGCATTAAGCTGGGCATGATGGCACATGCCTGTAATCCCAGCTACTCAGGAGGCTGAGCCAGGACGATTATGAGTTTGAAACCAGTCTGAGCAATTTAGCAAGATCCTGTCTCAAAATATAAATATTTTTTAAAAGGGCTCAGTATATAGCTCAATGCAAGAAAACCAAACCAAACAAGACAACATCTACATGATATGACGTTTAAGATTACAACCCAAAAAATAAATAAATAAATAAATAAATAAATAAGGTTACAACCAATGTTCACTAAGTGTCTACTTTTCAAAAAGCAGAAGACATGGACCTCATGCTCAAGAATTCAGGAGCTATGCTCAGCTTTTGTCAGTCCTCAACCTACACAATTTCTTTGGGAAATCTCAACCACTCCCATTAACTTCAACTACCTGCTATGTTAATGCTTTCTAAATCCATTATTCCAGGGGCCTGCCCCTTAGCTCAGTTCTTTAAGTGGCTGCTTCAACAAAGCAGCCAGCCTCAGGTTGCTGTGGTTCGATCCTCAGAACTCAAGCCAGCCAAACCTGCCCTGAAGGCATTCGGAGCCAAAAAAAATCCATTATTCCAGCCAGCTCTGCACCTGAGCTTCACACCTAGTAGTCCACTGTCTCTGACACGGTAAGCCAGAAAGGAAGTAGGTTTTGCAGTCAGACAACACAGGCTCTAACAATTACCTATATGATTTCAAGAAAGTTACTTAATCTCTGAGATATTTGGTTTCCTCTTATGGAGATGTTATAAGGATTCAAAACATAAATAAGCAATCACAAACTTATGAAGACAACACAACTCTTCATGATAGCTTTTTATAACCACTTGGCACAATGCCCCTCTGATTGATCAGGCCTCAGGAAAACTTCTGCAAGCAGATGCACTCAGAGTTCTAGAGGCATTCATATACACCAAATAGGTAACTGACATTTTTCTTTTCTTCTTTTTAAACTGGGGATCAGACCTTGCACTTTCAAGGCAGGTGTTTGTGCTGCTGAGCTATATACCTGACCCAGTAACAGACATTTTTAAGAATGGCCGTCCTGAACTTTTTTTTTTTTATACTGGGGTTTGAGCCCATGGTCTTCAACTTAACTATCTCCCCGTAATTTATTCTGAGACAGGATTTCACTAAATTGCCCATGTGGAACTCAATCTCATGATCTTCCTGCCTCAGCCTCCCAAAGTACTGAGATTATAGGCATGTACCACTCTATTTCACTCTATACTAATCTCTAACACAGTTTAATATCCTTAGAGCAATAAGAAGCTAGGGAAATGCAACAAAACTAAGAGACTTCACTGACTAGTTCCCTCTTTTTAGATGACTCAGTTCAATCCCTAAACGCAGGATTTAAGTACTTGATTTTTGAATGCTATTATAATAAATGCTCTGCATATATTTTTATGTTTGATTTTTTGATTGGAAAAAGTTGGTTTTTATGAGACAAGGTCTCACTCTTGTAGTTCAGGCTGGCCTGGATTCACAGTAATCCTCTTGCCTCAGCCTCCTGAGTGCTGAGATTACAGGCGTGTACTACCATGCCTGGCATTTATAATTATTATTTTTTTAATGACAGGATATTTCAAGAAGGTAGTGGTTCTGGTTATAGTCTCTAGAGTCTCAGAGCAGGGACTCAACTCTCAGGCTGGCAACTTTTGAGCTGTGTGACCTTAACTTCTCTAAGCCTCAGTTCCTCGTCTGTAGAAGTTAAAGTATCTACCACATAAAACCATTTGAGGATTAAATAAAATCATCCATTCCACAGTGCTTCCTATGACATTATTGCTCTTACGCTTAGGAACCTTGGCATAACTATGTTACTTGAATCCCTAGCTTTTAGCACAGAACCAGCAAAATAATTTGAAAAATAAATGAAGTTAAAAATCTAACATCAAGTTTCCACTACTAGGTAGCAACTAAATGGAAAGGCATAGCAAAGTTCAATCACTGGTAAACATCAGGAGCTTCCAGGACCTACCAAACAAGAAGAGCCAAGAATGAGGACTAAACTACTTAATTTGTTGTTTGCTTTGTCTGGTTCAGTTTGGTTGGGGTTTATAGTACTGGAGATTAAATCCAGGGCCTCTCACATGCCAAGCAAGTGCTCTACCACTGAGCTACATCAGGTATGGTTTGGTTTGGTTTTTTTTAAGTACCACCATTAACTTTTTCTTTTCTTGCTTTACTTTTTTTAATGAACATATGAAGGAAAAGTAAAACTAACTTCCACATAATCTCTATCTAGATCATGTAGCATTAGCTTCCCATCCTCCATAAATGCTGGTATGGACAATACAGTAGTCCCTCACTATTTCAGTTTGACTTTCATGGACTGTTTCGCAGGTGTTCAAAAAATATTAATCTAAATTATTTATCATGGATTTTTCACTATATCACAGGACTTTGCAGAACCATACAGTATATACATGGTGTTAAAATTATGTACATTTATGAGTTCAGAAAATGGTTAAAAACAGAAGTATTTTTAAAAGTGTGGGAAAGGTTAATAAGAGTATGACATGGCTTTATAAAGCCTTAAAATACATACAAATATTAAAATAAATATAACATCGCTACTACACTGATTTTCACTTATCACAGGGGTGTCTGGAATGTAAACTCCACAATAAATGAGGGACCACTGTATTGTCCGAGGAGTCTGGGATGAAGAGAGCTCATCCAGCTAGGGTGGTCAAGGAAGGCTAGAAAGAAAGGGTAGGATTTAAACATGTTGAACTTCAAAAGAAGAGGAGAAAAGATAGCAGGACATTTTGATCCAGGTAAAAAAAGCAAAAGTTAGCTGGTTATTACATAAACTTCCTTTAAAAATCTTTATACCACACATTCCTCTCAACCCAACTTTCCTTTTGAGCTATCTAAATCGCCCCTGTGCTATATCACCTTATCTTTCTTTCTTTTCTTTTCTTTTTTTTTTTTTTTTTTTGTGGAACTGGGGTTTGAACTCAGGCCCTTGCACTTGCCAGGGAAGCGCTTATTCCACTGAGCCATCTCCCCAGCCCCTCACCTTATCTTTCAATACCAACTTCCTTGCATTTCCTTTTCTCCCCAAACTTGCTATTTCCTCAACTTTTCAATGTCTATGGTGTTATAAACAGTCTCCTAGAATCTAAGCTCAGAAACTTGCACCTATATTTGATATCAAAGAGACTTTGGGTCTTCCTCACTGTGCATTTTCACCCTCCAACTTTCAACTAAGACCATAGTTTGCCTATGATTTCTCTACTGCATTTCTGAATGTAACCTTTTCTCTTCCTCAAGGGACTCATTTCCTGAGATCTGAACTACTGTAACAGTGTTGGCTGGTCTCTGTGTTGCTGAACATCCCATTGTCAATAGGTCATAATGACTTCCTACACTAACTTTCTACCAGCAAGCAGACCAAAACAAATTCTCTACTATAATGTTTAAAACCCTTAATAACCATATAATATAATATGATATATTATAATATAATATATAAGCTAAGCTATATCCTGGGCCAGGGATTTAGCTCAGTGGTACAGCACCTGCCTGGCAAGCCCAAGGTCCTGAGTTTGATTCCCATACAAAAAAAAAAAAAACCTATCCTACATGGTTTTCTTTCTATGCCTCAAAACACTCCCTTCTCAAATGCTGCTGGCTCCAGAGAGGATCTTTTTGCTTAAAAACACTTCTCTAATATTCAGTTTCTTTGGACCACTTTCAACTAACTTTGTTACCAAGTTCACAACTTCCTTTATCCCACACATTTATTTCCCACTTAAAAATGTAATAAAGTACATATGATATACCAGCCCCTGGGCTACACTCTGGGACACAGAAAAGCCGTAATTTTTGTCTGGCCCTTCATGAAAACTTGCTGAATAATGTAGTCAAATGACCTTTTAAAAAAATATCCAGCTGTGCACAGTGGTGCCTGGCTGTAATCACAGCTACTCAGGAAGTGGCAGCAGGAGGATCATAAGTTTAAGGCCAGTCTTAGCAACTTAGTGAGTCCATCTTGAAATAAAATTTTTCAAAAAGGGCTGGGAATATAGTTCAGTGATAAAAGTGCTTGCCTAACATGCATGAAACTCTTGGTTTAACCCCCAGTATCACATTGGGTAACAAAAACAAAAAATTCATTTGTCCAATAGCCTTGAACTACATATAGTCTTACTTACTTAGACACTGACATTGAATTGTTCTTTAGTTGTTCTACGTCTTACAGTTTTTTTTAAAAAATCTCTTTAAAGTAGGATCAGTAACTTTGATGTCCTGGTATAGCCCACAAAACCAAGTTCAGTACTAAGCAACTTATAGATAGTAAACATACTGAATTAATGTTAGATACCAAGGTAAAGCAATGATTAAGTGGTTCAGGGCTCACTGAATAGTTGATAAGAAGTACGACCTCTCTCCCTGGAAAAGTAACTTTATGACCCTACATTCAAATTATTCATACTTTAGGGAAAATGAAAAATCAGAAAATTCCTGAAGCCTATTCCCTGACAATGGACTTTGTTCAAAAGACCTGAACATAAAATCAAAAATTTATGATGTTGGATTTTTGTGGTCCTTTGTAATACTCAACCTGCCAGGCATGGTGGCACATGCCTGTAATCCCAGCACTCGGGAAACTGAGGCAGGAAGAGCACTGTGAGTTTGAGACTTGCCTGGGTTACAAAGCGAGCTTAGGCTCCCTGAACTGCATAGCAAGACCTTGTATATGTATATATGTATATAATTTATTTATATATTTTTATATATTTATATATTTATGATGTTATATTTTAACTTTTAAAAACTTTGGCCAAGAAACAAATATCTAAATTTGTAACATATTTATATATCTTTTGAACATAACATTTTTGTTCCTAGGAAGCAAATCTGGCAGAAATAATAGCACAAATACAAACATATATGCATGGATATGTATCTAGGTAGGTGTGTAGGGGTGTGTGTATGTAGCAGAGGATTCTAGTGAATCATATTTTCTTTGAGGGGGTGAGTACTAGGGACTGAACACAGGGCTTTATATGCCAAGTACATGCTCTGCTACTGAGCTATACCCCCAGCTGACTTCTACATTTAAAATTAGTTTAGGTCAGTGGTAGTGAGATTATTGCATACATGGCATGCCACAGTAGGTCTGTTATCACTGAAAACTCTAAAAGGTTCACTATCACTAGCTTAGGAGGTAAATATTATGTGTATTTTACCATGGGATTTTCTGGTACTGGGGATTAAGCCTAAGGCCTTTATACCTCATTATATTAGAGCCTTTTTTCATTTTTAATTTGAGGCAGGGTCTCACTGAGTTGCTAAACTGTCTAGGGCAGGCTGAAACTTGAGCCCCTCCTACTTCAGTGTCGCAGAGTGCTAGGATTACAAGGTATATGCCACCACATCAAGCTTACCATGACTAAGAGAGATAGGAGAGAGCGAGAGAGAGCGGGAGAGAGCGGGAGAGAGCGGGAGAGAGCGAGAGAGAGCGAGAGAGAGCGAGAGAGAGCGAGAGAGAGCGAGAGAGAGCGAGAGAGAGCGAGAGCGATAGAGAGTGCACTAAAGCGTTCCCTGTAATTTTTTTTTAAAGGAAGTTACATAACTGACCAATAAGTTCTCTCATTTTGGACTGCTATGCAACCACTAAAAACAATAAAGTAGGACTGAGGATGTAGCTCAGTGGTAGATACTTGCCTCGTATGCACAAGGCCCTGGATTTGATCCTCAGCATAAATAAAATAAATAGTAAATAAATAAAATAATAAAGTAGCATTATATATGTTCTCATAGTATGATAGCCCAGTAAAAAGTGGGAAAAACAACTTGCCAAACAGTATGTAAGAAAAATTCAACTTCTGCTTAAAAAACAGATGTGTTACAGAGGCAGGAATATGTGTATTCTACCAGTTTTATCTAGAGAGCTGAGATAGCTTATATCTGGGAGCCTCAGGTATGAGAGTCGATGTAGTTACACAGAGAAATACCTAAGGGCACCCAACAAAACGTTAGCATGGACAAGGATCAGAAGAAAGAATTTTCTTTTTTTTTCCTTTGGCAGAACTGGGGATTGCACTCAGGCCCTTGTGCTTGCCAGGCAAGTGCTTATTCTACTGAGCTATCTCCCCAGCCCAAGAATTTTCATTTTGCTATATTTATATTGTCTGACTTTTTGTTTTGTTTGTGATACTAAGAATTGAATTCAGGGAGCACTGAGCTACATCTCCAGCCTTTTTATTTTTTTGAGACAGTTTTGCTAAGTTGCCCAGGCTAGCCTTAAATACCAGTCTTCTTGCCTCAACCTTCTGAGTAGCTGCGATTATAACTGTATGCCATAACCATGCCTGGATTGAAACACATACACTCCCTTTTTATATATTCGTTACTCTGTATGTTACAGTCCTCATCTCTCTTTGCCTCAAATATCCAGCCAGAAAATAACTTTCATTTTATATCTTGCTTCAAACTCCAGCCTTTTTCTGAAGGAGTAAAGGCCATACCTCTGATGGGAGACCCACTTCCCCAAGTGTCTGATGCTTCCGGAGGTTAATGCTGAACATAGCAAAGGTTGCTACAAAGATAGCAAGCTCTCCATGCCTTTTATCAGTGAACAAACAATCAACACCATTCCCACAAACCTTTGTGAAATAGTCCTTTCTTTTTCATTCTCCTCTCCCCTGCTTGGATCTGTCACATGGGGCGATAACAGCTCCAGGAAAGAAGGTAACCAACCTTATCTTTAGAGAGGACCTTGAAAACAGAGTGCACCCAGCTAACCACGAGTCTCAGGCCAAGTTTCTCCCTTAACTGACTGAAGAAGTTGCTTTTAAATAGCTCATGAAAAAAGGAGAACAACATTTAGGCAAGATAGGAAGTAGTTACTGCTTTCTTAGTAGAGAGGAAAGAATAACAAGGGCTTTCCTTACCTGTCCAGAGAGCGGCCAGAGAACTCCTGGCTCTGGGCCACTGGGGAAAGGTAAAGATCCATATTTTCCTCTCCAAGTGTGCAAGGAGATGATGCGGGCAGATAAACAGCTGTCCAGAGGTGCAGGGCTCGGACATGACAGACAGGATGCAGGACCTAGGAAAGTGGCCCAACACTAGTGTTTCGGATACTGTTCCCCTTTACCTTCCCTAAACCTTTGGCTTTTATTCTCCCCAGATTCTTCCTCTTCTACCTACAGAAAAGAGCTTGTAGCCTTACCATGTCTGAGCCTGGTGTGTAGAGGAAGTTGTGAAAGTTCTTATTGCCAGCCCGCAGGAGTGCCCACACAGAGCATGTTCGCTTGTAGATGTTACGCTTCTCTCGTTCACAAGGGTTGTTGGCCAGGAACGTGCCGTAGAGGCACGAGTATGTGTGCTGCACCAGTTTTACCTAGAGGACCAAGATAGCTTACACTTAGGCACCTCAGAACACCGCAGCCCTCACCTGGGTCACAGGCTTTAGGACTTACCAGGAATGCTTCATTAAATTCAAACAGGCAGGGGAACTGCTTAAGCAACTGATGAACAGAATCAAGCCACTGGAGGAACACAGGACATTGCTCATTTTGGTCTTCTGCATTCTCTTGGTGGCCACAGCGATCTCCAAACTTGTGCCCAAAATCCAGCCAGTCGGACTCCACTAACACTTGGAAGCCCTGCAAAAAGTTAACAGTCCAACACAGAGCCTCTTTGGAAAGACAAGTGTGCTACTCCCCAGTAGATTGTCCCAAGCACAGAGCTGGCAGCTGCAAAAAACAGGCTTGAACCTGGAAGAACACTGAAAGATTCCCAAGGCAGTTCCAGAGTAACCAAAACCATCCCTCTACGGCCATCACCCCAGTACTTTCCTCCCAATCCCTTCTCAATACCTCCAGTGTCCTGTAATACGGGTCCAGTAGTATTTTGGCCAGGGCTACAATCTGTGGCGTGCGGTCCCAGCCATCAGAGCAGTGCACCAGGACAGGCCGGCCTTCACGGTCTACTGTATTAGCTACCAGCACAGCAGCTTTTAGCATCACTGACAAGTGCTGCAGCCATTTGGTACTCTCCAGTGCTGACAACCAACTACACAGAACAAACATGAAGCCCATCACTAAGGATACTGGTGCCACGACAATCTCTCCACCACCCTCAGTCAGCTCCACCCAACAAAGTCTCCAGTGAGGGGTAAAACCAAGAGGTCCAAGCCATGGCCTTTCTGCCAAGATATATCTAGCAGGAAGGTAGGGAAGACAGGCCCTGAGGCAGAGAAGAGCTTCTTAAAAGAGAAACTGGGAAGCATTACACGCACACTTAGCCACTTTCTCCAGTTCCCTGCATTTTTTTTTTAGTATGACAATGACATAAAAAGAATCCAATGTCCTATGACTGTGCTAAAGTACTGGCTGAGAAGTAGAAAGTGTCCTTAGAACTGGTCTGCTGCCACCAACTCTACATAAGCCCTGAGGTCTCCTTGTACCTTCAGATGTCCATCTCCCCATTTAATCCTCCAAAAAAAAGTACTGGATACGTGATGAGACTGGAGGAACAATGTAATCAAATCAGGGAACACCTACTTGCTGGGATCCGGCATCTGGCTACACACAGCCCGAAGGTACTGGAAACTGTTCCGGATGGCATGGATGTTGGCCATTCCCATAAAGACAACTTCACAGTTGGGATAGTATTCTGTAGGTGTGAGAGGACAGTGGGACATAAAAACATGTCCTGGTACTAGGCATCCAGGACAAAGCTTCCAGGAAGAAAAAGTACTGCAGAATGGAAACTAAACAGACTCTTGAAATCTGAATTACGGGGAGGTAGCTCAGTAGAATAAGCGCTTGCCTGGCAAGCACAAGGGCCTGAGTTCAATCCCTGGTTCTGCCAAAATAAATACATAAATACACAAGATGCTATTGTATTAAAACACACACACACACACACACACACACACAGAAAAAAAAAATCTGTATTCATTTAACTTCTGAATACTCATATCTGGATATCTATGGTAGCAGTAATCATATTAATAACAAACAGTTCTAGTATAGCTACTAAGAATGACAATATATAGAAAATTCTCAATAAATAGTATCTGCTCTGTGCCAGACTTTTATATATCCAACCTCTAATCATCCCAAGTTTGCAAGGTATATATCATCTCCTCTTTACAAATGGAAAAAGAAACAATAGGTAAGGCAGCTTAAGCACAGTCATAGTTTGTAAGGGGCAGAGTCCTGGTTCCAGGCAGCTTTGTTTGAATCCTTCAAGTACCCAAGCTGCCCTCAACCAGTTCTACAAGCACTAGGTAACTATAATACCTTCACACTCACAACCTCCACCCTTGGCCCGGTTAGCCACAGCAGCAGTGTAGGATCTCGCATCCAGGATCAATAGCTTTTGAGGGGTCGCCGCACTCTCCACTCCAGAGCACGCAGTCAGAGAGGAGTCTAAATACACAGCAGACAGAAGACCTAGGATCAGCCAGCTGCCTGGTGTCATTATAACTCTGTGATACCCATCTCAGATGATAGCAGCGTGCAAGTGTGGACCCCCTGAAAGTCAGTTTCCCCCATCAGTGTGCCACTGAGGCCAAAGAAAGGGTCTGCTGCCTGGGGGTTAGCACCACTTACACCTTACCAAAATCAGTGTCACATGCTTCACTGGCATCATTCCCAGTGCTGAGGGAGCCCCCAGTGGCTCGCATCCCAGGATCCAGGGCACAGGCTTTGGCAATGGACGTGACCAGGTACTCATCATCAGCATTGCGCCAGCCCCACCAGCTGATCTCAGGCTGGCTGCAGCGTGCAATGGCAGCCCCATTGCGCAGGTGTCTGACAGAACAAAAAGAAACCATAATGCCCTGGGCAATCAAAGCCTCCAGAGCCTACTACCACAGAGATCTCAGGGGGCCAGACCAACGTCTCTCAAGTCAACACAAGGTACCAGTTCATTCAGGTCATCATAATAGCAACCAAAAGCCTTAACATCTCTCGAGAGAGGTTTCGTTTACAAAGCGCTATCACACACATTTTCTGAAATGGGCTCCATATTCCCAAGGTGACCCTGACTCATCAAATCTGCACAGCACCTGCTCTAGGCACAGCCACACAGCAGGAGAACAAGGCTGGAGCCAGGAACACAGACAAATCCAAACCTCATGGTTACTATTTCCCTCACTCTATTTTAGTTGTGCTGTTTTTGTGCAGGGGTCAGTAAACTTTTCAGCGAAGAATTAGGCAAGTTCTTGGCTTTGTAGGTCACAAGCACACTTGTATGTATTTTTATGATCTCTTCCAAAAATTTCTTTAGGTATGCAAAAACTATTCATAGCTCATAAAATATACATAAAAGCAGCTGTAGGCTAGATCTGATCTCCAGACTAGTATGCTAACTCCTATACTAATGTAACATTTTACATGCACATGTACATACACACATACACTCCACCAAAAAAAATTAAAAAGTGAATAAATCCCCCCAAAACCTTATCTTTAGGAGAAAAAAAAGCAGTTTTCATTTTAAAATAATTCATAGCCACTTCCCCATAGGGTGTTATTTCCCATTCAACCAGGCTGCCAAAAACCTTAGCTCTTGCTTCTCCTTACTACATATGAACAGCCTCCCAACCTCACATCCCCTATTGCCTCACCTGTACACAACCACAGGGATGCGCTTCCAGGAACGGAAGGAAGCCACATTCTCTAGTTCTTTATCTGTGATCCACACAGGAACCAGCAGCTTCTGAGGGTAACTGGGGCACAACCTGAGAAGAGACAGAGGGGTTCATCACACAGGGTCTAAGATATGTGATAACAGGACCCAGAATGACTTTGTGGGAAGAGTAACAGGAATCTGCTTGCCCCACAGACCCAGGAGATGTGCCCATCTTGTTTTAGTCAAATGTGCAGGGGTGGTCTAGGCAGATGTTTGGTACCCCACCCATGCCCTCTCACTTGTAGTTGCTGTTGATATGTGAGACTCTCCAGACGTTCTGCAGGTCAAAGCCCATCCTCTCGAGCTCTGCCTCCTGCCGACATCGTATATGCTCTCCTGCAACACAGTCCCCCAGCCTGTCAGCTGACCCAGGCATGAACATCCAGGGGTGGGGAAGGGAACAAGTACTGAGGAAAAAACAACAGCCTTCCTAAGAAGACAGTCTGCACTCACCTGGCTGACACAAGTGGGTGTGCTGGTCCTCCTCAGTCAGCCCTAGGCACCAGGCATGGTAAGCAAAGGCAAAGAGGTCCTCGGGCTTGGCAGGTCTTGCTGTGGCCCGGCTTAGCCTTGAGAGCCACTCTTGGCACTGCTTGAAAGTGGAAAAGTGGCACCTACAGGGCAACAAGCCACAGGCCTGGATGAGGCAAGGGAAGGATGTATCATGAGGACATACAGGTACAAAGCATGGCCAGAGAAAGGCTGGGAGGAGAGGGTGAAAGCAGAAGGTAAAACAATAGAGGAGGGGGCAGCACAAGGGGTGAAACAGGGACACTGCTCAAAGGAAGTTGTCTCCCATGACAGTTACGTTCCCAAGAACTTCTGTGCCTGGGACTTATTTATTCCCCCTGATGGGGCCTACCATTTCTCATATCAAATCTAACTGCTACTATATGGCCCCAAATGTACTCCTTATTCCTATCCTACCAGCCAGTGTGATCTCCTGTGACTCCCTAACACAAACCTTGCTGCAGGTAGTAAGTCCCACATACACCATTCTTGTCTCTTTATTCCTTAATTCTCCTTCATAATGCCTCTTTTTTGCTTACCCATATCCTACTGACACTTAGAAGACTTAGTTTTAGTGCCATCTCCACTTGAAGGCTTCCCAACCTACTCCCTTCCACAGTCTTCCTTTTCTTACGTTGTTTCTTTGGTATGAGACAAGGTCTCACTCTGTAGTTCAGGCCAGCCTTGAACTCACTGTGTAGCCCAGAGTGGCCACAAACCCAAGCCAATCCTCTTGTCTCAGCGTCCTGAATGCTGGGATTGGTGCTAGGGAGAAGGCTCCATGGAATAAGCACTTGCCTGGAAAGCGCAGGGGCCTGAGTTTAATCTCCGGTTCTTCCAAAATTAAAAAAAAAAAAAAAACCTTGCAGGGGGACAACTGAATGCTGGGATTACAGGCATGTACCACCATGCCCGACCCTCTCTTAATTCTTAACGTGTTATATTAAACAATCCATTTCTCCATGGCACACTGCTCTCCTTACGTCTTGCTATAGCAACCTAAGGAGGTATGAACCTCCATGAGGGGAAAGGCAGTATAGGTTTTCTTTCTGAATTCACCACAGACCTGAGCATGTGGCCAACTCTAAGCCAAGCATCCTTCTCATACTCGTTGGAGTCATCCCAGTTCCCTCTTTCTTTCATATGCAGTCTGTCAGGAAACCATGCCATCTCTACTTTCAAAACACACCCAGAAGCTGATCTCGCCACTGGCTGCTATTACCCTAGATAGGCCAACACCACATCTCAAGTGGGTACTGCAGTAGCTTCCTAACTGATCTCCCCACTTCTGCCTCGGCTAGTGTCCCTGCCCTCTTCCATCTAGTCTCAATATATGAGCTAGAGTGAGTCCATGAAGCACTAACCAAATCATGTCATTTCTTTGCTCAAGGAGTTCCTTAATTCCTTCAAAGTAAATTCTAATCATGTGGCAGCTTCCTCTGCTCTCAGACCTGGTACCCCTCTGTCCTCACCTACATTCATGCCCTTCTGGCACACTAGCCTTCTGCCATTCTTCCAAGGTAGGTACCCACTCAGGACCTTTACACTCACAGCTCTCCTTCCTGATATTCTCTTCCCTGAAAACTCACATGGTCACTTTTCTTAGGTCTTGTCTCAAATGTCACCTTTTCTGTGTAGCTCTCTTTAATCATTTGTTCAAAACTACAAACTTCATGCCCTTAGCACTTCATATTCCCTTCTCCTGTCTTATTTTTCCTTTATCATCACTTAACACAGTTCACCTATTATTTACTTATGATTTCCACTGGAATATAAGCTCCATGAGGGAAAATTTTGTCTATTTATTCTCTGCTGTATCTCTGGTCCCTAAACTAGGGCCACTGAACTTGAGCAGGGCTCCATTATGCTCACCTCACCACTTTGGAGTCCTTGCAGGCAATGTGCAGCTGGAACATATCACGGCTCTCCACACTGTCAATCATCCGGAGGGGTACCTTCAGAAGAAGGACAAACTGAAGCTTCACTCCCCCACTCTTGGTACCACTCTTCCTCCCCACCCCAGCCCAGGTGCAGATTATAACAGAAGAAAGAAGGCCAGCATTTACTGAGGACCTGTTATGTGCCTAATAAACTACACTAGGTCCTTTACACGTGTGACCTCAATTAATAATCACCCTATATTATATAAAAAAAAAAAAACAAGACTGAGGTTTTCTTCTTATAGGAGCAAAGGCTTCTCTGAGGTCACAAAACTGGCAAGTGGCAGTGAAGGAAAAGAATTCAGGTTTGCCCAACTCCAACCTTGTCTCTGTGCGCCTGAAAAGTCAGTAATAGGTAAAAGAAAGAAAGGAGGGAAAGGGAGAATGAGCCAGAGAGAAAAGATCATCAGGCAAGAAAGAAAACAAGCCACTGAGAAAAAGAAGGAAACTCCAATTTTTTTTTGTGGACATGATCAGGTAAAGCATTAGAATAATACCATTCAGCACCTCATTGGGATTCAGGCTCAGGTGTAGGAAAACAAGAAAGAAACTCACGTTGATGACAGAATCCTTGAACTTGATATGCAGCCGGTAGTTGGAGATAGCAATGAGGGCATCAGCTGCCCGGCCCAGGAACTCCACTCCCTCACCTTGCAGTACTGTGAAGGGTACCTACCAAGGGATAGGGAAGCCCTCATTCAGAATTGAGTCACCCCTCACTCTCTTCTGTAGCCCCTGCTCTGGCGGTTTGACCTATGGAAAAGCTAGACTATAGCAAGGAAAAAAAAAGAGAGAGAGAGAGAGAATCCTCCCCACAGTCAGGTCACAGCTATAAAAGAAAGCTATCTTCCCTTCCCTGGGGCCAAAGGTTTCACATTCTACACACAGGCAGACTAATCTACCCCCTCCAAAGACCAAGAAGAAGGAAGCCAGAGCTGTGGATGTATTGTAGATCCTCTGGAGATTTTAGGGGGAAGGAGGTCATTTTTTAACTAAGCATGAACCCCACCCACCTGGACCCAACTCTTTCTTACCTGAAGGTTTTCCTCCTCCTTCACTAGTTCTTTAGGGGGAAAGAGATCCTTGGCTTGGATATACTCCAGGCTGGGGGGCCCCTCCTCACCCTGCAGGAAGGTCATAATCCATAGTCACTAAACTCCACTTGGCCCCTAAGGCTCATTTGTTCCCCTTTCCCAACAATCAAGATAACATCCCCACACACCCACACCCACCAAACCATCCCCCCCCACCACACACACAAGCTTCTTTCCCACCAGAGTAGAGAAAGGAAACCTGGCCTGGTTGGAAGTGGGGAAAGGTGAAATGAAAGGGGGACTCAAGCTGAGTAAGCCTAAGGGAAGAGCAAGGTAAGCCAAGGAGGAACTGGGAATCTGCACTGATCACAGGTGAACTCTCCCTAGAAACAAAATTTCAAATGGAGGAAGGCAGAAAATTACGGAAATGACTAATGTGAGGGTAAGGCAGGAGTGCAAATGGTAAAGTTCTGTCCTGAGAAAAAGGAGCTAGGTGTGGCAGCTGATTACAGAGAGAAGAGGGAGAGTCAGGCACCTCTAGCAACCGAAGCTTCAAGCTGGTGGGTGAAGGAGACAAAGAGGAGTAGGCTGGGGGGATTCAGTCCCGTGCCTCTAGAGGGCCTCCGTGGATGCTTTCAAAAGGAGGATGCCGTTTTGGAGCTGAGCTTATCTTCCTGTTAAGCCCCCCTAACCAGCCAAGCAACCTGCATTGCCTGCTGATCTGAGGGGAATTCCTGAGGAATACCCACAGCAAGCAGAAGTCGCTCCTCTCCCAACCACCAGGAGGGAGAAAAGGGGATCCACGAGACCAGGAGGAAGTAGGAGACCCAAGGACAGTCAGGGGAGAGAGAAAGAAGGCCTGGCAAACACACACGGGGGCGAAGGGGGTAGAATCTGAGAGGACAGATGGGGGAAGCGGGAAGAAGCATTGGCCAGTGGGGAGGAGGGGTAGACTGGGAATGATGCAGAGGTACAGAGGCCTGCAGAGGAAGGGAGATGAAGAGTCTGTCTGGGGGACAGTCAAGGAGAAAAGACTGGCTGGCCTGTCAGGTGAGGGATGAGTGTGGAGGGGGAGGAGGCTGGAGAACAGGACATAGTTCACAGACATCATCCTATGGTCCCCGACTAGCCCCCTAATATCCCACGGTCTGCTAGCCACATCCCAGATCGCCAGGCAAAGATGCAGCGGGTTGGGACCAAGATGGAGGGGGGGGGGGATAAAGGATGTACCCCCCACAGGGCGGAGTCTGGAGGGCTGCAGTCAAGGGCAGTGGCTGCGGAGCCAGGAAGGGCCACAGAATTTCCACCCAGCCTTCGACAATCCCCAGCTGCTGGAGACAGTGGCAAGTCCAAGAAAGCACTAACCTTCCTCCCCTGCCCCCTAAACGTTCGAAGCCAGGCCTGCGGCCTTGAGAAGGGGAATAGGCTGAAATAAGGTATCTCAAGGGCTGGCCCTGGGCGGAGCTGCGGGTGCTGCGTGCATTGGGTCCCGGAACCCGCAGGCAGGGCTGGCACTTACGAAGCAGCTAAGCATGGAGCAGGAGACGCGGGCGGTCAGGCTCATGGTCGCGGGCGGTCTGGGCCAGCGGACATGTCCCCGGAGCCGCTGCGCTGCCCACCCGCCCCGGGCGCCCGGCGCATCCCGGCTGCGGGGCCCGCCAGGTGCAGCCGCGACAGCCTGGAGAGCGCGCTGGCTAGGGCCAACTCGGCTCGCCTCGCCTCTCCCCTCCCCTCCTTTCCACAATGGAGCGGGCCCAGCTCCGCCCTCTGGCACGAGCGCGGAAAGGAGCCGAGCTAGGAGGGCCGGGAGCCCGGGACCGCGCCGGGAAGGCGGAGGCAGGGCGGGGCTCCACCCACACACCCGGCCCCACCCACCCCGCCGCGCCGGGGCTACCCGGGAAAAGGCTAGGGGCTTTCTAAGGCTGCAATCAGAGGGAGCCAAGGCCGCCTACAGCTTTTCACTTCCCATCTTCCAGGTGAGCCACTTCACTCCCTTATGACACAACCGTCCCCACAGCCTTTCTCCTCCGAGTTACCTCATGGCCTTCTCTGGAGCACAACATCCCGTATTTCCATCCCGTGCCCCTTCCAGTTTTGGTGCTTCCTGGTTTCCCGCCCAAGCCACCACCCAGTACCTCTCAGATCCATCAGTGATCCTCAGCCTTCTGACCTAATCAAACTCATTTTGTCCCCAGAGTAGGGACATGGAGAGAAATTCTTTTGAGTTTTCACAATTTTATGGCCCTGCCCATTTCTATTCCTTCAGCTCCACCTCTCCCTCGGTTTCACATTCTCTGATCTCTGGAAAAGAAATTCCTTCTTGGGGAAAGAATTTCTTAGTCTGAGAAAGACAAAAACTGGGATTATGGGCCATGGAAGTCATACAAACACAAAACTCGATACCCAGAAGTAAGTGGATAAAGGGAGTTGGGTAGCAGACCAAACAGTGCCAAGCTCAATAAGAGGATCAATATTGCCAGAAGTCACAGAAAACGCTAGCCAAAACCCCAAAATTTCCTGTACCTGGTAAATTTCAGAAACCAGGGCTTCTGCTCTGTGGGGTGGGAAAGAATAGGAGGAAACCTAACATTTTATTAAATATCTACTCTAAGCTAAGTAGTTTTAAACATTACCTCATTTCACTTTCAACACTCCAAGAAGTAAGCCTTAGCTTGCTTTATAATGAGACACCAGGCGTAGAGAGAAAGCATGCAGTTTACGTAAGGCATTTAAGTGGTGGTGCTAGATTTGAAATTAAACAAGGTTGACTCCGAAAGCCATGCTCTTTTCAGGATATCACAGAAGAGGAAAGGGAGAGCAGCTATCAGCTGGTAGGTAGGAGCAGGACTGGGAGACTTTCTGATAAGAGACCACCCAATACTGTACACTTCCACAGAAGAAAGTGGGGAAGGAAGCAGACCTCTCACCAGTTGAATTCATTAACCTGTCCCTAAGCATAAGGAATACCTGAAAAACTGAAAGGGGCAGGTTATGGCCTGGTCTGGGGAGGACCTGTGACTCTCTCATCTCACTGCTTCCTCCTCCCTTAGCTCTCAAGGAGTTCCCTGAACATAAGAGTAAGAAAAGGGCTATGAAAAGGGCAGTTACAGTTTATGGGAAATTACAGGATTGAGATTAACCATCTCTAGTGATATTCTGGGCACTCTCAGGATACTATCCTGCTAGATATTTATCAGCTGTTGCCTATGGTTGCTTAACAGACAATACCTAGTAGCTGAAGAAAGTCCATGGTTTGAATAGAGTCAAACCTGATACTGCACCCTAATATTCAAGAGACCCACTGGAAGTCTCAGAATCTTAGGATTAAAGAAGGCATGGCTTTAGCACAAGACCCTGCCTGGGTCTGATTCCCAGTACCAAAAAAAGAAAAAGAAGGTGTGGCTTTTTATATACCCAAATTTATCTTCGGAGCAGATGAACTTGTTTAGGAACAGAGATTTTTGCCAGGGTCCCAAGAAAAGCAAGAGAATTGCTGTGAAAGGCTAAGAGAGCTGGTGGAGTATAGGTAACATGGGGAAGACGTGGCATAACCATATGCAGAAACACATTTCTACATGTTTCTGATTCCAGTGCCTGCTTTTCAATTGAAAGAAACCCTATGTTCAGTGGAAGAGCACTTGTCTAGCATGTGAAGGCCCTGGGTTCAATTTCCAGTACTGCAGGAGGAGAAAAAGAAAAAATAGAACCTAATGTATCCCCAGGGCAGATGAACCTGTTTAGAAGCCAAATGGAGTAGCCTGGAGCTCAAGGTCTAGCAGGGGTGAGGCAGCGAGCACCACAGAGATAGAAAATGCAGTGGTCTTAGGAAGGAGTACTCACCATTCTACTGTGGTGAGGATCCTGGCTGTTGGCTTGCCACTGCAAGAGATCAAAAAACGTGAGAGGAAAGAATACCATTAACATCACTGTAGAATCAACACAATGCAGACAGCTACCCCCAAACTTCTCTACAATTCTTATTGTCCCCATACCTGAGAGGCAATGGGAGCTATATAGGGAAAGAGCAACAAGTGATTCTGTAGAACATGAAGTCAGTCATCAAGCTCTGAAACAGAAATGAATGTCCAAGCTTATTCAGAACTCAAGAGTTCTGACTATCGGACGGAAGAAGGTAGAAAATTCTAAATCCTGCTCACTACATGAGACCAAAAGAAATGCCAGCTCTAAAGAGACAAAAGTGCCCACGGATACTCATATTTGGCCCTGGTGGGAGCATGACTCCACAGCTCTGCCAATCTCTGAGTCTAGGAGTAGCACCCACCTGACCTGTTACTGGGGGCAGAGTCCAGAGCAGAGGACAAGAGGGAGAGGACCACAACTTGTGATAAGAAAATAACAGGGCTGGACAGATCCTGTTGAGCATACTTGACACCAAGTGAGGTGGAGGTTATGGAAAGAAGGCCACACAACAGGGACAAATTCCAGCCAGGCCCGCCTCAGAGTCAGTATCTGTCCAATGGGTCCTAGTAATAGATTTCAGGACGAGGCGTCAGACCCACTTAGGGAGCCAGGCCCAGGTTTCACTAACACATTAAAACAGGGCTGCAAAAGCTGAGGAAATAAAAGCCTGCTTCTGTGGCCCTACCTGCGTCCCAGATTACAGTACCCTCTTTTCCCCAGCCCACCCTCCCTCACGGGGGAGCCCGCAAGCCGCAAACCCGACAGAGCTGCAGCCTCACCGCCCACTGGCACGCAGCCTCTGGGAAATGGAGGGAGGCAAAGAGACACGATTAGGCCTGGGAAGCCTAAGGCTTCCGGACCTAGGTAATTTAGTCCGGGGGATGGGCCAGGCTGGCAGGGGATTCCAGGTGCCCAGGTCCTAGGGGCGGAGCCTAAAGGCTCAGAGGCGGAGCCCCAAATGACTGAAGGCGGGACGCAAGAAAGGCGGCGGGGGCCTGGGCGGTGCCGGGCGAGACGTGGTCGTTGGGTATCCAGGATAGCAATGCACGGGGCACAGTGACTCACCCAGGCGGCGTCCGCCCGACCCTCCAAGGCAGCGCTCTCACCACTTCCGTCTCCCGCAGCTGCTGAGGCTGTGCAGCACCAACCCCACCGCGGTGCCCTTTCCCCAACCAATCGTATCTCTAGCCTGCGTCTGCCCTGACCAATGACCATGTTAAGTCCCACCCTGCCCCCACCACGCAGCCGCCGCCCTCGCTCCCTATGGCGCTCATTGGCCCAAAGGGCAGACGCCCTCCCAGCCTTTAGCCTATCGGGTGCCCCAAGAGAAGATTGTACTTGTAGGAAGGCGGTGCAGCACCGGAGAGACGACGCAACCAATGGGAAATCACAGCGCGTCCCTGCGGCAGCCAATAGGCGAGAAGTAAAAAGGGCTGCTGCTGCTGCTGCTACGAATAAGGGGGCCGGAAGTGGAGACAGCCCGTCGTCCACTTGGTGGCGCAATCGAAGGCGGGTCATTGTAGGGACAAGAGCCTTGAAGCTACTTCCGGTGACGATCCTGCGGTACAGGTAGTTTCTCTAATAAATCTCCAGTGGCACTTCAGTTAATCCAGTTGGGTGTGGAATTTGCTACGATCGTCCAATCCCAAATCTGAATGGGAGGCTGGAAGAGTAGACTGGGACTAAGACTTGGTCTGGATCTTCCACCTTCCGCCGGCCGCACTGGAGTTTGTCCCTTTTTGTTCTGATAGGTTTTTTTTTTCTTTCTTTCTTCTATTAGTGAACGTCCTTCATAACCTGCACTGAATTTCCAGTCTTGAGTAAAGCTCTCTCCCCTGGATCTTAGCCTGCAGCTAGCTAGCTGCACCTTTCTAGTCTAGCGGGAGAGCAGGCGACGAGACGGAAAGTGGCCACCAGAGGGTACCATGGCTCCGAGACACCCAGGAGTTGACGGAGAGTGTGCAGTTGATTCACAAGGGCTAACCTCAGGTCCAGAATGGACAGCGATTTAATACCAGGCTTTTGGGCTGAAATGTCGTGGAGTATATTTGTTTACAGAACGTCTGTACAATTAGTAAGTTTCAGGAACACAAGAACTTTGCCTGCTTCACTACTTTAACCCCAGGGGCCAGAACAATGTCTGCATCCAAGCTAAAGCTTAATATTTAAGGACTGAGCTCTCCCAGGACAATGGTTGTGCTTTTGAGTTGGGGATGTAGCTCAGTGGCACAGTGCCTGCCTCGCAAGTGGAAGGTCCTGAGTTCTATTACCGGTTTAAAAAAAAAACAAAAAAAAAAAACTGTGCTTTTATTCATTCCCAGCACATGTTATACTATAACAAATGATTGTATGGCCGTCATCGTTTGTTCAATGCTGTTTATAGCAGGCTTTCTACAGCTGCTACATTAAGTTTACAGCTTAATTCTGCATATTCCTTTTCACAGATCAGGGGACACAGGAAGTTAGGCTGCATGGAGTTAACACCTCGTATTTTCCCAAGAGCTGCGATCAAATCAAAACTTCTGCAGAACTGAGGGTACTGCGTGAAAGTTAAAGAACCAGGCCCTAAATAACAGGCCGGATAGATATAGACATTAAGATGGAGAACCCAGGCTGTATTCTAAGGAGGGACTGAATCCTGTCATGGGAGAGGGACATTTTCCCCTCTCCCATAACTATGAAAAGCCAGAAATGGCAGCATCTCACCTTAGCCTTTCAAACTGAGTCCTAGAGTGTTGGTCTCCAGGAGGTGATACAAATAGACAGGGACACCAGAAGCCACCTATAGATTTATTAAACTTTATTTCCTCTGAGTCTCTAGGGTGTCAGCAGGGATGTAAGGCGAAGTGGCAGTAGCTGCAGGGGCCTGAGCAGAGCTGGTACAGTAAGGGGCTGGCATAGACAGGAAGAGGAGATTTAAATATCCAGGACCATAAGCCGGTTAATGGGTCTCCTTCATCTGTCTTTGGATTTTGTGTAGCATCTCCTGCATCCGCCGAAGCTAGAATAGGCACATGCATCAAAATGGGGCCTTCTGGAGAATCCTCTTGGTATTAGGGGAGGAGTGTCCCCCTGCTCTAATTCCTTGAGTCAGGGTTCTGGTAGTCATGAAGTATGATGGAGACTGGACAGAATCACAAACTGACATCCCAGATATGCTTCAGAACCAGGAATTGTTCTATTCCCAGACCAAGAGATACTGAGGTTTATGATCAGAGGGCCACCCAGGCTATCAACCTCTACCCTACTGCTCTCACCTCCTCATCTTTCTCTCGGATTAGCTTCTCAGTTTCTGGATCTGTCCCTGGTGGGACAGCAGGTATGGGGAAGTCAGTACCACTCTCTCGAGTCAGTTTGCTGAGGAAGGGGAAAGGAGGGTTGGTAAGGCTAGGGGGAACCCCAGCACTAGCTTGGGCTGAGCGTTGGCCCTATAGAAGAACAAAGAGCAAAGAACAAAGAAAGGGCTTGGTCTTCCCCAAGGTTGTGCTTGGGGTCTCCCCTGCCAGCTTTTGTCTGGCTTCTGGTCATACTTGCGATTCCGTTCCTTCACCACCAGGCGGGTCATGCTCTGGATGCACTGTGCCCGGTAGTTTTCATAATGTGTCTCCCGCGTCACATCCTTAAGGTCCTGCATGTGGGTACGCACCAGCATTGTCCTCAGCTTCACAAAGTCGCAGTGCCCTGGGTTTTCCACTGCACAGCAAGGCTAGGGGTCAGCCAGGGGCATGGGGAGGGAAAAGCCCCTAAGGGCAAAGAGGTACCCTCCCTGGTCACAAACTCAGTGCTTTACCTTCTACGATGCCCCAAGGGTAAAGTCGGCCCCGAACTCGCCGCCCTCTGGCCTCTACCACAGTGTTACTGCCAATGACTGCAAATGGGATGCTTTCCTGAAAAAAGTTAGGGGTGCCTGTTACACCCCTCTTTCTCACCTGTTCCTTTCCACATTTATCTTCATCTTCTCAGCTTCACTCTAGGAGACCAGGGTCCTCTCCCACCCCAAAAGCTTGTCCTTATATGAAATTGTATTCCCCTCTTCTGCCCAGAAGAGACCAGATGGGAGGGGATGCCCTAGAATGGCCCCACCTTTAGGGCTTGGTCCTGTAATTTGAAGTCCTCATCCTCATCAGAGTCACAATCTGGGAACTGATAGATCTTGATTCCAAAGTGCTCGATATCCTCCCGGATCTGGCAAACAGATGAGGAGCCCACAGTTCTGGAAATTCCAACCTTTCTACAAGCCCACCTGCTCCCCTCCCCCACCAGCTTCCCTCACTTTGCGTTTCTTGAGGTCCACTTCAGGACGTGTCAGTGTGTCCGCCTTAGCCAAGATAGGCACAATATTAACCCGTTGATGAAGGGCCTTCATGAATTCAACATCCAATGGCCGGAGCCTGGAGAACAGGAATCTGTGACCACTTGCTAGTGGTAGCCCTGCCCCTGGTGCTCTTGGCCTGTTCCCTTGGCAGCACCCAGTAGTGCCAGGAGCCTCAGACTGGGACCATACCCGTGGCCAAATGGTGAGATGAAGTACAGGCAGCAGTGCACCCTGTTGTCTTGGATGTTCTTGCGGTTCAGGCCACTCTCATCTCGGAAATACTGCTCAAACTGTTGATCGATGTATTCTGCCACAGGCTTCCAGCTGGGGCAGAGACAGACAAGCAAAGAAGCTGTGGGAGTGGAGGCTGGCTAGTGAACTCTGGGACTGCACAAAAGGAGTCCTTTTGTAGTGTTTTTAAAACATCGTTATTCCCTGGTGTGCTTTACTACACCTGTAGGGAAATAAAATGCCTAGGACAAGGGCATTTTTCACATGTCCTGATGGAAAACCACAGTGAATACACAGGCATCATACTAGTTTGATGAGAAGAAAAGGGCCCTAACTAAAGAAAGAATAGCAAGGCAGCTACGGGTGAACACCAATTAGAAGCCAGGGAAGCCCCGAGTCAGGTTCACCATCTAGCTTCAGAGCCCTTGCTTCAGAGACTTTGTTCCTATCCTTCCTCCACCTCTCCATATCTATTCTATCCTTTAAGTTCCTATCCAAGATTTAGGTCTTCCAGGAAGGCTCTTTCGACCACATCACTAGACACTGCTTTCTCCTTCAGCACACAGCAGTATGTGAACACACACACAGAGTCCTTCACCACATAGTATTTCCATCAACCTTTGGATTCCATATACTAGTGGTCCCATAAGATTAAGATGGAGCTGAAAAATTACTGTCATAACATCATAGTACCAATGCATGTTTGTGGTATTGCTAGTACGAACAAACCTGTGATGTCAGTCATAAAAGTATAGCATATACAAAATATGTACAGTACATAGTATTTGATGACAGACGTTACCATTTTATGTACTTACTATACCTTCTATAACTATTTTAGTATATGACTTCTACTTATAAAAAAATTGTTATGCCACAATAGTCTCATACATCTCATGCTTGTAACATCTTTTTTATTTTCTCATTTTTATTACTACATGTTTGTAACTGTCTGAGACAGGTGTTTCTACGTTGCCCAGGCTACATGAACTCCTGGGCTCAAGCAGTCTTCCCATCTCAGCCTGCCCATCTCAGCCTCCTGTGTGTACAGCAGGCATGTGTCACTGTGCTCAGTTACAGTGCCTCTTTATAAATGAAAAGGTTAAACTGAGGGCAGCTAAAACAATTGTTCCAGATCACTTGCTCAGTAAAGTCATCATCCACTTGAATTTCTGGCTTTCTTAGGTAAGTCTTCCCTTACATAGTGCCTGATGAATACATACATTTAATACCCCTCCATACTAGACTGTATGCCTCTCAGAGGGATCACTCATACTTGTTATGTTTTACTTAAAATGTCCAACACAGGCTAGACCTATAGTATGTGCTCCATAAATTCCTGCTGGTTGACAAAATGGGTATATATGGAGGTATACCATACACTGTGACATAAAATTGTTATTAAGAAATGTATTGAAATTAGATTCTTATTAAAATTACTATTAGTATGAAGAGTCAAAGAAAGTAAATAGGTTGAAGAAGAAAGTAGGACTTGCTACAGTAGGAATCAGTATGGTCTGAAAGAGTTTCAAAGCAAGCCACATGTTAAGACATACTGCTAGAACATGAAGAATGTAGATGATGGTGGTGATGACAATGTGGATGACATGGAGGTCACCTCAACCCACCAGGTATATATGTGGAGACCATGAGACTATATACTATGAACAAGCTCGCTGCTATGGGAGAATGAAGAAATGGACCTCCCCACAAAGCTCAGAATATGAAGTTGAAGAAGAACCAGTTAGCTGTTCCAAATCATATGATATAATGATAAAGCATGTGATGGGGGTTCAGAGCACAGGAAGGTCTGTAAGGGACTAACTAGTCTGTGAGGCAATTATTCAGGGTCAGCTTGATCAGTGAACCAATCAAAAGGGCCCATGATTCGCATGATCTACTACCATCTTGAAATGATGCTTGGCAATTTTGAACAAGGGGCCCATAGATTATGTTTCTGGCCTTGCAATTATTAAGATTCATGAACATAAATAACTTCTTTTACAGTTTTCAATATGCAAGCATCATTGTGGGTAATTTTCAAATCAATTTGGTAAGGTGTTAATGGCTGTTTTTTTAAATAGAAGAAATAGGATTGTAGACATTTGCACAAGATCACACAATTACTAAACAAGGTTTGAACTCTCAGTCCAGAGTTTGGAGCCCTACCTGCTTAACTTCATCAGTGGCCACTACCTTTTGTCCTATCTTTTTCATCCGTTATCCTCATTTACTTTTTTTTTTTTTTTAATTTTTTTTGGGGGGGGGGCTGGCTGGCATGTGGTGCTGGGGGATTGAACCGCGGTCCCTGTGCTTTGCTGAACTTGTTCTAAGTAGGTGCTTTAGACCACTGAGCCATCTCACCAGCCCTCATTTACTTACTTTCATCTAATCATTGCCTAAACCTTTCTCCCATTCATGACAATAAAGAAAAGTAAAAAGAGAGGGATAAGGAAATGTGCATGTCCATGTGTGGCAAAACCACCTTTTCTTTTGGCAGAGATCCTACAGAGTATATAGAATTTAAGTTCCACCATGTTTTCCTTTTTGCCTCTTCTTTCTTCCCTTCACTCCTCCCTCTATGTTCTTCCCTCCTCCCTTTAACAAGACTTATTTGTGGCATCTAAAATGTTACTGGTAAAAAGGAAGGAGGAAGGCTGAGGTTTATTGAACAACAACTGCTATGTGTCAGGCCCTATGCTATATGTTTTCACATATATTTGCTTTCTGAACTTTTTCTTTCTTGTATTCCCACCCTCACTATAGAATTATCAGTCAGCATTGGAAAGAACATTAGAAACCATCTATTCCAATCCTTTTCCTCTCACTTTACAAAAGAGATAGCTGTGCAGTAAGGGGAATGACAAAGTGCTTCCTCCTAACAAGTATGGTTATGTCCATGCCTATGCACACCCTTGTGTATATGTGCAATGGGTGCATCAGGGGCAGCTGGAGTTGTGCTTGGTCAGACATACCACTCTGTGTTGTTGAGTGCATCCCCAAAACCTGGTGTGTCCACAATGGTGAGCCGCAGCCTTACACCTTTTTCTTCTATATCCACTGCATGTTTAGTGATCTCCACAGTTTGCATGATCCGCTCTGGAGAAGGGGGAAACTGAGGCAAGGGCAAGGGCAGGGACCTGCCCAATCAGGACAAACTGCCCACCCCAGCCAGCTTTGCTGCCCAGACTGCCTCATCCACACCCACCCTCCCTGCTGCCTATCCACAGGCTGCCTGAAGGCCTGTTCCCTGGGAACCAGCAAGGAATACATTTCCCAACACAGGAAATGCCAGTGGCTGTTGGCTCTGGCCCCAGCCTCTTCTCTGCTCCTGGCTTTTTGCTTGGATTCCTGGAATCCTTTGGGAGTCAGAGATTCATTCAGAGACCAGCATTCTGGCCCCTTCCCTGCTTCAGCACCCAAATCTTTAGGGAGCTGGCTGTGGACTGGCAGGCCAGACAGGCCTATGAAGAGAAATACAAGCTATGGTTTCCAGCATGCTGGGAGGGCCCCAGTGCTCCTGACTCCATGACTGGGTTTGTGAGTTTAACTTCCCAAGACAGGTCTGCCTACCTGTCTCAATGTTCCTTACCTTCAGCATTCAGGAGTTTCCGGTCCCGGTATAGATCAGTGAGAAAGAGGCTATTCACAAGAGTGGATTTACCCAGGCCAGATTCTCCTGACAGAACAGAAGGCAGAGGTACCAAATCAGAAGGTAAGATCTATAGGACTGTGATAACTGCTTATCAACTGGGACTAGACTAACCAAACTTAGCATTTCAGAGCTGGAAAGAAGTAGTGTGATCAGCTTATCCAACATCCTCATTTGAACAAAGCCAAGAGAAAGCAAGAGGTCACCCAAGGTTACATAGAAATGGAAAATACTGTACTAGAAAACTACTGGTTTTGCACCTCTCTCTGCTGACCCATATGTATACATTTTTGGCCATCAAAGGCTCCTGGCTATTTTGCAAAAACAGGCACAGCCATCTGCTGCTTCCTCATTTGCTACCCATGGCTCCTTCACCCATACACACCCCTCAACTCTCCTTGCCCAACCCAGCCCTGTCCCTTTCTACCTGCCACCATGAGGGTGAAGTCAAAGCCTTTCTTCACAGACTTTCGATGCACTTGGTTGGGGAGAGTCGCAAAGCCTACATACTCCTTGTCATCCTAATGGACAGGAAGATGGAAGCATCAGGGTAAGAGGCAGGAGGGGCCCCAGCACCAGTCGTCTTGTTTTCTCCTCTATATCTTTGCCCCAGGCTTAAAAGAGAAGCATCAAACTCCTTGTGTTCTCATCTGAGGCCACCAACTGGGCCTTTTGCTCCTATCTGACACTGCAAATTTCTAGTGCCCTCAGAGGCAGAAACCACAGTGCTGAAGCTAATATAAGACAGAAGCCTTAGCCACACACACACATACACATACACACACACATAAACACACATACACACACATAGTTCTCTCTGCTCTCTCCCTGGGTCCACCTGCACCCACCCACTGAAAGGCAAAAGCAGGGCTGGAGTCTCTACCTCAGAGGAATCATAGGGATCGAGCTTGCCCCATGGGCTGCGGGGCCGGGTGGAAGGGCTGAGTGGGGTAGGGGTGCAGAAGTACTGCTGGCTGTCAGAGGACTGGGGCCACGAGGGGGGTCTGAGCTCCAGGTCATCTTCATAGAGGTCAGGGGCCTGGGGCTTTGACTCCAGGATTTGGGGCCTGGACATCCTGGCCTTGGCCTCCGGTGGGTGGTAGCTTTCGTTTCCTGGAAAATCCTTCATGAACTTGCTCAGTTCTGCATCATCCGTGGTGTCCTCTAGGAAAGGCTTGATCTGGGGGTTGGGGGAGGTGAAGTAGGTGGGAGGTGCCAGGGAGGGAGCCAGAAGGGAAGGACAAGGAAGAAAGCAGAAGGCAAGACAAGGTGAGGAGAGAGAGCACTTGTGGTTAGAAAGGAAAGACACTGCAGGCAGGCCAGCGGAGGTGCTCACCATACTCCCCCATTACCAGCTCACTAGCCTCCTTAGGCAAGAAATGGGCAAGGACCCCGGTGTCTGAGGTCCCCAAGCCATGCTTCCAGTTCCAGTTCCTCTCAGCATGGTGTCTATGAGGCTGCCCTTCCCTGGAGTCTAGCTGAGACAGGAGCCAGGGACTACCCCAAAGGCCAGGAAGTCAGACTTGCAAGAGGGAGTAGACAGATGCCTGAGACCTGAGAGTATGCCTCAGAACTCAAGGCAAAGTACAGAAAGTGAAAATGGGGCAGGCAGTAAAGGAGCTGCTGAAGGGTTCTGTCTCTGTCACTGCTGGGCAATGATCTGGGGACCCAGGTGCAGATTCTACTGCAGCTGCTACTGCAGGTGCCCATTCTCCAGGTTTTGGTGCCTGGAGCTCAGTCCCACTGATCCTGCTTTTACTGCAGGCTCTGAGCCATACCAGAATAATTAATCATGAACCTCCTGGACCTGAGAAGAAAAGAGCAAGCCTACTAGTAGATTCTGAGAATGAAAGCAAGTAGTTGGTGGGACCAAGTCAAAGTGGATAGGAAGGCACTGCTAGAGCTTGGAAGGACTAACGAATGCCCACCCCATCCCATGCTGCTGACAGCTCACAACTGTGACATCTAAGAGGAAGGATTCTTATTTCTTCCCTTACCTAGTTTGCCTGAAGTCAGCAGTGCAGAAATGGATCTAATCTAATCCATGACCCAACCAAGGGAGTGATGTGGTATGAAGAAAGTAGACTAGCTCCTTTGTAGAAGCCTGTTCCACCCCATTCCCAGCTTAGAAATTAGACCCATTTCCCTCTATTCTCACCCTCAGCTCTAGACCCTACAGCTTCCCCTTTCCTTTGGGGGCAGTGTCCTTTATGGGGTGCCTGGCAGTGCTGGGCTCAGCTCTGCCTTACAACATCCACGTGCCACCCCCAGACAATGGACAAGGGCTAGCTGCAGAGGCTGACTCACCCTCTGGGGTTCAGCCGAGCCAGTGGGGGTTACCCTAGACCATGCTGGAGTCCCCACCAAAGTGGGTGAGATAAGATGGCCAGAGTCTTCCTGCATACCCCCATTTTATAGAAGAAAGAAATGAAATAAGCAGATATGCACACTTTCTGATTTATGCCTCAGGAAAGAAATGGAGAAAAGCCAGACATGGTGGTGCACACCAGTAATCCCACCACTCTAGGAAGCTGAGGCAGGAGAATCCCAAATTCAAGCTTAGCCTAGGCAATTTAACAAATTAATGAGACCATGTCAAAAATGAAAACTTTTTGAGCCTTGCATGGTGGCACACACCTGTAATCCCAGTAGTTTGAAGGCTGATGCAGGAGGACTTCAACAAGTTCAAAATCAGCCTGGGCTACACAATGAGTTCAAGGCCAGCCTAAACTACCTAGCAAGACCCTACCTCAAAAGACCAACTAAACAAATAAACATTGAAAAGCTTTTTTAAAAAAAGAGCTAGGGACGTAGGATAGATAGACCCTAGGGTTCAATCCCAGGACCAAATGAGGAAGGGTGGGGTGAGAAAAGTCCCCTAAAAACTACTTCTAGGCTGTCATCTCTCAAGACTCCACACCTGTGGGCAGCCATACCCTGCAGGGCTTGCCTGTACAAAAAAGAATAGGCCATTTAGCGTACAAATGGAACCCCCACATGGGGGCTTGGTGGCCAGAAGCTAACCTAAGGCAGGCCTCATCTAACAGGCCCTTTTCATATGTAAGATCTGTAAGGTAAACATACACCCAGTTTATGCTTGTTGACCTTCCATAATGATTAATTGTTCCCCCTTGCACTCTTAGAAATGTCCCAGCTTGGACAATTACACAGCAACAGAGCAGGGATGGGGCTGAGGAGCAGCAGTTGGGAATTCCAGGAAATCCTGTTTTTGTTTTTCCTTTTGTGGTGCTGGGGATTGAACTCCAGACCTTATGCTTGCCCTGCTGGCACTTATGCTGCTGAGCTGTATTCCTGGCCCCCTGTTTTTTCAATATAATCCCACAGTGACCCAGTAATTGGTCTGGAGAGTTGGCTAAGGGTGAGAGAGAGAAATGTGCTCTGCTCAGGCATTAAGCAGAGGGGTAAGCAGGGAGAGGAAAAGGAAAAGAATTACTGGAGATCCCTAACTCCCCACAAGCTTCCAGCAGAGCCACTAAGAACCAAGTACCTCTTGGCTGCACATCATCATGGAGGAAGCCAATAGACTCTGCAAAAGGAGTCAAGACACAAGGTCCATACCTCCTGTCTGTTGTCCATCCTTCCCACTTCCCTAGCCCTGTCAGTGACCAAATCATCTTCTGATTTTAAGTCCCAATCTCAGTCAAGGCAGAAGACAGGTCACTGGGGCCTATGAACAGATTTCCGCCCATCTCCCAGAGCAGCACCTTACCCCAGTTTTAGTCCTGTCCTCAGGGACAGAACTGCCTTGCCTTCCCAGTGAATGGTCCATGCCCCAAGCTTCAGAGTCCCTGTCAGCAAGCTCTAGGTCTAATTTTATCTCCTAAGCAAAGTTCCTCACACACAGAAACAGCCTTGTCTTGATGTTCCTGATGTCTTCTGGCTTGCTCCTTTCTCTTTTTCTTTTGACCTCCCTCTATCTCTGGCAGAGGCCAAAAAGGCCTGTGGAATGTCCTTCCCCACCCCCCTTCTTTCCCTTCCCTTGGCTCCCACCCTCCAAGGACAGCTCAGCTGCAGCAGGATCTCTCCGTTCCTCTGCAGTCCCCTCCTCCTCTGATTGGCTGCCCCACGGGCCTGCCCTCTGCCTAACCCAGTGGGCACAGCACCAACCTCCCAAGTCTGTCTGCAGCACAGACTCCTGATCCACTTGGTTTCTTCTGTTAACCCCCAAGGACACTGAGGCCTGCCTAAAGAATATGAACCATCCCCCAAAGTGACCTGGCCCATCAGTGCAAGGGGACAGCCATATAGGAGACCTATTCCCAAAAGATTCCAACCCTCAGATCTTTATAATCAAGCAGTGCTGAAGCAGAGTGGCATGTTCTATAATCCCTGGAATAGGTTCCATGGGAATGGCCCTTTTCTCCCAGGAGAAACTGTTGTCCCCCAGTTCTCAGAAATTTGTTCCTAGATTTCTCTGCAGGGAACTCCAGATACAGAGGGGTCTTACCTCCAGGAACTCCTGCTATCCTAGAATACCTGACTTCAGATTCACAGGGACCTGGGTCAATTCCATCACCCCATGCTTTCCATAGTTGATGAGGGACCTGATGGCACTTGTTCTCTGAGGGGTATGGGTTCACAGTAACACCAGGCTAGCATTACAGAGGCTTCAGAGCTGCCACTTAGGTGGGAGACAAATGAGGGTTCTGGCTGGAAATGTCCAGATGGAACACTATTAGGAGTGAGGAGACCAGTGTTTTTGGTTGGGCCAGAAACACCCCTGCTGAGTCTGAGTAGTATCTTCATTTCATAACCTTAATGTCCAACTGTGAATGACCTTTCTTTGCCTCCCCCCAGAGATTGGGGACAGAAATCACTTCTAAAAGAGATACCTTAAGCTACTTTGAACCTTAGAGAAAGTACCCCTCAGATCACAGGATAGTAATAAATGTTGACCTGCCATTTTTCCTATGCAAATTTAACCCCGTAGAACTCCTGGGCTAGGGAGGGTCTCCTACTAAATTTCAAAGCTGCTATGACACTGATCTCCTATGATAAGAAGACTCTTAGAAGAGTCTACCCTACAAGAACCAGTCAGCCTAAGGACTTGGCTTGCTTGAGGGGAGGGATTTGAGGCTGGAGACTGGTGGTGGTGGGGTGTCTTTAATTAACAAAGAACAGGGTTGGCCTGGGCCCAACTGAAAGCACCAAGACCTCAGCTGAACTGAACTTAGTGTGTGGCAGAAAAATCCCCTCTCATCCCTGCTGGGCTTGGCACCAGGGATAATCAGTGCTTCCCCAAGACTCCAGCCCTGGGACAATAAGCCTGTCCACCCCCCACGTGAGGAGGAGGTGGAGGGGGACAGGGATAAGGACAGGCAACACTTGGATTCTCCCAGGATCCTCCTCTGGGGAGTTATAGGGCCACTAATACTTCCTGGCCAAGACTTGGGCCTTTGCCTGGACACAGCTTGAGAGACAAGAACCCAAAAGGGTGGCCTTTCTAGACTTAAAAGCTTCTGATTCCACAGGGCCCAGGGAGCTCCCTTCTGGTGGCTGCCCATAGCCAACATCCGGCCCCAAGGCTGGCCACCGACTTCCTACTGCTGTAAACAACTTGTGTCTCCCAAGAAGAGGGCACAGGCTGTGGGTGGTGGGGGCTTCTAGACTGGGAGGAGAGGACAGTGTGTGGTCTGGAGGCCCTGACACACATACACTGTGTTTGTGGTAGGCTCTGGCAACAACAGCAAGCTGGCATCCTCACAGCCAAGCATCAAAACTTCCTATCTTGGAGCCTCCAGGAAGGCTGGCTGGTATTACTGCTTCTCTTCCCACCACAGGCAGGTGGCAGGAATGAGTCCCCCCCCAACCCCCACACACCGCAGAAAGACTTGGGGGGGGGATAGATGTAGCAGAAGGAAGCTTACCAATGGTTCTGTCCCTAAGGCCAAAAGGCAGTCTCATCTGGTACAAGGATGGCTGGGAGTCTCCCTCTCTCTGGAATTCCTTCCTTTGAGAAAGGTCTAGTCTAGGGAGTGCCCCTTGTCAGGCTGTGAGAAGGACGCAGAGTCTTGCTGTCCCTTTTAGAGAGACAGGCAGTGTTTGTGGGTCTCTGTTTTCCAAAGGAAGTTGGTACTAGCGTTTATGCCCTGAGTAGATGGGTGAGGAATATCCAGGTAACAGCTGACTAGGGCAAGGGCGGAGACCCTGACCAGGCTCATCGCTGACGTGCCCTTCCCCGCACACAACCCTGCCGGCGGGCACCTCCCACAACATAGACCCACCCCTTCCTCCAAGATTGTGGGCAGCATCCCTGGGGTCTGCCGCTTAGTAGCTACTAGGCTTGGAGCGAGAAACTTGCGAGCAGCAATGCAGCGCCACCCACCAGTGATGCCCGCCTGACCCGGGGCCGGGGACAGCACCTCCCCAGCAGTTCCCTCGGAACCACTCAGGAACAGGGGGCCCTGAGACTCCCGGCCCTCCTCCGAGCCCGCCTGCCTTACCATGGCTGCAGCCCCGGCCAGGCCGGCTCCGCCTAGACAGCACCCGAGCAACCGCGGCTAGAGCTGCTCGCTGCGCTGCCCTCGCTGCACCGCCGGCCCCCACCCGCCTCCCAGAGTGCGGACCTCTAGGGGCGGGACCAGATCCCGGTCGGGGCGGGGCGAACTGTCCACTGGGCGGGGCCTGTACCTCTGCTGCGGAGGGTGTTCAACACCCCCTGAAGAGCAAGCTGCGCAGGGCTTGGCTTCCCCTCCCCAGGAGTTCTAGACACCGGGCTCTTCCTTACTCAGCTCTTGTACTGAGGAGACCTGAGCCAGCACCCAAAGGGAAAGGAAGAGCCCATCTGCATTCCCAGAAGATGCCTTTATAAGGGGAGGATGCATTGACAAAAACCATTAAGTTACTCCAGAGTTCCAACGAGGTTTTAAGGAAGTGAAGCTGACTGGTTATTTATTGTCCATACCCGTACCACACTTTCAGACATCCTCCACCTCCACTCAACCTGTGAGAAAAGACACAGGTTAGCAGCAGGCTCCCTTTTTGCAGAACTTCAAATTAAAGATTAAAGAGGATTTGCTGCATAAATTATACAGGGATCATCTGCTGGAAGGCTAAGAGAGGCTTTAATGGCCAATGTCTAGCCAGGCCATTCGACAAATCAGGTGAGACTGTGGGACAGATGCCCCAGCAGCTTTAGAAGCATTAGGTGCTCAGAAGGGTCACAGCACATCTCTGGGAAGATAGATACTTGGCATTGAGAAGCTGGTGAGGGATTTCCTGAGCTAAGTAGAGTCTGAACTGTCAGGATCCTGTAAAAGTTTCTGTAACTATGCCTATCTCTGGCCCCTAGAAGCCTTCCCTAAGGGCAGGCTGATTGGTCTCTGAACAAAACTGAGCCCCAGAGCATGGTTGTCTCTAAGGGTAGAAGTGCCAGACATCTACCCACCATATTTCCCTCTAATCTGTGAACTGTTAACCATATTGTGAACCCATCAGAACTCAGCCAAAGGAGGAAAGAGGCTCAGAAAAACAGAACTGCTATTGGAGATATGACTGGACATTTGACAATGGTGGACTGGGGGCTGGAGAATTGTTGCTTAAAGGCATCAGAAGCAAATATTCACGGTCAAACAGGCTAAAGGGAAAATTTTCTAGTTGTGTTACCTTGGACAACTCATGTCATCTCTAAGGCTCTGTTTTCACCCTTGAATATGAAGGGAGCTAAATTAGATTTCTAAGTTTTCTTAAAGTTACTGGCATTCTAAAAAGTAGATGCAGGCTGGGGATATAGTTCAGCTGCATGATGCCTGCCTGGAAAGCACAAAGTCCTGAGTTTGAGTCCCAGTACCAAAAATAAAAAATAAAAAAACAAGTAGATGCAGTGAGATAAGAGGGTTTAGGTTTTGGAGGAAAACAAAGAGATCCAGGCAGAAGCTGAGATACTAAAGAAAAGTTGGGCCATAAAGACACCCAGGAGAAAGCCCTGGAGGCACAGTATACGAGCCTGAAGCTTGGCTTCAGGACAGAGAATTCTTGGAGACACAAAAGCTCCCAGCAACAGCCAGGGGTAGACCAGGAGAAAGGAAGCAGTACTCAAGAAAAAGACATAGAGGATAAACTAAAGGCAACTGAAGTCTGCAGAACTAGCAGCTGCTGTCACTATCAGACCCTAATGCCAGATTTGAGTTACACAAAGCCCCACTAGTTCTAAGTCCCAGGCCACTAGTATTCATGCATACACTCCCCTAAGAATACCTCTTAGGTGCTTTTAGGACACAGTCATGTGGCCTGGTATCAAAGGAAACGTGTCAAAGAAGGTAGGCTCCATTTCAAAGCCTTTTTACTCACCACACACACACTCCAAGTGTGGACACAAAAACATCTCAAAAGGCAACTTAATGCTTAGTCTTTTGAAGGCCCTGGGTTCAATCCCCAGCTCTGAGAAGAAAATAAAAATTAAAAAAAAAAAAAAAAGCAAGCAGCTCAGCTAATTTATCCTCAGCTGAGACCAAAATCCTGGCTCTTCTCTAGCACCTACTTCTCAGGTTCCAGAGGCTATGTGTTCTGAGCAAATTGGGGCCAACTTGCCTCGAGAGAAGAGAAGCCTGAGGCCATAAGACTCAGCTCCAAGCCAAGAATCAAGGAGTCTTGATGGCCCACAGTCCTTTTCTATCCCTGTATACTAGGCCCAATGTAAGGCATGCTGGGTCAAATAAAAGCTTAAGACAAGCTGAATCATTCTACTTGTGCAGGCCCTGAATGCTAAGCCTGTACCATTTAGAGGGCTCTGACAGAAATTGGTCTTAGAATAAGTTTCCACGCATTACCATGCATACATATTTTAGTGTCTTCAAATCCACATGCCTTCATGGGACTTTTTCCCTCAGTGAAGTAACCTAGACTCCCCCAACTCCAATTCTCTCATTCTGCATTGATGGAGACAGGGTCCCAAAGCTGGTCAGAAACCAGGCAAGATTCAGCAGCCCTTGCATAAGTGACAACTGAGGCCAGCCTGATAGCTCGGCAGACTAAAGTGACTGCTTAGGCAGAGCGCAGTGGCAGGGGTTCGATCCCCGGTGTGCTGTGCCAGCCCTGCCCATGGGGCATGCTGAGACAGCAATTGAGATTGGGTATGGTGGTATATGCCTGTAATCCCAGCACTTGGAAGGCTGAAAACAGGAGAATCACTATGAGTCCAATCTATGTAGTGAGACTCTGTAGACCCTGTCCTAAATACAGGAAAAAAAAAATCACTGACAACTGAATATTCCTTCCCACCTCCAGCTGACAGGTGGCCTGGCCAACCTTTGTTTCAGCACTATTCATTTCTTGGAGGTCTGGATCTCTCTTGAAATTCAACATTCTATAGGCATTGATATCTCTAACTAGAGTACAATTCCCCAAGGTACTGCTAGGGTAGGGAGCCAAGTGCCTAGGGACTGGACACATAGGTTGGCACAAAGGATCACACCTCTGAGAAATTTAATTCAGCAACCAGGACTTGAGCCTGCTGTCCTCACTCCTCTACTTACATCAGACCAATATGGTCTGTAGGGAAAAATCTCCTAGCCCCCACTACTGGGTCTTTGCTGCCTACCCACTGGAGAAGATTGTATGGCACAGGAGCTAAGCAAGAAGACTGCTCTTGGGCCAAGGCAGGGCCTAGGTTCAAAGCCAAGAATAAAGAATAATTACTACAAAGAAATCAGGATTTCAGAGCTGCATAACTAGCATATGCTACTTTTGTCTCTTAGTAGCTGTTTCCCTTAAGTGATGGAAGGACTAATTATACCTCCCTTCCCCTAGAAGTGGATGAGTCACTGACAACATAGTCAGAGAGCCCTGGTGGGGTCAAGGAGTCATCACTGGGTTGTCTTTTAAGGAAACCACAGCCAATGTGTCCAACTACATTTGTGCAATGGCAAGAAACCAAAGCACTTTAAGCCTACTCCTTCCCCAACTGCAGCCTTCTATTCACATTCCTGGAGCAGATGTAAGATGTTGGTGGCAAGGTTGGGAAGCATTGTTTCCTGGCACCTGATGAATCACTGCAGAGAGGGGCATTCTAGAGCCATCAGGGTACTAGAAAGCAGAAACTTCCAACACTTCCTTTGAGGGAGCACAAGGCCACAGGAGCTCAGGGTTGGAAGGGACTTACATCCCTCCTCGTGTGACTGGCTACCCATCAAATGCGGGACTCTTCAAGAACCCCTCTGCCTTCCTAGCCTCTATTTGAATACCTCTCCTGCCAAAATTTCACTGACTCTAACAACTGTCCTTCAACTTCTGGGCACCTGAGTTCTCAAGGTCTTCATCATACTGAGCCAAAATCTGTCTCTCCCTGGCTTCTACCCTCCAAGTCTTCTCATGCTAGAATGCTGCTGACTCATTTCACTGGATTTTGCTTTGTCCTTGAATGTCCACACCCTTTTAAATGACCCAGCTATATACTTTTCTCTCCCAAATTAACCACAAGCCCTTCAAAGGCAAGCGAGTGTCTTCTATTTTAACCTCTGCTCCTCACTTCAGGGAACATGTGAGCATATGATGTGATTTCGTACTGCATGACGAGGCCCATGCCCCCAGGAGCTGGTTGATCAATATGGAATGACTAAAAGGACACATTGATTAGTTTTCCACTCTGATTTTAGAGCACAGACAAGCCTTGAGGCTCTGGCCTTCACTGACCCATCACTCACCCTTAATTCTAATTGCTTTAAGCTCATGTTTAGTTTCCTATCTCAAAATTTACATGCAAAGACACTGAAGCTACTCTCACTAAAATCTTTCTCTTCACAATTCCTGATATTGTTAAAATATTGAGGTCATCTTCGAGGAAGACATGGCTACTGAAAAAGGATATCTACGTCACATGGTTGAATCCCTAAAACAAGATGCTCCTTAAGCTGCTCCCAGCTTTGATGAACAAGCTCTGAAATCAGTTTCTTCATCTGTGGAATAGGGAGAAAGAAGTCCATGTCACAAGTTGCTACAAAGATTCACTAACACACTTGAAGTCGTACAATCCCTAAAATTAATGGTAGCTATTACCTCTGCTGGAAAAAAAAACCATCAACAACAAAGCAACCATTACCAACTGTGACTATTTCAAATGCCTTCCTTCCAAAGGAGTAGGGGTGTGCATGTATATGCAATGGGTGGAGACAGATGGCAGAAGAGACTACTGGAGCCATGGCTTAGACTACAGTAACCCTGGAATGACCATCCTGCTGCCACTTGTGGAGTCGGCTTTTCCAACTGGTCATTACTCCATCTCTAGAAAGCAGGTCCTAGTCTCTCAGGCCTACTAACCCAAATTTCTGAAAACAGCCACTAGGGAGACCCTGTTGGAGCTAGATGACTTTGCCTGAGGTAGATGTACCAAAGACTTGCTGGCCCAGTCCTTCTACTCAGTCTCAAAGCTTGCACTGCTCTCACTAACTACCTCACATTCTGTTCCCCTCCTCCAGGCCTTCATTCAGCTCTCAAGGTGCAGCTGTCTCTTGCTGCTCCTCTCATAGCAGCTGAACCAAAGGCAGCTGCACAGAGGAGGGTCAGAAGACATGGCCATTCCTGCATGCTGGACAGCCTTCTTCCTCAGCTGGCTGAGCAGCTGTCAGGATGGTTTCTGGGTTACAGAGTATCTTCCTGACCCAAGTATGCCCCTGCCTAATCTACCCAGACCTACTATCCTTCTTCTTACTTAGAAAACCTACCATTTAAAACACCCAACAGAGTATTCAGAAAGATATGTTTGAGAAGGATTCCAGTCAGGGAACTAAGTAATTCGTGAAAATACATCAGGAAGTCCAGAATGAATGTGGCAAGTTCACTTGTGTGAGATCAATCTGGGCAGAACAACAAAAAACACTAAAGAAGTCTGTTCTGCTACCAAGACCAAGAGGAAAGCATCACATTTTCCGGTCTCCCTTTCATAAGCCAAAGGAGCAACCTTCCCAGGTCTCATAGTGAAAACAGGAAATCACCTCCACCCTGTGCTTCCAGGGGTTCTTGCTAGAGCAGAACATACCACATCTTGCTCTGTATGACTGTCTCAGTTTGCACAGCACTGAAAGAGGTTCTTGTAACAAAGGAATTTTAGTGCTAAACCTTTCTTGTCCCCCAAGTCATAGCCATAGGTCTCCAGCCTTCCATCCTGATCTGAAACTGGCTGCCCATAGTAGCTTTAGATGAACAAAGGGTCACTTGACAAGACATGATGTTTGCTTCCTAAGAACCTATATAGTGAGGGGCAAGCTGCTGTGTAAACCCCCTGCGGTGCCCTGCTCCATTTTCAGTTGCACTGCCCCATTTCAACAATTGGTTTCATGGCTCCATTTAAATAATTTCCCTCCCCTTTCATAGCCTGATTGTGCACACCTATAATCCCAGTACTCAGAAGACTGAGCAAGAGGATCACAAGTTTGAGGCCAGCCTGTGCTACATAGAGAATACAAAGCCAGCCTGCACTATATAGCAAAACCCTGTCTCAAAAAATACCAACAGTGTTCACTTCAGCACTAAAACTGGAACACAGAGAACATTAGCACGGCTCCTATGCAAGGATGACATGCAAATTCATGAAGCATTCTGTATTAAAAAAAAAAAAAAAAGACAATTCTCTTTCCTGTCAACTGTGCAAAGCAAGAGGAATGGGAAAAGCAGAAAAGACAGTTTCCAGGATTCCTTTCAGACAGGCCACATCCCAGAATCCTGACATCATACAAGAATGCAGAGACTCCTTAGGTTCCTAGAGGCTTTGAGTTTTCTTTGGTAGGCAAAGTACCCTTTAGCAAAAAGGTCCCTTCATTTAGGAACCAAAAGGAAGCTGACAGTCCTATCCCTCAGGAGTCAAATGACATGATACACTAATGACACAGGTCTGCCTCAGGTATATTGAGACAGCCTCTTCTAGTTCCTGGCCTGTTTTCCAGAGGTGGTTTCTTGCATAATTGATAGATATAGCAAGAAGGAAACCACTTGGTTATCTGACAGCTTGAGAAGACACAAGATATTGAGGCTGGGATCCCTCTCTTGTGAAGGACTGCTTATTTTCAGGAACTCTCCAGGGAGGTGTGAGAAGGCAGCCCCTGATGGCCCAAGAAAATACCAAAACAAAAACAATCCAACATCATCTGGAGTGCTTTCCTCCTCAGTCTACTACAACCTCCTCTGCGGAGACTCTAGTCCTTAGTGTCCCAGTCCTGGGGTAAGAAGCATCTATCCCTCACTCCTTAGAAAACAGGGCCTTGGGGACTGGGGAGATGGCTCAGTGGAACAAGTGCTTCCCTGGCAAATGCAAGGGCCTGAGTTCAATCCCCGGTTCCACAAAAAAGAAAGAAAGAAAGAAAAAAAAAAAAAAAAAGAAAACAGGGCCTTGCAGGATGTAGTGTCACATCTGTAATCCCAGTAGTTTGGGAGGGTGAGGCAGGAAGATCACCAGCTCAAGACCAGCCTGAGCCTATATAAGGGAGTTCAAGGCCAGCTTGCATTACATAGCAAGACCAGGTCTCAGAAAATAGGGCTTTGAGAAGTCATTTGGAGGAGACAAAGAGAAACACAGGCTATATCAGGCACCACCCAAGCTGTAGACCCAGAGGTGTTTGTGACGCTTCCTCCATAAGCCAAGTGCTGAGGCTACACCATCAAAGAATTACTGATGGGAATGAAATCTGAAACAACCATTCCCAGGCCAGAGGAACACAAGACCTTGGACACTACCAGCACCAGAGTCTCCAGCCTGGGGGACCATACAGCCTAGGGACAGGCTAGGGAAAGCCTAACTTGCTTATATTCCAGGGGGAGACTACCTGATCTACCTTTAAGCCACCCTATCTCCAGAGAGTCAGAGAAGACTAGAAGCCCAGCTGCTTGGGAGCCTTTTCTTCCCAGCTTCTGGGGAAAGCTCTGCTTCTGCACAGGGCTGGAGAGCTGTAATTATCCAGACAGGATAAGAGCTATTTTGGGAAGGAGCTGTCTTGCTGCCAAGGCTTTTGACTTCCTAAACTAAAACAAGATGAAAAAAAAAAAAGCAAAAATAAACTGGGTGAGAGTAGGGAAGAACAGGGAGGAGCCTGCTCAGTCAAAAACATCACATCTTGAATGAAGAGAAATAGCACTCCTTCCTAGAGGTACAAATTTGTGTTAAAGGGTAAGCAAGAGGCAGGTGTTAAGCTATCTCCTCATGCATAGGCCCCTTACTAACTCTTGCTGACTCCCTCTTTTTCTAAGACCCTTCAAGGGTGCTTAAGTCTGTTCTGTTTCACCGTGTGTGTGTGTGTGTGTGTGTGTGTGTGTGTGTGTGTGTGTGTGTGTTGAGACAGGGTCTTGCTATGTAGCTCAGGCTGGCCTCAAACCCAAATGATCCTCCTTCCTCAGCCTCCCAAGTGCTATTATTTGACATCTGAACACAGACACTGTATATTGTTGTTTAAATGTTTCCTGTGCATGACTTACCTCCTGACCCACGTGGTCAGTTTCTCAAAGCCAAAGGGTATATGTGTTGTGCAGTCTCTCCAAAAGCTCCTAGCACAGTGATAGGTATCTGAATAACAATTATCTATGGAAGGGAGGAAGAGAAAAGGAGAGAGGACAAAAGGAAGGAAGGAAGAAAGGGAAGAAAGGACAGATGGATGAAGCAGAGGAACTTACTGTTTTTCATGGGTGATAATCTCTAAAACTGGCTGCTCCAACCTATAGCTGAGGTCAGGGCCTTGGGTTGGATAAGAACTCAAGCAGAGGGGGTGGCAGCCACATTCCTGGACACCTCCCCTTCAGCTGTTCTGTTATGGGAGCTCAGGCTGTACTCTATTCCCAGTCCCTATTTGTAGTCAACTGCTTTTCATCCTAAGCCAGTCAGCCTATGGATGAGATCCATTAGAGGCCACTGTCAGGCTTTGGATAAGATAGGAAAATGGTAAGATAATGAATGGAAGCAGGAAAAGCTTTGACCATCTTATCAAACATAGACCAAAAAGAGCCAAAGTACTGATGGGAACTAAAAATGCACTGTGAAATCAGGACACTGCAAAATTTAGGACACAGACCCGCAAAAAGCAGAGTCCACCTATGCTTTTCCAAACTGAGGAACCAAATAGTGTATAACTCAGAAAACAACTCCTTTCTGGAGTGATCCACAAGGGAGATGGTAGAGCCAGGAGGGGACCAATCCAACCCATGGATGCCCAGTCTTCTCATAGAACACTTGGCAATACTTATCATCTCCCAAAAAAAATCTCCATCCTTTCTCTCCAGAGCTGCAGACAGATCATAGGGAACTTTTGTGCACATCTCCCTTGGAGGGAGGTATAGTACAAGCAGTACACAGCTCAGGAAGTGGAACTCAGGTGCCCTCAAGGAGTGCACAACCTCTCCAAGCACAGGGAGTAGCAGTGTCGCCCTTCAGATCCCCTTCCATCAGAGGACAGGAGTGGGACTTGGATAAGGGGCAGGAGTACAGAAAAACTGAAAATATCCTCTCAGGATCATTCTTACCTCCTCATCTGTCGTAATAGAGTAGAATCCAGGCATTCCCATGGGGCAGCAAATGGAATTCAGAAAATGCCAACAGAAAAGAAAAAGCAAATTTTACTGACGATGCTCACTAAAATGGAATTTGCTATATAACCTGGCCCAAATCCCTCCTAGTAACAACAGTTATCATTTACTGAGTTCTAATTGCCAAGTACCGTGCTAAGTGCTCTCTATGAAATAGCTTAATTTTCACAATAACCTAAGAGGAATCTATTATCACACGTGATATGGAGAAACTAAGGTTTGGAGAAGTAACTCACCCAAAGTCAAGGTCAGGAAACAGTGGACCCAGCATTCAAACCCAGTAAGACAATGCCTGAATTCACACATTACTATACACCTACTTGAGGAAGGTTGGCTTCCTCTTCTTTGTTTTTTGTTTTCCCCAGTTCAAAGGATTCATTCTGGTTGAGACTGGATAACATTCTTAGGGCTCTCTTCTACCCAGGAACTTCTCCATCCAGAGCTCAGAACTCTGGTGTTCATAGCATAGAGTTTAACTGGGGCCACAATCCTCAAACAAAAAACTCCCTGCTGCCAAGATGCACTGTACAAAATCTAGTCCTCACCTTTCTCTGCACCAGACAGTTCAGGAGTAAAAAAGTAACCAGAGAGTCTTGCAAAGATGAGGACACTTAAGGATTCTGGAGTTTGCTTCAAGAACCACTGTGGCCTTAAGAGGACAGCCCAGACACCCCTGGAGATCTTCCTGAACAGTACCAGTTACATACATTCAAGATAGAGGGTGGGGGCTTGAGGAGGGCTCTGAGGGACCAAAGAGACACATGAAAAGAGAACCCCCAACCTGAATTAGTGTGGACTCAACCCTGAGCAAGACTATGAAACAGGTAATTTGCTTGGTTTGTTTTGCTTTAGCACATAACAAGTAACACCAGCTAACCTGAAATGGCAAAGAGGACTTAAATTGTACTTCATTCTGGAAGGGATTTCTCATTCAAAGGAAACTCTTGAAAACAAACAAATAAAAATTCAAATTCCTAAATGGATTGGTCTAAAGATGGAATTTGAGGCAAAAGGAAAACTTCCTTTGTTCCCTCAGGTCAGAACTCCAGCACTATTCACCTAAAACCCCAGGTCTATTATTGAAATATGGAGGCCACCCTCTGACTATTCTGCTACTCCCCAGGGCCCACAATGGACCCACAGGAGACAAGCACAGACCTTTTAGCCACCAGATGATTCGATTTTGCATTTCCTCAGAGACATCTAAAAGTAACAGAGAGACTATTGCTTTTTTTCTGTCCAATGACAGCTCCCCCCACACTACTTATACTTTGCTTTCTAGAGTATGTCTCTACCCAATGGTACATTCAACAACAATCTTCTCTTAGAAGATCCTCCCGCCAGGGAGATGGCTCAGTGGAATAAGTACTTCCCTGGCAAGTGCAAGGGTCTGAGTTCAATCCCCGGTTCTGCCAAAAAAAAAAAAAAAGAAGAAGAAGATCCTCCCACTTATGACCAAATATCACATTCTCATGCCTTCTCTCTCTTTTTCACCCTTCCTCTGTGCCACTCTTAACACTTTTCCCCTCCCAGGATCCCAAGTCCCAGCTCACCTTCACCCCACCTATACCACTTGGATGCCAGAAGATTTCCCTGAGACCCTTAGACTCTTACCCTTCATAATAGCCCTTACTAACCCTCACCCCGATCAGTTCTTCATCTCCACTCCCAGAAATCTGTTTCAGACCCTGAAAACCACTCTCTACTACATTCCATTGAAAAGTTAAGCAGCATTGCCTGGAAGAGTCAATGCCTGATGCCCATCAGAGTTATCATCATCGATGTCATTAGCTTGGAGCTCAGAGAAGCTGGCAGGAAAGGCATAGAACACTGTGATTAAGGATACAAGTGGCTTTGGCACTGGCAGCATAACAGCCCTGAGGCCAAGAGTGAAGAACTGGCCTTTCCTGCCCACCTCAATGTCCCATCTCACTAAACTGGGGCTGCACCTGGGAAGTCTTCTTCACATACCCAGGAAGAAAGCATTAAACCTTTGATTGAGTTGTTTGTTGGTGTGCTTGAGGTCTTGTGACACTTCCCTCAATGGTAACTGGCTTGAAGACTCCTTTGGTGATGATGGTAGTGGTGGGCTTGCCTTTTCCCTCTGGAATATCAGGTCCTCACAGAAAGAAATTGAGTCCATTTCATAAAGGGCCTCTGAAATGTCTAGGGCAAGAGGGGACTTAGCCTCAAAATTGGGTGTTGTTGTCCAGCTTTGGGGCATTTCACCTTGAGGATTCAGTAAGGCCCACCATGAGGAATCAGGACCATACTTAGGTAAAGATCGAGGGGGTAAAGGCCGAGGAGTCAGTTCCAGTTCTGCATCAATGGAGTGCTTTTGGAAGGGTTCTGGATACCTGACAGCAGGCCCTGAGGACATGTAGTTAGTTTCTGTAGGTCTTTGGACTTGCTGTTTATGAGTGGACCGTGGAATGGCATACATGAGAGATTTTCGAGGACTCTCAGACACTGCTCGAGCTGTAGCATGAAGAGTTGACTGCACTGACTGTCCTGGTGAGAACATGGTGACCCTGCGGCTGGCTTCACTGTCTCGGACTGCGGATTTCACACTAGGCTCATCTGGTGATACTAAGACCTTTGAAGAGGGCTTGGTCTCAATGTAGACAGAATGTTTGTAGAGAGATTCGGGTTCTGAATATACAGGAGGAACTCGATGTCCACCATCTAAATCTCTAAGGACAGAGAGTTTAAGGGATGATGCCAATTTCATATTCCTATGCAAGGCTTTAGGTTCTGAAAGAATTGAGGGGTGAGAATCCATCTGTGACTCTTGGCCCGGACTCTTTCTATGAACTGCCTGGTGAGTGCTGCCATGATCTGGGCTGGTGGGACTCCTTGGAGATCTGACCCCACCAGTCCAAATCTTTCCAATGGGCTCAGTTTGTACTGCTTCATCCTTTGGGTAAGACGAAATCCTACGAGGAACTCTGACCCCTTGAGGGTTCTGGACCTTGGAAGGTGGGTCTTCTTGTAAGTTTTGTAAGTCTAAGTTATTCTTCTCATCTATGAAACTCAAGCGGCGAGAGGATTTGGCATCTGGGGACAATGAGGTGCAACAGCCAACCTCACGCCCTGGCTTGATCTCACCCCCTCTTCGATTTGCTCCCTCTTTGACATTCCGATGTACGTTCACAGGATGGGGAGGTGCTGTCTGAACTTGTTGGCTCTTTTGCTGAGAAGAGGGAATTCGTGGTCGGGTCTCAGTTCCCCGAAGGGTGGATGTTGTATAGAGGCTGGGCCCTGACTGAGGGGATGGAGCGTGAGGAGAGTATGATGCTGAATAGGAAGTAGTGGGAGGTACAGCTTCAACTCTTTGAGGGTAAGAAGGGCTCTGAGAGATGGCAGCACTTTGCTGGCTTGTGCTGAAAATGTACCTGTGTCCCCGCTGGGAGGTGGAGCTAGTAAACTCAGGCTCTCTATGTGCTACCTTGGACCCAGATTTATTTGTCCTGAGTATCTGAAAGCCTGTGCCCTTCTGTGTAGATGCCATATTTTATCAGCTGGCTTGTCTTCAGGATTTTACTGAAGGCTTACTATTTACCCTCATTTTTAAAAGCTGCTGTTGTTGGGCTCCCATCAAACTGGTGGTTGTTCTAAGAGTCCCCTTAGCTACTTCTCTGTCCTTCTCTGTCTGATGATGTCATAAAGGAAGGAGTTTCCTATTAAACCCTCTCACATGGCCATAATTCTTCAGAGAAATGTAAGCAATACTCAAGAAGAAACTGAATTTATCTTTGGATTTGAGACTACCAAGCCTCTGAACAAGTTCTACACAAATTTGGAATTTCCTCATACAAATAAGGCTCCCGCCAGGCATGTTGGTGCACACATGTAATCCCAGCACTTGGGAGCAAGAGGATTGTTGAGAGTTCAAGACCAGGATGGACTACAACGTGAGCTCAAGGCCCGCCTGAACTGCATAGTAAGACCCTGTCTCAAAAAGATCAAAAACTAAAAGGCTCCAGACCTTACTTTACTCTCCCCAGGTAATAGCAGGATTTTCAAGGATTCCTCCAGAGAAATCTGTCAGAAAGAAAAAAAAAAAAAAAACTTTTAGGCAAGGCTATTCAAGATTATCATATCATGTCAGCACCAGATTTAATAAGTCACTTTGTACTGTACAGTTGTTCCAGTTTTGTTTGAAACTGCATTGTATACAAGTCAAAAAAATAGAGCACCAGAATTTTTTGTGTTTTTTATATGGTTTAAATGACAATGGGGTTAAAAAAAATCTAAATCCTCAAATTCTTAGTCCAGGTAGTATCACACAAGGGATCTGGAGTTAATACTGGTTTTGATTATTAATGACTAGCTATGTATTCTGATGTATGATTACAGGATGGCAAGATACTGTCTGAACTTTCTGACTCTTTTGTTGGAAAACGAAATGGGTGGCCAGGTCTCTGTTCCCCAGGGCTGGATGTTGTATAGAGGCTGGGCTCATAATACAATTTTCTCCTTATAATAGTTCATAATTCTGGCTGATATTATTATTATTATTTTGTATTTTTAGGGAAGGGTCTACAGGGTGTTCAGGGTCTTAATACTAGATCAGAGTCCTAGTGATCCTCCTGTTTACAGCCTCCCAAGAGCTGGGATTACATGTGCATGCCACCAAGCCCAGTCTCAAATGCTGTCTCTGTGCGCCCCAGGGGTGGGGCCAGTATGGCAAGCCTGGCTGCATATTAGAATCCCCTGAAAAATGTTTACAAGCCTATGCACTGCCTCAGCTGAAATAAATCAGATAATTTAGGAGTGAGGTCTGAGCAACAGTATTTGTTACAGACTTTTTTTTTCCATAATTTTATTGAGAAACAAACAGCTATGAGACAGTTTTAAACCAAATTGGTAGGACAGTTTCAATAATTAACACATTGCATACATTCTTCCTAGTGGTTAATTGCTGTACAAGATGC
>NW_004524798.1:74939-75930 GCF_000260255.1 Octodon degus | reverse complement strand
TGTGTAAAAATACCACATCTTTTTTAACCATTCCTCAGGTGATGGGCATGTTACAGACTCTTCAGATGGCTCAAACATACAACCAAAGCAAAGGACCACTGCTTTAAGAGAAGATCTCCTAAATTATCTCTATTCAAAGTGTGGTATATGGGCCAGAAACACAAGCAGACAGAAGCTTGGATGTTACCTCAGACTATGCTAAAATATTTCATAACTTAGGCCAGGGAGATAGCTCAGGAGTAAGTGCCTGCCTGGCAAGTGCAAAGTCCTGAGTTCAATCCCTGGTACCACACACACACACACAAAAAAAAAAAAACCTTCATGACTCATATGAGCAACAAAATGTGTGAGCACTGATCTAAGTGGAACTTCTGGATCAGAAATATTCACATTTAAAATATACAGGTACTGTCCCCCCCAGGAAGGACTGGAAGACCAGTAAAACAGATTAGAAGAAGCAGACACAATTACAAACACATTCAGCCACCTTATATTTGACAAAGGGGCCAAACATGTTCACTAGAAGAAAAATAGTCTCTTTAATAAATGATGCTGGAAAAACTAGCTTTCCACATACCAAAAAATAAAACTGGATCCATGTTTATTACCATGCACTAAAGTCAAAATGGATCAAAGATCTAAGTATGAAAAAAGAAACATTAAATCTACTGAAAGAAAAAATAGGTAGAAATCTTGAAGATGTAGGTGTAAGTAGAGAGAGTTCATGATTGAAACCTAGACTGCTCGGGAAATACTTCAAAGAATCAACAACTGGGTTCTCATCTTATTTAAAAAAAAAAAAAAACTTTTGTACAACTAAAGAAGTCACTAAAGTGAAAAGGCAACTCACAGAGTGGGAAAATTTTTAATCATTGTCCCTCACACAAAATCTAGAACATATAAAGAATTGAGGGACAGCCAAATAGCTCAGTGGATTAAAATGCCTGCAAGCAGGCGCAGGGGCCAGGTGTTCAATCCCAGGCCTGCCATG
>NW_004524798.1:69244-72509 GCF_000260255.1 Octodon degus | reverse complement strand
CTCCCCGGGCCCCTATCTAACATTCTAATACTAACTCTGAAAGGTCACTCAGGTTATGGATGATCAGCCTCATTTTTCTATGCTTTATGCTAAGCATTCATATTAAACAGAAGAAATTATATGCCCAACACAGTAAATGAAGATGTTCTATTTACCATGCTCTTAGAAACCTTAGATATTACCAGAAATTTGCCCCTGACATAAAGAACAATAGTTTAGGTTGGTTTCTTATTGTTGTTTGCTTACTTTTGAGGCAGGGAGTCTCTCTTGCTTGGGGGGGCCTCAAATTTATAATCCTCCTGCCTTAACATTCTGCATGCTGAAATTATAGGTGTGCATCACCATACCAGGCACTGTTTTTTCTTACAGGTTATCAGAATGCTGAATAGTAGAAAGGGAAGACTTTGGTTTATATAATATATTGCAACCATTTTAATTTTATGTAGTTATTTTTATATTAAAATTATTTTCCCTGATATCAGAGATTGAACCCAATGCATTTGCACTGAGACACATCCCTAGCCTTCAAAAAACAACCTGTTTGTGGTTTTGCTCTGTTCTGTTTTGAGACAGGGTCTCACTACGTACTCTAGCCTGGCCTCAAGCTCACAGCAATCTTCCTGCCTCAGCCTCCCAAGTATTGAAATTACAGGTGTGCACCACCATGCCCAGTTTAAAAACTTTTGTCAGACAGAATTTTTCTTAGTTGCCCAGGCAGGCCTTAGAGCTGCAATATTTCTGCTTTACCCTCCCAAGCAAATGTATGACAGGGATGTGTGGCTATACTCAGCCTATGCTTAAATTTTGTATTAACTTTTAAAATGTCTTTCCAAATGATTAGTCACTTGTACTAGTATCATTTTTCAAATAATATAATTAGACACACATTATTTCATATTCTAAATTCCCGAACTTCACTTGTTTCTAGATCTCTTCTATGTTTGTGAACTTCCTTTCCGTTTCTATGCCTCTGCCATACTTTTGTTAATTATTCCAGCACAATTTAGTATCTAGTAGGACAAATCCCTCTCTAAGCTTGCTTTGCAGTACTGCTTCAGTCACACATTTATAAAGTCCTTTCATTTTACTCCCTATTATCTTAATCTGTTTAGCGTAGCCGTAACAAAAATATCAGGGGCTGAGCACTGCATGAAGAAAGAGGTCCACTGGCTTACGGCTCTGAGGGTACAAAGTATGGTGCTGGCATCAGCATCTCAGAGCATCTCATCATGGAGAGCAGCACACGGTGGGATCACGTGGGGGCCGGGATTACAAGGCAAGAGGGTGAACAGAGAGCTACCAGAAAGCTGAACCAACTTCATAACAACTGATCCTAGCAGTCCCTCAAAATCTCAGGGTCCCTCAAGACCCAGGAGATGAGTCTTAATTCCTCCCAAGAGTGGTGGCTCTTCTGACATACTCACCTCCTTTTAGGCCAGTGGTGGTGAACCTATGGTAGGTGTGCCGCAGCAGGCATGCAGAGCCCTCTCTGTCGGCACACAAGCCAAGTCACCCCAGACCTTAAAAGTAGGTGGCTGAAATATTTTCCAAATCTAATAATGCTTTTAGAAAATTCTACAACATTTGCAGATAATCCTCCAAGCCATCAGGAAATCTGCAAGGGTTTTTCTAGCATTATAGTAGCTGCAAAGTATTGGGAGCCAGATCTTGCTCTCTTCTTAAATTATCTGTAAACAGTCTCTTCTGCTGATTGTATAAGTCAATGTGCTGCAGTTGTTGGGCAGTCCTTTTCTTATCAGAAAAGGGGCTCCACCTGACATCAACCATGTGCTGACTGTATAGATAAATGCACTGCAGTTGCTGGGCATTTCCTTTCTCCCATCAGGAAAGGGAGTCTACCTGACCTCACATTTCTGCATTCTGACTCTTACCTTCATTTCTTCATCCCACACCATCCTCCTTCTGGAGTCTCAAGGGGTATGCTGGATGCACCAGCAAAGTAAATTCTAGTAACCTATTTTTACAGTTCTATATTATGAAAACCCTTTGTTTTCTTCTCCAGATAAAGCCAAATTTGAAGAATTGAGCTTTCCTGCTCACACTGGTGCGATTTTGGAAATCTGGAAATAGAGCTAATGGAATTTCAAGAAAGCTCTATCTAGAAAAATAAATTCTATGACCTACATGCAAAAGTTGAGAAGATGGAGGAGACAGAGTATGAAATGAATTGAATTCAGAGTATGAATTCTGAAAATGAAATCCTTAACGTGTGGCATTCTCTGCCAAATAATTTTAAAGTCACTTAAGCTTGCTGTTCTTATTTTGCTTGGATCATCTTATACTTGTGAGCAGTTGTTTTCAGCTTTGAATTGTATCAAATCTGATATAAGAAGCAGACTAACAGGGGCCGAGGAGATGGCTCAGTGGAATATGCATTTCCCTGGCAAGCGCAAGGGCCCAAGTTCAATCCCCAGTTCCGCAAAATAAAATAAAATAAAATAAAATAAAGAAGTGGACTAACAGATGACCTGAGTGCTGCATGTATTGCTGTCTAACTGATGAAGTACAAGCAAGGTCTGACAAATTATCAGTATGCATATATACAACAGCAAAGATCACATTAATTGTACAAAAGCACATCAAATGTAAACTTTTACCTTTCAATAGAAAATTGTATCATTGAAAGCTGTGCTATTGTGTTTTCCTTTTAAGACAAAAGATGTTAACATATGAGTTTTTTTTTTTTCTAAACTAAAAATTCAGTATTCAGGTTTAATTACAGTGTTGTCACTCTGAAAAATAAGTGGATTTTGTGTCACACTTTGGGCATTCATTCTCTAAAAGATTTGCCATCACTGTTCTAAGACATACATCTTCAAGGTTCTACCACCTCTCAACAATCCTAGGCCAGGTGTGGTGGCACATGCCTGTCATCCCAACACTCAGGAGGCTGAGGCTGGAGGATCACTGTTAGTTTGAGACCATCCTGGACTACAAAGGGAGTACAAGGCCAGCCTGAACTGCGTATGAACATCCTATCTCAAAAAGATTAAAAAAATAATAATAACAACAACTTATGTCAGGAAATAGGCCTCCAGTACATGACTCTTTGGGAAATTAATCATAACCAAAGTGTAGCAATTATATAACAGTATTCAGTGAGAGAGTAGAGTTTCCTGATTTAACTTTTGAAGACTAACTTATTTCTAAGCTTTTTGGGGGTGCCTCACTATAACCCATTTCAAACACCAACACATATGAATAAATAACACTGCTATTAGCATTTAGAAAGGGCCAAAAGCGC
>NW_004524798.1:67183-68914 GCF_000260255.1 Octodon degus | reverse complement strand
AAAAAAAAAAAAACTTAAAAGGACAAGAGGTTTGCTTACAGCTTCACACAGATCATTCATGATTGGTTGGCTCTGAGACAGAAACATCATGGCAGGAGGACATGGTGGAGCAAAGCTGCTGAGTTCATGGCAGGTGGGAAGCAGAGAGGAGGAGATAACACCAGAGAAGAAAGGGCCAGGAAGCAGATCTGGGGTCATGCCTGCATGACCCACCCAGATACACTCAGAAGTATGCTTTACTAATATCCTGGACAGTTCCCAAATAAGCCAAGTTGATAATTAAGCTTAATCTTTACACAAACCCACAGACCAGATGAGGAAATGGAGACAAAAAGACTCAGTCAGTGTTAACCTGAAGTTATATCTTCTATAAACTTTAAATTTTGCTTAAAGCACCCTTAAACTAGTGTCTCTGGAAAGACTATTGTATCTTATTGTGCGTATACAAATGTTTGTTCTAGCATTGTCCTGGGAGGGCTAAGGAACACTTCTGAAGCAGTTTCCTCTTTTGTAAGGAGGGAATACACATTAGCTTTTAGTGGTTTTGTGAAGATTAAATAAAATTGCTCAGGTAAAAAACACCTAATAGATGCAGGTTCTCTGCCAGGAACTGGGAATACATCAGTGAACAACCCAGACATGATTCCTGGTCTTGTTGAACTTACATGTTAAAAAGATCATTATGTCCCAAGCTCTGGGAGGCTGAGGCAGAAGGAGCTTGAGTTTTAGCCCAACCAAAGCTATACACTGAGATTGTTCTCAAATAACAAACAAACAACAACAAATAAACACATAATTGTGGAGAAAATTTTTAAAAACAAAATAGTTTTTTAAAAGTTCAACTCATTCTGTTCCCTTTTAGAGACTTCTGCTTCTTAGAGGCTTCTACTGGATTCCTGTATTTTTGTCATACTCTATACTCCCCTTGGCTCTGTCTCCATGCTCATTTCAACTTCTTTGTTTCTTTACAATTTAAACTCACTCTGCTGTACCACACCAACCTCATACTGCTCCAATTCAGTGTTTCCCATGAGGACTTTGTGTTGTCTAATCCTCTTGCTGAGATGCTATGAGTTATGACCCCAGAGTCACGAGATTGCCTCCCTGTCTTCATTCCAACTAAAGCTCAAAGATTATACCTTCAGAGTAGCTTCTCTCATATCACTGTCTGATGTTAAACTGCCCTTGCCACATTTATTATTAGTTTAATGTATTTATTGCATTGCTGCCATTAACACTACTTCAGTTCACTAATGATAGTAAACTCCAGAACTACAGAAACTCTGCTTTGTTCACTACTGCTCCAGCACAATGTATCAGTGCCTGGTATATAGAGTCATTCAAAAAAGACCTTAAAACAGATTACATGGAATGGCCTCATAAGGAACAATTTATAATGGCGAAGTTAACATTTACTGGTGACTGCATGAGGGTGATGACAACATAAATGGAGGGAAGAGGGAATAAAGGACATATATTTTGGAGATTAAAAAAAGTCGTGGGCCAGGGACATAGTTCAGTGCACAGGTTCCTGAGTTCAATCCCCAGTACAAAAAAAAAAGGAAGTCTTAAAACCTGAGTTTATTATGTAAGGAGTACAAAGAACTGTAGAAGAGGCATTGATGGTTCCTGAGTTTCTGGTTTGAATGTATAACCAAATATAATACCACTAACTAAAAGGGGAATTCTGGAGGTGTAAGAGTTGACTATGAGTTCGATAATTGAGTATGT
>NW_004524798.1:64072-66608 GCF_000260255.1 Octodon degus | reverse complement strand
ACCCTAAGTGAATGACAGCAAAGTAGGTCTCTTAGGGCGAAAATTTAAAGGGTAAGAAAAGATAGAGGCAGACCCACTAAAGAAGGGTCAGATGGATTAACCAAAGTCATAGAAGAAACCCCAGAGTTTAACATCAATGAAGCCAAGAAAACAGGCTAAGAGAGCAACTGACCATGGGGCAAAAGGATCAAGGGATCGAGGTATTTAGAGATATGTAAGTCTCTGGTGACCTCAGTGACTGCTAGGGAATGGAAGACACAGAATTAAGATTTTAACGAGTTAAAGAGAGAGTGGAAAATGAGGCAGCAGAGACAGAAGCTGCACACAAGTATCTGAAGAGCTGCAGTGGGAGAAGGATGGCATGATGGGTGGAAAGGGAAGTGGGGTTCAGGAACATTTCCTAAAGATAGAAAAACCCAAAGTACTAATGCTGATGAAAGAAAGCTAGTGAAGAAGAAAGATTAATGCTACTGAAAACAGAGATGTCAAACTGAGAACAAAAACCTTGAGTACACAGAAAATGAGACTGGTCTAGGACATCATGTTTAGATTAACCAAAGGAAAGTGTAAAGAATAGGAACAGAATAGTTCCATCTCCATTCAACGTAGACTGCTTCATCAACAACTGTTCTGTTCAATGGAGACAGAGGTGGTTATGTTAGGAGTTTTGGTGGTGGGCAGCTGAAGGCTTCTATTTCCTTCGTAAAGCTGGAAGTAAAATCATCTGTTGACTGTCAATAGGAAGTGAGGGATGGAGGTCTCAAATAGCAGATGGAGAAGAAGCACCCTTAAAAAACAGTGGAACTGTCATGTGAAAGAAATGGATTAATGTACACAAAATACCTAGTACGTAACAGTTGTCCTCTGACATATAAACAATAACTACCAACATTATTATGCCCAATAAGGACTGACATTTCTTAGTTCCTAGACAGACAGAAGAGTTTACTCTGTTGACAGATTCCTTATCAGCCAGAATTAAGTGTAGAACCTGCAGCTTTAACCACAGGATAGACAAAAATTTCTTATTTTTCATTAATTTTTATAAGATAACAGTAAATATTAAATCAACAATTTTACCAAATTTATTCAATACAAGAATCTACTGGTTGGGCTGGTGAGATGTTTCAGTGGTCTAAAGCACCTACTTAGAACAAGCTTAGCTTAGCGCACAGGGACCACGGTTCAATCCCCCAGCACCACATGCCAGCCAGCCCCGCCCCTTGGTGGGCTGAGCTGGCCACACACACACACACACACACACACACGTAAAATAAATAAAAATTAAAAAATAAATAAATAAATAAAATAGCCAATAAGGGCCAGGGATATAGCTCAACAGCGTAAGTGCCTGCCTGGTAAGCACAAGGTTCCAGGTTCAATCCCCAGTACTGGGGAAAAGAAAAAAAAAAAGGCCAAATACATTTGTACCTTGCCATTTGATCTGTGCAGAGTAAAATTTCTGGAAGCTAAGAAGTATGAATGAATATGACCATCCACAATAGGACCTATTCAGTTTTCACAAACAAAAAACCTTTTCCAAATGTGTACTAGCAAGCACACAGCTTCCAAAAAAGGTTCCTATTCATATGTAATGATTCCAAACTGAAGGTAGTGAAGGATATAAATCCTCTAGAAACCAAACTAGATATAGATATCATCTGGCCAGTAATCACAAGAGTCCAAACTAGACAATACGCTACGATCCTTATGTTAGCACAATTTTGTTTCTCTAATACACTCATGATGTAAGGTATATAATCCAAATATATGGAGACAATATTGTTCACCTTAAAACATTCCAGGGGGCCTGCCCCTTAGTTCAGTTCTTTAAGTGGCTGCTTCAACAAAGCAGTCAAGCTCAGGTGGCTGTAGTTCAATCCCCACAACTCAAGCAGGCCAAACCTGCCCTGAGGTCATTCAGAGCCCCCCCAAAAAAAATCCTTCTGCCATTTTGGGGCCGGGGAGATGGCTCAGTGGAATAAGCACTTCCTTGGCAAATGCAAGGGCCTGAGTTCAATCCCTGGTTCCGAAAAAAAAAAAAAAATTCCAAATACCTTAACATTTTTGGACAATATTGCACAGAAATATGGCAGTAAGCACAATTTTTTTTCCACATCAAACAGATAACGTGCCACACTGTAGCAAGGTTTGAGGGAGGCACTCTCGTGCATACAGCATGAACACTCAATCATCATGCTCATGAACCGAAGGATCAGCATGTACAATTTTAAATATAAAAAACAATCTACTTTCTATTCAACTAAATTCAAGGGAAAAGGATTTTGTTCTTTATAATCAAAGGAGAGTATGATCAACAGTGAATCATGGAAATGCAAGGTAACTGCAAAGCAAATGACAATATTTTCCCTACTCCTTTGATGTGCAAACTGTTCTTATGCTGAGTTCACCACTGATTTAATCAAAGTGGACAGTAATTTCACTTCATTATTTAATTTTCTATAAGCATATAAGTTAAGCAACTTGGTCTAAATTTGAAGTCTTTGTCTTCAGTGTTTACTAACACTAATGTTAA
>NW_004524798.1:62290-63487 GCF_000260255.1 Octodon degus | reverse complement strand
AAAAACCTGATTACTTTCTAGGTCAAGGAGTGCCACAATTCAGAATTCACATCAATGTTCTCTCAGGCTTAATGTAAACTGCTTTACCTACAAAAGTTGTTCTATTATACAGAGATAGAATGTTTCTAAAAAAAACACAGTTCATAGCTTTCCCTCTTAACATTCTACAGCTCCCTACCATAGCAATGAGCACTGATGACACTAATTATCTTCTCAGTTTACTCAATACTCACAACATGCCCACACACACTGGGCCCTGTGCCAGTCAGGGTTTGAAGGAAAAAAAAATATTTACAGGAAAAGATTCCTTTCTGAAGTGACTACATACAAAGTTATAGGGGACTTTAAAGGGACAAAGAATTGCAAGGCATCCAGGGATGGGCAGCAGAGAAAAGCCTAAGTCTCTACAATGGGCTAGGAGGACAACTATTAGAAATCAGAGAGGACAGCTAGAACTGGAAAGGACAGGCTGCCACACAGAAGCTGTACTTAGGGAGGGACATCACTTCTTCCAGACACAAGATACTGAATTGGTCAGAGATAGGAAGTAAACCCTAATCTCTCTCCTACTCTTGGATCTTCTGCCAGAGCTTTCCATTGGGAAAAGGAGCCCAGGGAGATGAACCCACTGGTGCCTGAATCCTGGGCAAAAGTTGGACAGAGAAAGAAGGACAATAAGAAGGGGCCAGGAAAGGAATAACAGATGACCAGAAGGTGTTAATGTCACTAAATTCCTGGGTTAGAAGGCACATAAAACATAGGAGAGCAGCATTTGCATTTAGCATATGAGAAGCCTAAAGAGTTACAACATGGGGCTGGGCAGATAGCTCAGTGGTCTAAGTGCCTGCCTGGCAAGCACAAGGACCCACGTTCGACCTCCAGTGCTGCATGCCATGCTGGCCCCATCCAATGCCAGTCACCAAAACCAGGCAAGGTGGTGCATGCCTGTATTGCTAGCACTAGGAAGGCTAAAAGAGGAGGATCATTATGAGTCAGAGCTGCATAGCAAGACCCTGTACCAAATAAATAGATTTTTTAAAAAAGATTTACAGCAAAATGATTTTAAAATTAAAGTTCTAATTTTCAGATTCCTGTAGACCCCAATTAAATTCTATAATATATTATTTCTTATTGGTTTCTGCAACATCTGTGAGCTAAACTTAAAATCTTTTGTAGATATTAGACAATCAATAATCA
>NW_004524798.1:59589-61600 GCF_000260255.1 Octodon degus | reverse complement strand
GGCCTTGCTTTTACTTCTAACGTGCTGGGATTACAGGTGTGCACCACCACATCCAGCTTGGAAGTCCTCTTTTGTTAGTGACTTTATTTACACTATTGTGACCACCTTGATACCTGAATCAATTCAAAATATTTACCTTTCCTGGTCACTCTGATTTTGAGGAAGAGCGAGAAGTTATATGATGCTAATTCCAGTGAACACAGTGGATGAGGACACACAGTATTGTTTTCACAAGCCTGCCTTCTGTGTAGATGACACACAGCAGCAGCAGAAACTGTATTTTTATCACAAATACATAAAGAATCCATGAAAGTAGACTTCCAGAACTGTTTCAGAAAAAGACAAAAACAATGGGGTAAGTGTGCTCAAAGCAAGGGGGCATATTTTGAGAAGAATGAATGGGAGTATGCCTTTTACTATAGTAATTTTTAAAACCTTAAACATTCCCTGCTTATTTTGATCATACATTGTACAACTGGCAAGTAATAGAAAACCTGGGCTGAAGTGCAAGGAAGAAGTTACGTAGGGCCTGGGAAACATTCCTGAATAACTCTCATGCTCACTAAGCCACAGGACTGCAGATAATATAAATAATTATTCATTCATACCTTCTTCGTAAATCCCTAAAAAGCTGATTTCCTTCTCACTGACTTAGAGATTTCTTCCTTTTTTGGTCTTTTTACCAATATCTTGATCCTTGGTCTTTGTGTTCCTTTAATAAGAATAATTTGGGGCATTAAACCATATTACTAAGATTCAGGAAAACAGACCAACACTCCAAAGAAAACAAGTATTACTATGGAAGTGTTCACTATGGGTTGGGTGTAGGTTTATGTACTAGAATACATGTTGACTCAAGCTCATAACAACTAAATGAAGTAGTTACCTCTGTCATCCCATTACCTGATGAGGAAACTAAAGCACAGATAAGTTACACATCTATTAAGTCCTAAAGCTAGGATCAACCTAGGCAGTTCAGCTACTCAGACTCACATCTTGGCTGCTAAACTACAGTACATAACTATCCTCAAAGAGAAAATGTATGTTACTTATGTTGCAGTGGGTGTCCTTTTTCAAACCCAGTATTTATCACCTTATCTTCATTTTCTGAAACTTCCACTAGTATGAAATATAATTTAAGTATATACCCCAGCTTAAGACTATACTTGATAAACTATCAAATAGAATCCATCTCACCAACTCAACTACACGTTCCTTGGGGCAGAGATGTTACTCCCTTTGTGCATCACCAGCCTGTGCACAGATCCTGGCTCGCTAGCAGTATTCAAGAGATGCTGGCTGAACCAAGGCAACACTTCAACTGTTCCCACCCAGTCTATGCTGAACTGCAGCAGCCACTGTGGAAAGGAAAAGGCAGTTGTTTCCCTGATCATATGGCTCTAACCAAGAGAAAATCTGTGCTCTACTGAATAACTGCCATTTCTAGTCACCAGCTGTGTCTTTTGGGACAGGAGAGAGTAAGCTGACTCTGTTAGCTTCACAGCACTTCAGGCACGTGAGGGAGATTCTCAGGTTCTCCCCTCCATCTGCTCTGCTCAGGCTGAGCTCCGCAGCTCCGTCAGCTGCTGTCATCTACCTGCTGTGTAGACCTCTGACTCTCTCTGCCTACATTCTTCTGTTAAGATCCCTGTGTAAATGTGACAGCCAAAGGGGGCTCCACATTGTATCCTAGGAGTCCTCTAAACAGCACATTACCTGTCTCACCCATCACTGGATCCAGACAGTATATTTTTGTCTACACAGACTACAGTGCTGACATTTTCAATACTTATCAGCCTGAGGCCTCACAGGCTGAGGCCTCAAAGCCTTGCATTGCTCAAGAATTTCTGGAATTCTTACCATATTTCAAGATGCATGTGAAGTGCTGGACATATAAAAATAAGACTTCCTGCTTTCAATGTTATTACTGAGAAAGGCTTCCAATTCAAAAATTTCCACTCAGGTGTCTGGGATTTTATGCTGCCAGATCTAAAACCTTTGGATTTTCCCT
>NW_004524798.1:53631-54984 GCF_000260255.1 Octodon degus | reverse complement strand
TCACCCTATCAGTGGCCCTGAATGACAGTTTTTTGGCTGTTTTTGTTTTTGTTTTTGTTTTTGCGGAACCGGGGATTGAACACAGGCCCTTGTACTTGCCAGGGAAGTGCTTATTCCACTGAGCCATTTCCCCGGCCTGACAGTTTCAGAAAAGAAAAAAGAAATCAGAACGCAAAGGAGGTGAACTAAAGAGAATTACATTACAAAATAGGTAAAAGGAAAGCCCAAAATCAGGACCAAAAATCAAGTGGCTTTTTTGTTTTTGTTTGTTTAAATTTTTGAGACAGAGTCTTGCTATACAGCCCAGGCTGGCCCTGAATTTAGAATCATCATGCTTCAGCCTCCTGAATTTTTGCCACCACAGCCATCTTAGAATCAAGTATCTTAGGGAACTTTATACTTTCAGACTGAATTGTCCAGATGATTGTCCCAGTTACAGAACCCTAAAATTTTTCTTCCAAGCCTACTTAAATATGTTCTGAAAGACATTGAAATCTGTGTATACAAAAAATAAAGCTTTAAAAAAAGACTTAAAAACAACAAGAAGGGCCGGGGAGATGGCTCAGTAGGATAAGCGCTTGAATGGCAAATGCAAGGATCTGGGTTCAATCCCCGGTTCTGCCAAAAAAAAAACAAGAAGACAATAGTACTATTTAAAAACAGGCAAAGAATTCAAATAGACATTTCTCCAAAGGAAATATAAAATGGTCAAAAAAATCTGAAAAGATGATCAACATAATCATTACAGAAATGAAAATCAAACCCACAATGAGATATTATCTCATGCCCATTATAATACCTATTATCAGAGAAACAGAGAGAGAGAGACAGACAGACAGACAGACAGACAGAATGAGAATAGCTAAGTGTTTTCAAGGATGTGGAGAAACTAGAACCCTTATATACTACAGGTAAGAGTGCAGGATGGTGTAGCTGCTACGGAAAACAGTGTGGTAATTCCTCAAAAACTAAAATCAGAATTACTATATAATTCAGAAATAGAATTTCTAGATATATACCCAAAAAATTGAAAGTGGAGCCTCAAAGTGATATTTTACACTCTTATTCATAGCAGAATTATTTTCCACACTCCCCACTAACAGGTGCCTGTAGAAGTCCAATGTGATAGATAGAATATTTAGTACAATATTGTTCAGTTTTAAGATGGAAGAAAATTGTGACACATGGTGTGCAATATGGACGATCCTTGAAGATGTTAGTTTAAAAACAGTAAGACGGTCACAGGAAGACAAAATATAATTTTGCTTACATGAAGTATCAAAAGTAGTAAAACCCAGAGATGGGGAGATAGCTCAGTAGAATAAGCGCTTCCCTGGCAAGTGCAAGGTCCTG
>NW_004524798.1:47095-52926 GCF_000260255.1 Octodon degus | reverse complement strand
AAAAAAAAAAGCAGAGTAGTTACTGGAGAAAAGGGGAAATAGGAAATTGTTTACTGGGTTTGGAGTTTCAGTTTTGCAAAATGAAAATGTTCTGGATATCAACTACACAACAACTGTAAGCATAGATGATACTGGTTTATGATGAGGTCACATGCTAATAAACCCACTCAAAATACTGTAAGCTGAAAGTACTTACTTTTTTTTTTTTTTTTTTTTTCAGAACAGGGGATTGAACTCAGGCCCTTGCGCTTGCCAGGGAAGTACTTATTCCACTGAACCATCTCCCCGGCCCCTACACTTACTATTTAATGCACCTAGCCTATCTACAGCATATCTTAACACTGCAGTACACTGCAGAGCACCAAATGTTGGTTTTTTTGGCAGAACCAGGGATTGAACTCAGGCCCTTGCACTTGCCAGGGAAGCGCTTATTCCACTGAGCCATCTCCCTGGTTCCTAAGAGCACCAAATGTTTACCATCGTAATCATGTGGTAGACTGCGAACTATGGTTCCCAGTCACTGGCAAACAGTGAGTGTATCAAACCACATATTGCCAGCCCAGGAAAAATCAAAACTCAAGCTTCTAAATATGGTTTCAACTGAATATGTAATGTTTCTGCATCATCGTAAAAAAAAATCATAAATTGAGCCATCATAAATCATGGACTGTATATCTACATAACACTAAAGGACTGTGTACTGGTTGATACACTGTGTCAACTTGAGATATCTGAAACTTGGTTGGATTGGCTTGGCCATTCCACACCCTGTGGCATGGGGGCCCAGCTCTAGGGCAGGGTGGGCTATCCTTAAGTGACTCAGCACAAAAGAGTATATAAAACGGTTGAAGAAGGCTTCTGCCCTTCCTTGGAGGAGTTCCTTCGCACAAGCCACTTCCTTGGAAGAGCTCTGATGTTCGCACTCCACATGGAAGAAGACAGAGGCTTGATAGAGGCTGCTAGCTGCTATCCCTCTGCTGCCATCTGCCATCTGCCAGTAAAGAGTCAGAGGACTCTTTACTGAAGCCTCCACTAACTGTGAGCTAAATAAACCTCATATCTTAATTTTGGATGTTGACATTTTGTCCCAACTACAGTAAAAAATAACTGAGACAAACTGTACATTTAAAAATGGTTGGCCGGGGAGATGGCTCAGTTGGCCGGGGAGATGGCTCAGTAGGATAAGCGCTTGACGGACAAAGGCCAGGATCTGAGTTCAATCCCCGGTTCCACAAAAAAAAAAAAAAAAAAAAAAAAAAAATTTAAAAAAGATCATTTGTTTAAGCTTCTAAAATGCACTTTGTGAATCAGGTTGCAGGTTAAAATATGGATACCTGTTTAAAAAAATGGTTAAAATAATTCAATGCTATATGTATTTTATCACAATTAAATATTTTTTTTACAATCTGAGGAATAAGGGCTACTAGGGCAATATAGAAAAATGATTGTGTTTCCTTTCTCATTTGTTAATATTAAAATAAAACTAAAAGTAATGCAATTTTTTTTCTTTTTTTTTTACTAATGCAATTTTTAAAATTCTAAAAATCTAGCTTCTGTTACCTCTTTGTGTCTGCTCCTAGATCTTGAGTTTCTCTGGATCAAAGCAAACTGCCATCTCCTTTATTATTGTCCTTTCATTGTTATTCTTAATGCTTTGTATCTAAAAACAAGAAGTAACTTTTAAAACACAAATTATACAATAGCCCACCATAAAATGGGGTAGACAAAAATTAAGGCCATAAGTGGTCCCAAGTATACAATGCACGAGTTCCTTTCTTCCCATGAGAGCAGGGGGCCAGGTGGCAGTCCACAGGACACCTGTATCACAGCAGCTGCTTCTGCGGTCTTGAGAGTTCTTTGGTACCAGGTGAAACCGCAGGAAACCCAGCTTTGGCCAAGGTTCAGAGACAGAAAAAGCAGAGGCTAGAAAGGGCACACAAAAGAGGGGGAAAACAATTCTGGAAACAAACTGTATATTTTAGGGGGAGGAGGAGACATCCTGTTTTCTGCTTTTTTTTTTTTTTTTTCCAGTACTGGGGATTGAACTCAGGACCCTGCTCTTGCCAGGCAGCTGCTTATTCTACTGCGCTATCTCCCTGGCCCTGTTTTCACTTTTTAAATGTTCTTAGGTTGGAGCCCCAGAGAAAGAATTTGCATGGGGCAGGGATGTACCCCCTAATGTATGTCAAACACATATATATGCTGTCTATTTTCATACAGCCAGCAGATCTACAAAACAAAGAGGAATATATTTGCTAAGTATTTTACAATATAACAGCCACTGTGCATGGAGCTATTATGTACATTATGAGATAAGATTAATTATCCTCATTTTACAGAAAGCAGTTAAGACGTGCAGACATTAGTTTGCCAAACAAAAGTAACCATGAAGATGAGGCCTGCTGCTGCTTCAGTTGCTCTGTCACAGTACAGAAGCAGAAGGCAACTTATTTCTCCTTTGCATGTCACAGCAGTCCCTAGGGCCGTGGTTCTCAGAGGGTAGTCCAGGGCCCAGCAGCAGTGCATAACCCAGGTAACCCAGGAACTTCTTAGACATGCAAATTCCTTTTTTTTTTTTTAATAGTACCAGGGATGCAACTCAGGACTTGCGCTTGCCAGGCAGTCATTTATGCTGCTCAGCTATATCCCTGGCCCAGAAATGCAAATTCCTAAAAAGTAAAAAAAATTAAAAATGCAAATTTTTTTTGTCTTTTTGAGGCAGGGTTTTACAGTGCAATTCAGCGTCTCATCACTTACATACTTCAATTTAGGATTAATGTTCACAATTAATCCCCTATGAAATTTACTGCATTGCCAGTATCCCTATTTAATAGATGAGAAAATTAAGATTAAAAACTTGCCTAGTGGCCAGGTGTGGTGATACATCTGTAATCTCAGCACTTGGGAGTCTGAGGTAGGAGGATTGCTGTGAGCCTGAGCTGCACAGTGAGTTCAAGGCAGTCTGGGCTGCAGAGCAAGAACCCGTCTTAAAAAAACAACAAAAAACTTGCCTAACATCACACAGAGTGAGTGAACTTCGATTTGAATCCAAGCAATCTTAACACTAAATATTATGCTCCTAATTTCTATTTTCCACTACTCAAAAAAATGTATAAATAACAGAGAAATACAAATATTTCTACACTTCTATTGATCTACATAACACATCCTTTATCTAGCCTGCAGCAAAACAGAAGGGAAAGACTATCCATCATTTCCAGCCCAAAGAAATACTTACTATAGCAAGACAAACATCTGCTAAAATCAGGTGCCAAATTTCCTCAAATGCTCCCCAATGGGCTGGGTAGCCGGCTCAGTAGAATAGGCACTTGCCTGGCAAATGCAAGGGCCTGAGTTCAATCCCCGGCTCCGGGAAAAAAAAAAAAAATTGCTCCCCAAGGCAGAGTAGAAAGACAGGTGAAGGGAACACAGACAGACCACCCTGAGCTTATAGGCATGGCCCTGTTCTGGGCAAGTACAGACCTGCTCCTTTCCTGGTAGCTCTTGGGTGTCAAGGGACATAAAATGCCATTTAATATAATGTGAAACTCAGAATCTATTAAAATAGTACCTGTATTAAAATGGTACCTATTGATTTTAAATGATTACCTATATTCTAAAGTTTTAAAGGATCTTCCTGTCCAGGCCCCTGTCAAGAGCCTAGAGTTTTTGATGTGGACCCTCCAAAAGAACAAGTAACAGGGGCTGGTGAGATGGCTCAGTGGTCTAAAGCACCTACTTAGAACAAGCTTAGCAAAGCACAGGGACTGCGGTTCAATCCCCCAGCACCACATGCCAGCTAGCCCCGCCCCCTGATGGGCTGAGCTGGCCACACACACACACACAAATAAATAAAATTTTTTAAAAAATAAATTGTAAAAAATTTAAAAAATAAATTTAATTTAAAAAAATTTTAAAAAAAAGAACAAGTAACAGTGCCATGTCACTCTCTAGAGGTCTCTTTAGGAGAAACAATAGAATGGTGGTATAAAATAGGCATGACCAGATTAAGAATACAAGTGCCCATTATTCTTAGTCTTTATTGAAAATTACTAACCTGTAGCAGGGTGGGGTGATTTCAGGAAGAAAAGGTCCACAGGGCCATGGGTATATCTTAGTGATAAGAGTGCTTATCTAACAAGCACAAAGCCCTGAACTGATTCCCAGCACAGCAAGGAAAAAGAAGAGAGGGCCAGGGATATAGCTCAGTGGCACACTGCCTGTCTGGCAAGCACAAGGTCCTGAGTTCAACTCCTGGTATCAAAAGAAAAAAGGGAGGACAGGGGAGAAGAGGGAAAGGCATAGAGGGGAGGGCAGGGGAGAGGAATGGTGGGGAGAGGAGGCAAAAGAAGAGAAGGAAAGAATAGCAAGTGTGACTACAGAAAAACAAAAATAAAAGAAGGTTCTAGAATCTATTATTGACTTGAAGTTCATCAGACCAATGGATAAGGGCTGAGAGCTATGATAAGAAGCTTACTAGATAACTGTCCTTTGAGTCGGACCAACAAGTCCTTACATTTTACGAGACAAAATTTCAGAGGCCCTGAAAATCAGCTGGTACCCCTCAGATATTCTCAGAAGGCCCCATAGCAAGAACTGCACCATCATAGTGTCAATTACAAGTGTCCTCTAAGGGTTAGAGCTTGGAGTGCCACTGCTGTTTAAGCAGATCACCTGACTCCAAATGTCTCTAGAACCATGCATCATTATATTCAGCATTGGCTCAGCTGCAACTAAAACTAAGCTGGTACTGTTCAATCTGCCTGATATGGAAAATTCTGGTCTGATTAGGTTTTGTGTCACTGTATTTCCTGATCTTAGCAAAGGAATTAATAGACAATTCCAATTTTTTTTTTCAGATGGGGTCTTATTGTGTAGTTCAATCTGACCTTGAAGTTACTATGCAGCCCAGTTGACCTTGAGCTCACAGCCATCCTCCTACTCAACCTCCAATATTTTTATACCTACTATAGGGAAAATTCAAAGTTCAAGTTTGGGGTCTGAGTAGCCAGACTTTAGACATTCAAGGAATGACTGGTTTGGTTTGAAAAGGAGGTAAGATTCAATCCCCGGTTCCGCCAAAAAAAAAAAAAAGAGATAAGAATTCCCTTAGTGGGGCTGGTGAGATGGTTCAGTGGTCTAAAGCACCTACTTAGAACAAGCTAAGCCAATCAAAGCACAGGGACCGCGGTTCAATCCCCCAGCACCACATGCCAGCCAGCCCCGCCCCCTGGTGGGCTGAGCTGGCCACACACTAAATAAATAAATAAATATTTAAAAAAAAAAAAAAAGAATTCCCTTAGTAAAAGGAATTTACCATAATAATTACTTGAACATTGCTATTTCAGCTCATTACTACAAGACCTTTATGTTACAAATGATGGCGGGCAGGGACCAATTATGCCAACCAGGCAATGTCTCATTTTATTCTAAAACTGCTCCTTTCTAAATTCTGTACAATCAACCAAACCTCTGTAGGGCTTCCTGTACTAGTGCTAACACCTCAGACCAAGAAACTGGATGATAGAAATGGAGCTCAGTAGTGGAGCACTTGCCTAGGAAGCACAAAGCCCTGGATTTCATATTGACAACCAAAAAAAAAAAAAAAACACCCAAGCACTATAAGGTAGTAAGTGACCATAGCCAAAAGGAATAGGAGTGTATTTTGTATTGTGTGAAACATCCACTACTGACTTTACCAAATAGCTCCTGAGATGGTGCTATTTGGTACCTCCTTAATTTGATGCTGGGAGGGCTGGTGAGATGGCTCAGTGGTCTAAAGCACCTACTTAGAACAGCATCATTATATTCAGCATTGGCTCAGCTGCAAC
>NW_004524798.1:43764-46084 GCF_000260255.1 Octodon degus | reverse complement strand
AAAGTTTATATGATTCCAAAACCATGAGAAAAAGCACCAATATAGTTACATGTTATAAAAATGATTAAGTTAAATTTTCCTCTTTTAGATTTTCTTTAGCTTCCAAGTTTTCTATGATGAGTGTGATTTTCTTTTATAACCAAGAAAAAAATAGCAATTCCATTTGAACCAAATATAGCACCGATGATTGTTGAGCCTCAATTTAGGTCTCCTTAAATTGCCTTCCTAGTATGAAGTTCTATTTTAATATTAAACAAAAGACACCTTTAGGCATGTTCTATCTCTGGGTGACATGGGTTGATGAATCAGATACTTAATGCAGGGCTCAAGAACTATGCATGTTTAAGAAGAGAATCAATTTAAAATGCAAACTAGAGAATCACTGTTTCTGTACTAAATTCAGTAGTGCTTGAAGTATAGAGTAGATTCTTCATTTGCATGTCTCTACCACCACAGTCCTTGCCAAAAGCTTCTAACAGCTACTGCATTATCACCACCACCATCACCAGCACCAGTGCCCCTACTGATCTCCTATGAGATTGTCCCCTTCAAATTTGGTCCTAAGGAAACCCTTCGCTCTGGTAGAAAACCCTTTAGGTGGATCCCTAATCTGGATTCTGAGAGCCAGATGGCAGGGGTGTGAGTTCTCCCAAAATACTTCTCTTTCCTGTACATGATTACCTAGGCCAAGAGAAGTTCTGACACTAGTAGATATGCAGCTTACTTTGGGTGTTTTGCATGAGGTTTCCTTTAAAAAGCTGTTTTGGTAGCGGTAGCATGGTGGCTAGCGTTGTCTTTGTCAGGCTCCACCATGGCGTACTGGGGTCAGGGCCAGAAAGTGCAGAAGGTGGTGGTGCAGCCCATCAACCTCATCTTCAGATACTTGCAGAATAGATCCCGGATCCAGGTGTGGCTGTATGAGCAAGTGAATATGTGGATAGAGGGCTGTACTATTGGTTTTGATGAGTACATGAACCTTGTATTAGATGATACAGAAGAAATTCATTGTAAAACAAAGGAAACAACTGGGTCGGATCATGATGAAAGGAGATAACATTACTCTGCTACAAAGTGTCTACAACTAGAAATGATCAATGAATTCAAACAGTAGGGAAGTGAGGCAATGGCAACTATGATGATATGTAAAAAGGCAATTGTTTAAGTGGTTTGCCCTGGGAGTGTTTGTAAAACATTTGTTCATATTGTTTTGACTACCCTAATGTTTTTACTGAAAGCCAATAAACGTAGAGTTGTTCTTATTAAAAATAAATAAATAAATAAATAAGCTGTTTGGTTCATAGGACATATTAGACAGATCTTGAATGTCTGTCAATAATCTCAGGAATTAAACATACATAGTAATTGTGAGAAGTTTAAAAAATTGAACAGGGACCAGAGAGATAGCTCAGTGTAATAAGTGCTTGCCTGGCAAGCATAAGGGTTTGAGTTCAATCTCCAGTTCTGCCAAAAAAAAAAAAAAAAAAATTGAACAATATATTCTTGAACTCTTAAACTGTCTTCTTTTTCAAGGGGGCATTCTTGGGCTACTCTGGTAATCTTACATGTCTTTTTCTTTCAGTTCCTTTTGTGGCTTCTTTAATATTTCTTTTATCCACAGTCAGTACTATGAGAGGGAAAGAATAATATCTTTTCAGTGAAGTGCACTAACTTGAAAGAAGAAACCAGTTTATCAGGCCAGCATGAGAAGCAGTGGGAAGGGCACTAATTTCCAAAGTAGAAAGTGTGGTGTTGTAGGTTAGATCTAAAATAGTCCCCAAAGCCTCATGTGTTTAGAAAATGACTAGATTATGAGAATGTTACAGGTGACTTTCTATTAGGAGGTAGGGTCTGCTCAGAAGAGGCATGTCACTGAGGGTCTGACCTGGATGGGTATATCTCTCTTCCCAACCTCTTCTTGGATTCCTGTCCACCAAGCCCTGAGCAGCTCTCCTGGGCCACACTCTTCTGCCATACTTGCCTGCCTTGGAGCAAACTGGAGTTCCTGAAACATGAACCAAAATAAACCTCTCCTTCCTGAAATTGTGGGTGTTGGATATTTTGTCCTAGCAATTAGGAAAGTGACTAAGACAGATGGGTTCTGGTTTTTGTTCTGTTAACTAGTCACCAGTTTTCCATGTCTGGACCTCAAGTCTTCTTCAGAGATTAACAAATGTTCTCTTGGGGGTCAGCCCAGCTCTAAAATCAGCCAATGACTTCAATGGTGAGCAAGTTCCTAAGAAAATCAATGGGGCTGGGGAAAATGGCTCAGTAAAATAAGTGTTTGCCTGACAAGTACAAGATCCTGAGTTCAATCCCCAAT
>NW_004524798.1:41899-43664 GCF_000260255.1 Octodon degus | reverse complement strand
AAAGAAAGAAAGAAAGAAAAAGAAAATCAATGGGGGGGCCTTTTCATCCACTAACATCTCTACCAGTTGTCCTCAAATCATAGCAAAAAACAAATAACAACAACAAACCAACTTGACACTTTCTCAGGGCCTTTCGGTCTTCATTTTGTTTTTGAGGCATTCTAAGTTTCCTTTAGTTCAAAGTCCTGAACATGCCAAAAGCTATATTTCAAAGGCAAATTTGACCAATTTTTACTTCTACCAATATTTAAGAATCAATTTCAATATTCATGGAATATTAGGGTCAGGGAGATAGCTCAGCAGAATAAGTACCTGCTTGGCAAGCTTAATGTCCTGAGTTTGAGCCCTCATACCAAAATAATTAATTAATTAAAGAATATTCATGGGGCCGGGGAGATGGCTCAGTGGAATAAGTGCTTCCCTGGCAAGCGCAAGGGCCTGAGTCCAATACCCGGTTCTGCCAAAAAAGAAAAAAAAAAAAAAAAAAGAATATTCATGGAATGCTAATTATAAGTCAGATCCCATGTTCCATATATTTTCACATATTTAATCCCTGTGAATCCAGTGACATAATAAAAAATGTATATTTGGGGTTGACTTATAACTTTAATTCATTTCACCAAATATTTTTTCCCCCTTTGGGCTTCTTAACTTTCATCAATTCTCACATGACTTGTTTTAACCAATGAAATATGAGTGAAAGTGATGAGTCACTTCTACCCAGAAACTTTAAAAACCAGGGCACAATCTACCAGGTTGCATTTTTTCCTGCTTCAGCAATAAAGGAAGCTTAAAAAAGTACAACCTCCCTCCCTGAAAGAATAAAGTACAGAACATCTCCAGCCAACCATGAACCACATAGAGCATGATGAAGTAAACTTTTGCTGGGTCTGGTGGCACATGTCTATAAACCCAGCATTTGGCAGGCTGAGGAGGACTGATGCAAGTTTGAGGCCAACCTGGGCTACATAATGAATTCAAGGCCAGCCTTGACTACATGTCAAAAAAAAAAAAAAAGAAAAGAAAAGAAAAATAACTGTTCAGCCAAGCACAATGGCACTACCTCATAATCCCAGTCACTGGGAGACTGAGATAGGAGGAGTGAAAGCTTGAGCCAAGTTTAGACAACTTAGAAACTTACCAAGACCCTCTCTGCAGCTGGGGAGAAGGTTGGGAATGTGGGGTAAATTCCTAACACTAAAAGAGAAGCTTCTGTGCTTTTTTAAGTCATTAAAATTGGAGGAGGGGTTGCTATGTAGTCTATCCTGAATGGCTATATAACCTTAGGAGAAAATTTCACCTCTCTGAACTTTGCTGTTTTTATTAGCAAAATAGAAATACTGTTCATATCTTAAACTGGTGCTATGTGGATTAAACATTAAAACATCTAGTACATACTACATATTTAAGAATACTAGCTATAGTTACTATAATTAAGGAACTTGAGGACCAGCAAGAGAAAGTGAATTAGATGTTACTGTCCTGGACACATTTTACATCTACTATTGGGATTTTATTAGCTAAACTTTAATTGTGAGATAATTATAAATTCACATGTAGTTGCAAAACAATACAATTTGTCTAGCTTCTCCCAGTACTACTGCCTTACAAAGGTAAACAATATCACCACCACAATATTGATATCAATACAGACCAGGATGGAGGACCCTTTCCATTACCACCAGATCCCTTTTGTTTATCTATAGCGCTTATATTCGTCTGGTTTTGTATTGTTGGTTTTTTTTTTTTTTTTTTTTTTTTTTTT
>NW_004524798.1:31435-41799 GCF_000260255.1 Octodon degus | reverse complement strand
TTTAAGTGTGTGTGTGTGTGTGTGTGTGTGTGGCCAGCTCAGCCCACCAGGGGGCGGGGCTGGCTGGCATGTGATGCTGGGGGATTGAACCACAGTCCCTGTGCTTTGCTAAGCTTGCTCCAAGTAGGTGCTTTAGACCACTGAGCCATCTCACCAGCCCCTCATCTGTTCTTTATCTCTATAATTTTATCATTTTCAAGAATGCTTTTTTTTTTTGGTGGTATGAGGGATTAAACTCAGGACCTTGTGCTTGCATAGTCTTATTCCACAGGCAAGCACTTATTCCACTGAGCCATCTCCCTGGCTCAAGAATGCTAATAAAAGAAATCATATACTAAATAAATTTTGACAATTTCTTTTTCCACTAAACACAATTCTCTGGAGATTTCTCCAGGTGTTGTACATATTGGCAGTTCACTCTCTGCTGCTGAGCAGTATTCTTTTTTTTTTTTTTTTTTTTTTGCGCAACTGGGGATTGAACTCAGGCCCTTGCGCTTGCCAGGGAAGTGCTTATTCCACTGAGCCATCTCTTCAGCCCATGCTGAGCAGTATTCTATGACAAAGATGCACCACATACCACAGTCTATTTAATCATTTACGTGGTAAAGGGATCTGGGCTTCAAGTTTGAGGCAATTAGAAATAAAATTGCTATAAATATTCAAATATGTGTTTTTGTATGAATGTCTTCCTTTCTCTGAGATGAATGCCCAGAAGTTACATTAATACTTGTAATTCCTGCTTCTGGTTCCAGACACTTGTCAGCTGCGGTTTACAGTGCAGTTATGGCCAAGTCCAAGAACCACACCACACACAACCAGTCCTGAAAAGGGCACAGAAATGGAATCAAGAAACCTTAGTCACAAAGATACGAATCTCTGAAGGGAGCAGATCCCAAGTTCCTTAGGAACATGCGTTTTGCCATGAAGCACAACAAGAAAGTCTTCAAGAAGATGCAAGCAGAGCACAGCAGCCAGCGTTTGATCCCCAGCATGCCATGCTGGCGCCGCCCTTGGGGCACACTGAGATGGTGATTGAGACTGGGCATGGTGGCGTGCACCTATAATCCCAGTGCTTGGGAGGCTGAAAACCAGAGAATCACTATGAGTCCAATCTACGGAGTGAAACCCTGTAGACCTTGTACTAAATACATTTAAAAAGAAAGAAAAAAAGAAGATGTGAGCAAACAATGCCAAGGCCATGGGTGCACGTGCTGAGGCTATCAAGGCCCTCATTAAGCCAAGATGGTTAAGCCCAAGATCATCCCAAAGGGAGTAAACCACAGGCTCGCTCGACTTGCCTATGTTGCCCACCCCAAGCTTGGGAAGCATATGCGTGCTCACATTGCCAAGGGTCACAGGCCTTGACGGCCAAAGGCCCAGGCTCCAGCCAAGGCCCAGGCTCCAGCTTTTGCTTCAGCCCTGGCTCCCAAAGATGCCCAGGCCCCCATGAAGGCTCCACAGTAAAAGCCTCTTAACTGCTGGTGTAAAAACAGAAGGACTGATGTGACCCCTGGGGTGCCATCTGGGGGGGAGGGGGTGTCCTCCTATGCTCTTTGTATAAATAAATCTAAGGCAGGATAAAAAAAAATTGAAATTCCTAAGTCAAAATGCTCTGTTAGGATTCTTAACCTTACATTACAGATGGAGTAATAGAATAGAGGGCAAAGACCTGTGATCAAGATCACATGTCAAAGTCAGGACCTAAGTACAAAGTAAGGACTCTTTTTCATTTCTCTTCAAATTCTGCTGAACAAGTCCTAACAAAGTCAGGTTGCCCAAAGCTAATTTTTATGATGGTGGCTAGTACATTTGAAGACAGGCTATATATAAATACAACATTCTACCATTTAACATTGTTTCTGAATGTGAAACTATGAGTAAGATTAGAAAAGCCTATACTTTTGTATAGGTTAGAACTGAGAACTCATGAAAATCCCAGCAGTCTTTCCAAGGATTTTTCTCATTTGGAACTTTTACACACACAAATAATGGAAAATTCTTTTACTAAATTTTTGCTAAGACAGATTATTTTCATCTGCTAGGATTTTCCTTGGTCTGGTCTAGAATTAGAAATAACTTGGATTAAAAAATGCTTCCCAGGGCTGGGGAGATGGCTCAGTAGAATAAGTGCTTCCCCGGCAAGCGCAAGGGCTTGAGTTCAATCCCTGGTTCCACAAAAAAAAAAAAAAAAAAAAACTTCCCTAATTGGATTTGGACTGAATGCTCTGGAGGAGGTTTTTGCTCTGAAGGCTTATTTCCCTTCCTCAGAGGACAGGACTATATTCTGACACTCTGAATACAATCAAGTTATTCACTAGCCTTTCAGTTATAAACATTTATTTCTGGAAACAAAGGCTGCTTGGTCTTTTCAAGAAGGCAAACTGACCCAATTTCTGTAAACAGACACCAGAGGGCGTTAAAGGTTCCAAGTAGGAAAGGCCATCAGATGGAAGTTCCCAGAGCCCTAACTGTGCCTCTTGGTAATCAAAGGCCACCAAAAGAGAAGAGGGTGCAGAGTGGGGTCTTGAGTGCTAAGGAGCTAGATCGATTGTCCTTAGTTCTCCTTGGCATCGAGCGCCTGAGATTACTTCTCCCCAGATCTCTGTAAGATGCTCTTCAGACAGCCAGATCTGTTATATAATTTTTGAACACTTGCCAGTTTGGTACAATATACTTAAGAGATTTATCAGAGAGAGAGACAGACAGACAGACACTATCAATGTTACTCCCCATGCTGCTAAGATAAAGGCATGGCAGACATTTGCACAGGTTTTTTTGTTTTTTGGGTTTTTTTTGGCGGAACCAGGGATTGAACTCAGGCCCTTGGGCTTGCCAGGGAAGCGCTTATTCTACTGAGCTATCTCCCCAGCCCCTCTGTCTCTTTTCTTCAGGCTGCTCATATCTTGAGAGAACCTCCCCGGCCAGGAACTGTGTCAGAACACTGTACTTTTCATGCATCCTAGGATTCTTATCAGCCAAATGCTGTGACTGGCATGCACACTTCTGCCTTTCTTCCACCTACTTCTCATACTAAAAAAAAAAAAAAAAAAATCCAAAAAAGTAGCAGGTTAGACGGAGTGGTGAAGCAGAAATTATATAAGAGGGGGCTGGCAAAATAGCTCAGCAGACTAAAGAGCCTGCTTGGGCAAGCACAGGACCAGTGTTTGATCCCCAACACCATATGCCATTCCAGCCCCACCCCCAGGGTGGGCTGAGCTGGCCAGAGTCTAGGTGTAGTGGTGCACACCTGTAATCCCAGCACTGTGGAGGCTGAAACCAGAAGGATCACCAGAGAGAGAGAGAGATTATATAAGAGGATCCAATGAATTTTGCTTTGTAAATTCTAGCTGGATGTGGTAGTGCAGGCCTGCAATCCCAGTACTCAGGAGGCTGAAGCAGGCCTACTGTGCGTTGGAGGCCAGCCTAGGCTGCAAGTTCAAGGCCAGCATGGTATGAAACCCTGTCTCAAAAAAGAAAAAAAGTTCTTGTAAAGCTAGTAAACTCTCAAGAAAATGTGTACTGAGACAGTGTGATCTTTGCTCCTGAACCCTTACCTCCAATCCTGACTCTCCTGCCACTAAAATTTGGCCAACTAGGTTTAATTCCCTGCATCTGTAGGTCACTGAGTCTTTTTCACAGAAAAGAATACTACTTTCTTCTCCACAGAAACAATATGTGAATCAGGTGGAGTGCATTTTGAAACAAAGTGCCCTATGAATGTAAGAATCAATTTGGGAGAAATGTCACATGACCTTCCATTCTCAAAAATCATGTGGGAGTACAGGGAAAAAGGAACCCTCCTCCACTGTCAGTGGAAATTCCTCAAAAAAATAGGATTAGGGGCTGGTGAGATGACTCAGTGGTCTAAAGCACCTACTTAGAACAAGCTTAGCAAAGCACAGGGACTGCGGTTCAATCCCCCAGCACCACATGCCAGCCAGCCCCGTCCCCTAGTGGGCTGAGCTGGCCACACACACACACACACACACACACACACACACAAATAAATTAAAAAGAAAGAAAAAAAGAAAAAGGCCAGCCAGATAGCTCAGCAGATTAAAGTTCCCTCTTAGGCAGACGCAGGGACTGGGGTTGGATCCCAGGCATGCCACGCCAGCCAGCCCCGCCCCCAGGGCATGCTAAAACAGCAATTGAGACTGGGTGTGGTGGTGCACACCTGTAACCCTGTGAATTAAAATAAATTAACTTAATTTAAAAAGTTAATTTTTATAAGCAGGAAAATCACCTTTGCTCTAAAATTTTCTCTCAGTTGGAGGCAAGGAATGGTATTAGGTAGACATCATGTGGAGTAACAGAATTCATACACTAGAAAGAGAAATGTACCTTTGAGTCCTAGCATCTCAGCACCTGCCTGGCCAGTGCAAGGTCCTGAGTTCTATTCACAGTACCAAAAATAAATAATAATCCTTAAAACACTGCATAGCTATATAGCCCCCTTGCCTTTATAGGCCATAAGTACTATAAGGACTAAAGGTTAGTTTTGTTATGGTTTTAGGTTATATAAATATTTAAATATCTGCTAATTGAAAACATAAGCAGGGGCCGGGAGATGGCCTAATAGAATAAGTGCTGGCCTGGCAAGCGCTAAGGCCTGAGTTAAATCCCTGGTTCTGCAAAACAAAAAAAAAAAAAGAAAGAAAGAAAGAAAACATAAGCAATGATTTTAAAGCACATCTTCATGTTTTGCAGCAAGATACTTGCTTCCAAAAAAAAAAAAAGGATACTTACTTCATAAAGCTATGCCAAAGCACAGTAGGTTCTCAATAATACTGAATGAAAGAAATTATATTTTAGAAAAAAAAAATTTTAAAGAAAAATTTTAAATATGTAAACATTATAAACATGACACTAGATATTTTTAGGTATATGCTACTTTGTCAAGAAAAACAAGTTGAAAAAAGTCACTAAAGAAATTTGAAAACTGAGCCAGGGAGACAGCTCAGCAGCATAAGAGCCTGCCTTGAAAGCCTAATGTCCTGAGTTCAATCCACAGTAGCAATAAAAAGAGAGAGAAATTTGAAAATGTACTTGGGGGGCCGGGGAGATGGCTCAGTGGAATAAGCACTTCTCTAGCAAGCACAAGGGCCTGAGTTCAATCCCTGGTTCTGCCAAAAAAAAAGAAAATGTACTTGGATATAACTTTTACCTTTAGAAGTAAGCTTTCATTACTTTTTTTCTTTTTTAAATGTATTTAGTACAGAGTCTACAGGGTCTCACTACACAGATCAGACTTGTAGTGATCCTCTTGTTTTTCAGCCTCCCAAGCACTGGGATTACAGGCTTATACCACTATGCCCAAACTCAGTTGCAGTCTCAGCATGCCCTGGGGGTGGGGCTGGCATGGCAGGCCAGGGATCAAACCCCCAGCCCCTGCATCTGCCTAAGCATGCACTTTAATCTGCTGAGTTATTTGGCCGGCCTAAGAAGTAAGCTTTCTTGAGAAGCCAAGGAATAAAATATTCATGGTCTGGAGTTAAAAGCACATCTGTTATGTCTTCAGAAGATTCTGGTGAACACGTAGCATGATCCTAATAATAATGCAGGAAATTACATTAAACTGCTGTTCATTGTAAACCTCACTTTTACAGCTGGATGCAGTGTTAATCACAGTGTTACAGAAGGCTACCCAGCAGTGAGCTGAACACTAAGCTGGCTTTCCCAGCTTGTTTGTGTGTGTACCTCTGCTCTTCTTTGTGGTGAAGACAGGCAGTTGTGAACTGCTTGGAGTAAGTGTGGAGGAATAAAGCCCTGGAGTCTCAGCCGCTCATCTGCAGAACGGGTAGGGATGGGACCACTTTTCTTTCTGAAATTCTAAGTGAGAAGACCAGCCCCAGACAAGTCAAGCTGAGGACCCAATTTACAACCTCCAAGACCTTCATGGCACAGATATAGTCCACAGTCCACACCTTGGCATCAGCCTACAAGGAGCTGCTAAGACCTCACAACTCCTTAAGGCACTATAGTTTAATGGTAAATGAAGAAACATAAGTCTTTTTTTTTTTTTTTTTTTTTTTGATGGTCAAGGAATCTTTATCTGCGGGTGGCAAAAGGCCAAGACATTTTAGTACTTAAACACACTTAATAGTGACTTTTATGCAAGGTAAACCAAGGAGGGCTGAAAAGAATACTAACAGAAAAGTGGAGGACCAGGACAAAGGCATTGTGAGCCCAACCACTGCAAGCTGCAGTGTAGCCCTAAGTCTCAGCAAGAGCACATAAGCCAAAATTACTGACTTCTTTCCTTAACCAACCCTGAACAACCAGTATGTTTTTCTTCTGAAAGTCTTGCTATTGGTTGAATTCGTTTAGCCAGCATAACACAGCAGTCATTCTTACAACAAATCACATTATCGGTAAGATACACTGCACACAACACATTCAGAATCACTGTTTGCTCTTTCTTTGCCTTTGTCTTTTCTTCCCTGAACGAGTGGGTATTAGAGGAGTCTCTTGTATCTCTTTTACACTGGACGCAGGCTGTTTGAAGACTATCTCATAATCTCTATCAACATTCATTTCGGCAACTTCTGATTTTTGCTTCTCAAAAAATGCTGGTGTACAAACTAGTGTAGCGCTCTGGCTATGTGAGGAATTCAGGGAGAGCCTTTTGAAAGCCTTTTCTTCTTCTTCTTAGGTATGCCTGGTGCCTTCATTTTTGGTGGAGACCTCAAATTACTCAGGAAAATATTAATTGCAAAAGAAATTTTTTTTCTTTTTTTTTTTTACAATTTGTTGGGTTTTATTTTATTTAATTTTTTTTGCGGAACCAGGGATTGAACTCAGGTCCCTACGCTTGCCACGCAAGCACTTATTCCACTGAGCCATCTCTTCGACCTTTTTTTTTTTTTTAATCTCAATATTTATTTACTAAAACAGATTGTAGAATAGATTTAACCCACATGGTTAGTTTATCAACATTAGAGTTAGACTAATAAATTATGAATGGGTTTGTCTTTCTTCTTAAATCGATCTTCCATACGTAACTTCTGTAGCAGTGTCCAATTAAGATTACACCTTTTCACTGCCTGGTATATCGGATGATGAAAAGGAATTTACCAGCTATCTTTATGTATCTTTTCTGGTTGCATTAAAAAAAACAAACTAGGGCCTGAGAGATGGCTCAGTAGAATAAGCACTTCCCTGGCAAACGCAAGGGTCTGAGTTCAATCCCTGGTTCCGGAAAAAAAAAAAAAAAAAGACAAACCAGGAGTCTGTCACCAAAGAGGCAGCTGTTCATTGTTTCAGCTACTATCTTGGCAACATCTTCAGAGTAAAACTCCACAAAGGCATAGCCTCTGCTATTTACTTTCCTTTTACTTCTGAGAAGTCGGAATCTTGTAATACTGCCAAACTGGGAGAAATATGCTTTGATCTGGGATTCAAAAAGTACCAGAGGTAGGTGTCCCACGAAGATTACTCTGAGTGTAAGTTCTTCTTGCTTTGTTTGCTGGGTCACGTGGCATCAAACATGCACCACCTCCTTCTGGAACTGCGCATCTTCCTGCAGGTTCAGAGACAGAATGGGGGGACAGGGCCAGAGAACACTACCATGCTAAAGGTACCCCAGCATGCAGCTCCACGTGGCACTGCTGGAAACCCTCACACGCTCGCTGCTTCAGATACATGAGTTTTAAAACAACAATGCAATCTCAAAATAAAACTAAAAATTGAAATATTAAAAAATAACATAGCATCTCCACTTTACCCCCTTCTTTTTCAGCTTATTTTGCTACATTCATTCCCAGCTTGTGACATGGCCAGAAAACTGATTCCTTTCTCTCACCTTCAAGCATCTGCATTCGCTTGAAGAGATTTTTTGTAGCTTATTTCCTTGGATACCACTTTTGGCACAAACTTCCCCTCCCTACACATTTACATACTGTTCCCCTTTACATCTCACAGCACAGCCAAATTTCCCTAGCTGCCCCCACCAGACACCTTCCCCAACTCCCTGACTAGACCTGCCTCTACAGCTGAGGTGGCATGTGCAATGGTGCAATGTAGCATGTCCTTCTGGCATTACGGTATTTCTGAGAGATTTGTATAACATGATTAAATACAACACTGTACTGTGTACAAAATATCTTTTTTATTCTTTATTTTTAAGTATTTGGCACAGGGTCTCACTACGCAGTTCAGACTCATAGTGATCCTCCTGTTTTCAGCCTCCCCAGGACTGGGATTACAGGTGTGCATCACCATGCCCAGTCTTGGTGGCCATATCAAAGTGCCCAAGGTTGGGACTGGCGTGGCATGTGGTGCCAGGGATGGAACCCTGGTCCCTGCACTTTCCTTAGTCCACTGAGCTATCTCACCAGCCCTAAGATCTTATATTTTATTACTGTTGTATTTTTATATACCATTCCCATCTTAATTCTTTAGATGACTGTGGTCCCACAAATATCCAAATACTGTAGATATCACGTTAGTCTCACACTACATAAGAATACTTTATTAGGGCCTTGGGCTCAACTTGGTTCTCCAGGCCATATAACAACACTGTACGATTTCTCAGTGGTTAGATGCATCAGAACTTTCTTGAAAGGCTTCACTAGGCTCTGTCTGCTCATTTTTCCTGGGAGAAAGGTGCCTGATACCTAATGATCAATTATAACACAACCAGGTTCACAGACATTCAGTGGTATTGGGATATTATAAAGGGATAAAAGGTAGTGTGAGAAGAGAGATGTAAATGCATTCTTTCAAGAGTGGCTATGCAAAAGGTTCGGTGCACAAAGTAGACTGTTAGCTTAGCCTGGGCCCGAAGGCCAGCCCTGGACCATCTACCTGCCCACCCCACCACTCAAGAGTGACACTTGATGAGGAACACATTTCAAATACCAAAACAATCAAGCCAACCGATTTTTCTACCTAAGATAAATGATTATAGTAGATGCCCTATTTTTTTTTTAACTTATTTATTTATGTGTGTGTGTGTGTGTCCAGCTCAGCCCACCAGGGGGCAGGGCTGGCTGGGCATGTGGTGCTGTGGGATTGAACTGCAGTCCCTGTGCTTTGCTAACCTTGTTCTAAATAGGTGCTTTAGACCACTGAGTCATCTCACCACCCCCAATGCCCTATTTTTTGGCTCAATAATACCTCATTATTCCCATCAAGAGCAAATTACCAGGTGAAAATACAGTCTTTTGTTGTAACTTGTAATTCTTTAAACTAAAGACAGTAAGTATCAACTGTGTCTGGGTTCCTCTGGCATAGGCCCAATGGATTTATGTCTAACCTAGAATATAATGCAAAGAAATAAGCAGGAGGGACTGGTGGCCCACCTCTAACCTTAGGTAAGGAAGGTTTCATTTCTTGCCAGGTTAGGCACATGGTCAGGACACAAACTTTATCCTACTTCCTTTGGATAAAGGGATTTTCAGTAATAGAATAATTTGAAAATCTCTGCATATCTACGTATGTAAGCAGCACTACAGGGTGTAAAGCGTGTGCTGTTTTCCTTGCCATTCAAGTTACTACATAAGGTAGGAAAGGAGAGAGGATGAAGCAAGTGAAATATGCCATCAGGAGGCTGAGCAGGAGGATCACTGAGCATTTGAGGCCAGCCTGCACTACACAGTGAGTTCAAGGCCAGGTTAGACTACATAACAAGACACTATTTCAAAAAGCTAAAAAAATAAAAAATAAAAATATACCAGAAGGTTAACACATTTTTGAGAGCTGGTAACTTGTTAAGAATTCAGGGGCCGGAGAGATGGCTCAGTGGAATAAGCACTTGCCTGGCAAGCGCAAGGGCCTGAGTTCAATCCCCGGTTCCACCAAAAAAAAAAAAAAAGAATTCACCCAATCCAATTTCCCCAACTGAACTTACCAGCAAAACTTTGTAGTCCAGGCTCTCTGCCAGGTTCCTCACTGTCATGGTCACAGTTGTCCACTTTCCCCAATTTGACATCATTTCCTCCTGGCTCTTCCTTCTCCCTGTGAAAGTGTGAAACGCTACACTTCGTTGTCAATCCATGTTTTCAGGGCCCCTAGCAGGGGTCTGCAACAAGGGACTGGACCCATGTACAAGCCCTACTTTTCAAAGTCAAACTGCTCTGAGGATGCCAAGGAAGGACTGGGAGCTCCCCACTAGCTGCCTTCTCAGCCGTTTCCTTCACCTCCACTGCACACAAGAAGAAACAACCTTGAAAGTGTCACTGTGAAACTGGAAACAAAGCTTCCATCCTAGAGATGTATGATCCTTCTCTAGCTTACACTGTAACAACAGTTGCTTTTGTACAGTGCATCTTCCTTAGCCTGCCCTGTTTGGCTTGATAGGGAGGAGGGATGCACTGATGGCAGAACAGGAAAGGCGCTTCAGTTAGCCCCCAAAACAGTCC
>NW_004524798.1:29000-29456 GCF_000260255.1 Octodon degus | reverse complement strand
CTTATCCTAAATTCTCTATATTTTTTGCGGGTGGACATAAACACATCAGTTTGTTCAAGTTTCATACAGAACTCAAAAGTTTACTAGCCCACACAGAACCATCCCAGGACTTCCTGACTCATTCCTGAGGTTGCACTGGCTCCTGTATGCCACTAGAGGGCACCAGACCGCAAAGTTCCTTATCTCATGGAGCATCCTTTGGAGAACTAGGTGTAGGTGATCCTGGACCTTGTACGTGGATTGACACAGAGAAAAGTGCACTTTTTAGCTCTGTAACTTTGGCCAACACACTGGGTGGGAAATGAAAAGACTTGACCAGATGATATCTGAAGACTTTGTAGTTTCCAAGTCCAGATTTTAGCATTAAAATTTTTTTCTTGGGAAATTGTCAGGAGTAGAAGAAACCCACAACTGAAATTCAGTTTCACCAAAGTCTGATCCTCAGACACAGGTAAT
>NW_004524798.1:18016-20001 GCF_000260255.1 Octodon degus | reverse complement strand
TAAATAAATAAATATTTTTTTTTAGAAAAGAAAAGGAATGGATGGAAGGAAAGCAGAAAAAAAAAGGAGAAGTAATCATGCTATAAATAAATTCACTGTTACTACTTAAGTTCTGCATCCAAGCCAGGTATATACAAAACCCAAAAAGTTTAACAGTTTTTTTTTTTTGTTTTTTTTGTTTTTTTTTTCAGAACTGGGGATTGAACCCAGGCCTTTGCACTTGTCAGGGAAGTGCTTATTCCACTGAGCCATCTCCCTATCCCTAAGTTAGTAATTTTAAGGATCATGAGTTTTCCCTAAAGTATTCCTATCTTCCAAGCATAAGTTATATGTATAAAGATGATGATTAACTGTAGCTCATGTCATTCTCAAAATACACAGGCATCAAATTTAGGGGCTGGGGAGATAGCTTAGTGATCGAAGCACCTCCCTGGCAAGTGCAAGGACATGCATTCAATTCCCGATCCCTCATGCCATGGTGGCACCAGAACCCCGGGCACACAGTGCTGATCACCAAAACTGGGAGTGCTCAGCAGACTAAAGCGCCTGCTTAGGCAGAGCGCAGCAGCCGGGTTCAACCCCTGGTGTGATGTGCTGGCCTCGCCTCTGGACACGCAGAGACTGGCAACTGAGACTGGGCATGATAGTGCCCGCCTATAATCCCAGCACTTGGGAGGCTGAACACAGAGGATCACTACGAGTCCAATCTATGTAGTCAGACCCTGCAGACCCCTGCAGACCCCATACTAAATACATAAAAAAAACAAAAACTGGGTGTGGTGGTACACACCTGTAATCCCAGAGCTGGGTAAGCTGAGATAGGAGGATCATCATTATGAGTCAGAACTGTGTAGCAACACCCTTTATCTAATGACTAAATAAATAAAAGATTTATAAAAAAAAAGGGGCTGGTGAGATGGCTCAGTGGTTTAAAGCACCTACTTAGGAACATGCTAAGCAAAGCACAGGGACCGCAGTTCAATCCCCCAGCACCACATGCCAGCCAGCCCCGCCCCCTGGTGGGCTGAGCTGGCCACACACACACAAAATAAATAAATAAAATTTAAAAAAAAAAAAAAAAACCCTGCTAGTTAGCCTATGAGTTGAGGCCATACCTGATTCTTTTAGCTCTTTGATTTCCAAGTCTGCACCTGCCTTTGGGTGTTCTCAGTCAGTCCTAGATAGACACTAACATCGGGATAGGGTCCACATCTCTGCATCCTGGGGCTCGCCACAGGTTGAGTTCTCTGTGCTCCTGTGTTCTCCTGTGACACAGGAAATGTCATCAAAGGAATATCTGCAGTGTTCTGAATGCCACTGGTAGAAACCCATCTACCTGTCCGGTAAGCTCCCTCTTCCTCTTGTTGGTACACTGCATTAGCTACTTATGTGGCTGCCTCGCTGTATTTCCAATACCTTGTAACATTTGCAATTCACTGCATCCCACGGTGCACCCTGCCTACTGTGTGTTAACACTCCTCAGATCCACCCCTCAATCCCTACTATCTACACAGTGTTAAGCAGTTAGGCTTTCTGAGCAACACATAAAGTATAATAAAGTGAGGGATCCCAAGGCTTTCTGTGGCTTGGTCTCTAGAGTCTTTCTGCTCTCACACTGCCTATCCCAAGATGGCTAAGCAGACTCAAACTCCCAAGAACTTCCGGGCTTGCCTTTTAAGTCATTCTTCAGAATACATTGGATATCTTGAACATTCATAGTTCTATCTTTCTGCTTAACTTGAATGCCTGACTTAACAATATCATAGTAAGGTTTTGGAAGCCTGACATCAGCTTCTAAACAATTTTCCAAGAGGAAAACTTTTTTTTTTGATGGAACTGGGGATTGAACTCAGGCCTTGTGCTCGCCAGAGAAGCACTTATTCCACTGAGCCATCTCCCCAGCTCCAGGAAAATTATTATTAAAGAAGCTTTAGAGGCCGGGGAGATGGCTCAGTGAAATAAGCGCTTCCCTGGCAAGTGCAAGG
>NW_004524798.1:16107-17715 GCF_000260255.1 Octodon degus | reverse complement strand
TAACATTTAATAATATTTAATTATTAAAGAGGCTTCTTTAAGAACTGATCCATCTAAGTCATTCCAGGGCACAGCATCTATCAGGAAAAAGGAGTAGGGCCAGGGAGATATGTCAGTGGCTTAAGTGCCTGCCTGGCAAGCACAAGGTTCTGAGTTCAATCCCTGGTATAAAAAAAAAGAAAAAGAGGGAAGAGCAACTGCAAGAAACTGTAAGAAATGAGGTGCAGTTCTGGTCAAGTCACTCAACTCCTTTACATATTAGTTTCTTTCTGAAGTAAAACTACCTACTCTTACTTACTTCTGATGCAAATATGCTTTTACTCAGTGTATGTACGTATTATATTTCTTTTGTGTTAAGTAACTTGTTTTTTGTGGTGCCAGGGGCAGAACCCAGGGTCTTACACACAGTAGAAAGGAAAACATTCTACCAAAAAAAAAAAAAAAAAGAAGCAAAAAGCAAACCTTCACTTATGCCTTAGGGAAGTATGCAAAATTAGCTATTATGAATTTGTGGTCCCCACCACTGCATTTTCAGAAAAGCAACCTAAAAATAGGGTATTTGGTTAACTGTCAATGTGTATAGAAAGCCCTTGACAAATTTCTCGTGATCCAGAGGAGTCCACATTTGTAATCCGAGGGGAAAGTCATTGGAATTCCAACAAGTAATTCCAATCTACCATGTCCAGTGCAATCCATGGCAAGAATAAAGACACTAACACATTTGTTGTCATGGTGAACCAAAGAAGTCCTACATGCAGCTAGAATAACAGCTAACTGGAACAAAGGCCTTGATCCAGGGCCAAACCCAGATTTTACTGATTCGTGAAGAGGGGAGCAGCTCGGGGATGGGTGAAGGCAGGAAGTGTGTGAGTGCCGTGAGCTGGGTAGGAGGCCTGAAATCACTTCTGCAATATAGGGAGGGAGTGAGGATAAGGGAGAGAGAGAGAAGGAGGGGCAGAAGGAGCAATCTGCATATCACAAATTGGGGCAGCATCTAGTGTTTTGGGATTGGTGCTTCAATTCTGATGAATAACTGTCATGCCCTGACATGTCACTGCATCTTTCTCTGAACTCAATCCCAGCCACAGGGTGGCATCACTGGGCCAGCTCAGCATACTTCCTGGGAGCTTTAGGCAGGGAATCACTAACCTGTCCTATTGCTTTAAAGACTACAACATCAACACCTCAGCTAGACCCATTTGCATTGTTTAAAGTCAAATGAGGGTCGGGGAGATGGCTCAGTGGAATAAGCACTTCCCTGGCAAGGCAAGGGCCTGAGTTCAATCCCTGGTTCCAAAAAAATAAATAAATAAATAAAAATAAGTAAATAAAGTCAATTGAAGGGATAATGAAACATCCTAGCCAGCTCTAAACATATCAATACACAGACATAGAGGCTGAGGAGATACCTTAGTGGCTCAAGCACCTGCCCAGGAAGCACAAGGCCCTGAGTTCTATCTCCAGTACAAAAATAATATACAGAATACAAAAATAATACACAGGGCCAGGTTTAGCCAAAATAGAAAGGAGAGCCGTTGTCCTGGTGGTGCACCAACTGTGCTCCTTAATCACCTGTTAAAATCTTTTTTTTTTTTTTTTGTGGAACCG
>NW_004524798.1:15043-15816 GCF_000260255.1 Octodon degus | reverse complement strand
CACCACTATCCTGGCTATCAGAGAAAAACACATGGGATCATGTCTTAAAGGCACACTACGATTACCACACAGTGCACCAGTGAAATATTTTCTGTAAAGACTGGCAAGCTCCTTCAGCTTGTGTAAATGCAGTAAGACCCTGAGCTAACCCACACTGCCGCAGTGCCATTCCAGTACCTGCAACTGCTCACCATCCCTGCCAATCCAGGGCCTGCCTGCCGACTTATCTGCCCACTATCTCCTGCACACTGGCTCCACCCAAGTCATAGGCGCCATCTCTCCCTCCTTCATGTTAAGTGCACCACCACCTCAAATCTTAGCACCAGCAGCTTCTTCTCCTGGCATTCTCTGCCCATGGAGGCTAGCACAACTGGCTACTTCTTGTGATGGAAGTATTTGAAAGTCACTTCTTTAGGAAAGCCTTCTCTGACCACCTAATCTAAAGCAGTCCTATACTAGAGACTTCAGAACACTTACTATGTGAATTTCTTTTGCTCACCGATTGTATTAACTGTCTCCCCTTGATGGCAGTTGGTGCTCTGAGAACAGGCACCTTACCTGTCTACTGTATCACTGCATCTCCAAGGTTATGCCAGGAGCCTGATGCTTACTGTTGAATAAATCAGTGTAAGATTTTCTCAAAACCTCTCAAGTCCCATCTTCTCTTTCAAAACCACCTTTGAAGGGGCCAGGGAGATGTCTCAGTGGAATAAGTGCTTCCCTGGCAAGCACAAGGGCCTGAGTTCAATCCCTGGTTCTGCAAAAAAAGAAAG
>NW_004524798.1:14340-14927 GCF_000260255.1 Octodon degus | reverse complement strand
AAAAAAACACCTTTGACTTCTCCAACCTCTCCATCCTGGAAATAGATCCTCTCAGTGGGCCGGGGAGATAGCTCCGTAGAATAAGGGCTTGCCTGGCAAGCATAAGGTCCTGAGTTCAATCCTTGGTACCGCCAAAAAAAAAAAAAAATCCTCTCTGTGTAGTATTTAAAGATTCACTGATTGCCCAAATAACTCATTTTCCCAAGCATTTCCAAGCAGATTCCTTAAAAACTAAGGGCTGGCCAAACAGCTCAGTGGATTAATGCTTGTGAGCAAGTAAAGGTGCCAGGGGTTCGATCCCCAGGCCTGCTGTGCCAGCCCCGCCCCTCAAGGTGCACTGAGATGGCAACTAAGACTGGGTGAGTCTGATCTAGTAGGGAGATCCTGAACACCCTATAGACCCTTACCTAAAGTACAAAAAATAAAATAAAACAAAATAAAGGCTAAGTCAATGCATCCTGAAAGACTCCTGGGCCAACAAGAGTACTTAGGGTTAAACAGTGTTGACATTTGCACACAACTTTCATAAGAATCAAGTAGATCGGGCCAGGGAGATGGCTCAGTGGAGTAAGAGCTTCCCTGGCAAG
>NW_004524798.1:9649-13005 GCF_000260255.1 Octodon degus | reverse complement strand
CTTGGTGAGAAGTTGCTTCAAATCTTAAAAAATTGAAATAAGGGGCTGGGGAGATAGCTCAGTGGAATAAGTGCTTGCCTGGCATGTGCAAGGTCCTGAGTTCACTTCCCAGTTCTAAAAAAATTGAAATAAAAAGGACCAGGGATGCAGCTCAATGAGTGTAGGGATCCATTGCTCTCAGTGTGATTGGTTCTACCTGGTGAGAAATGGTGGCAGGAATGAGAAAAATATAAACAAGACAACAAAAGCTGGGCTAAGTGGTGGTTGGACTGCCCAGCTGGGAGTGGACCCAACAGCAAAACAAAACTTACCTTTATTTATACCTTTACATAGTAACACAAAGTTGCCTAGCAACTAATTGCCAACCTTAACCCCGTAGGATATTTATCTCAGGACTGAAGTAGCTTGTTTGCTTTAGGCACTGAGATCTAGTGCTGCCTACATACTTCTGAGGCTCCCAACAAATAAGGTCTTGGTTTCAGTCTGCAGTTCCACACATACAAAAAGGCCATGAACCTGTTATAAAAGTTTTATTCCTACTGCTGAATAGCTAAAATATGCCTTAAAGCCAGGCATGGTGGCACACATCTATAATCCCAGCATTTGAGAAAATGAGGCAGGAGGATTAAGAGTTTGAGACCAGCCTGAGCTGCACAGCAAGACCCTGTCTCAAAAAGACAAAACAAAACAAACACAAAAAAGATGTGACACCTTGTATAATACAAACATAATGGATATACATGCAAGTACTATTTAATGTTTAAATTTAGTGTATTTACTATATCTTGTAATGACATTAATACAATCATATTAGTTTTGCTCACTTTAGCAACACATATAAAATCTTATTAGCTTCACAGAAAATATAGGTAGGGGTCAGTTTGTGTTGCTGGAGTTTGAACCCAGGGCCTTAGAAATGTTAGTGCTATATCCTGCATGTGGAAGGGTGTGGGCATCCTGAAAGGGGACCACTAGAGATTAAGACATGACACACATAAGAAAAGAAAAGCTAGGACTGAGTGGGACTCTGGCCTCTGAGGGAGAAGCAGTGACAAGCTGACCTAGGGTCTTTATTTATATACAGTAAGAAGAGGGACAACGAGCAACAGGGTCAAATGTGCCAGGTCTCAGTTCTTTGCTGAGAACATGGAACAGGGAACATTTTAAGAACTACCTGTGCTATAGTTAACAGGGAAGAACACCAAGGTGACACAATTGCTGCCAGGCAACTGAGGTCTGCCTCTGGTATTCCATGTTCCTGGAACAAGCTTTGCTTTAGTCCCAAGGAGTTTGCCACCTTCTCTCTCAGCCACAGTTCACTTGCTCCCTACAGTTAAGTAAATGCTCTACCACACAGCATTATCCTCTCCAGTCCCCAGAGAGGATAATGGAGAACACGATATGCTTGTCAGACTTCAAACAACTTCCCTAAATACATAATGTTTCTCAGAACTCTAGAAATCCTTTCTTTTTCCTTTTTTTAGGAGGCGGGTTACTGGGAATCAACTCAGGACATTGTACTTGCCAGACAGGTGCTTGTGCTACTGAACTATATCCCCAGGCCCAAATCCTTTTATTTCCTGTGAACATCTCTTAAAATCCTTTCTTCTTTCTCTGTTAAAGCTAGCTAGGGGCGGGGGATTTATTTTCTGGCTGTCACTGAATCACAGTTATTCTTCTGACATTTCACTCCAATATCATTAAAATTACACTTTTCTGCAGCTAGAGGACACCACTTACAAAATCAAGTCCTACTCTGAAGAGAAGAAATTAAAAAGCAAAACTTGGGGCCAGGGAGATGGCTCAGTAGGATAAGCGCTTGACTGGCAAACTCAAGGATCTGAGTTCAATCCCCGGTTCCGCCTAAAAAAAAAAAAAAAGCAAAACTTGCCCCAGCATGTTGTTTTGTTTTGTTTTGTTTAAGTACAGGGTCTACAGAATCTCACTAGGGAGATCTGACTCTGTGATTCTCCTCTTTTCAGCCTCCCAAGCACAGGGATTACAGGCTCATGCCACCACGGCCAGTCTCAATCACTGTCTCAGCCCACCTCGGGGGTGGAGCTGATACAGCATGACATGGCACTACCGTGATAGAACCCCAGCTGTCACGCTCTGCTTAAGCAGGTGCCTTAGTCCGCTGAGTTATCTGGCCAGCTGCGCTCTAGCACTTCTACACCAAGACACGGAGTACTACTCTTTAACAATGACATTCAACAAATTCATGTGCCCAAGTACACAGTTACAAACTTGAAAGCTATTTGGACTGTTGGATAATCAACTGATGTCTTGGCCTTTCAAGAAAGGCACAGTGTCAGAGCTGAAAATGCCTGATGACTTAAGTTCTATCCTGAGTCAACGAACCCAAATGAGGACCTACACCTTCTCACCATACCTGGGTGGCTCTCAATCAGTCCTGGTTCCCTTCTACCCCCTCCTTGACCAGTTGCTGACCTCAGCTCCTCAGTGCAGTTCACTTCTGGCCTTACCACTTTGGCCTCCTAGAGATCATCTTCCCATACCCAACCTCAAATACACTCTGTTCCTGAGGCCAAGAGGGATCTTTTACCACCTGGCTCTAGCCTCACCCATGCCTCTAACCAACCAAGTGGGTAACTTCTCAGCCCTCTGGGCCTGCTTTCTCATCTGTAACAGGTTAAGAATACGTTGGGGGCAGAGTCCTTGCTTACTTGGGGCCTGGGGCTAGAGCCTCATTACTGGGGGACAGGCATCTCTAAAGCTCCATTCCATTCTAGGAATCACAGTGCTGTGAGAGGTCAAAAGCAGAAGAAACTGTTATATCTCCTTTTCAACAACAGATGTCGCTCCAGCACTTACCAATATGGTGGATCCTGTCAGCTTTCCTGAAGTCTCTGATGCTGACAACAGCACAAAACCTACAAACCACTCAGCTTCCACTAATCTGGAACAAACAGCCAAAGTGGTCAACCCTGCTTTATATACCACTTTAAATTGTCCCTCCACTTAGATGCATCCACTCATTAAACAAACACTGATTGCGCACATATTTGTGGCAAAGCCTTTGTTTGGAAAGTCTGTTTCCTCATCAGCTCCTTCCTTTCTCTGCATCCTAGCTGCCATGGGGTTAAGCAACTTTCCTCTGCCATGCCCTCCAGCCAAGTGTTTATGCTTTGGAACCAGATGACCATGGACTGTGCACACTGGAAACCTCAAGCCAAATAAACTACCACTCTTTTAAATAGTTATTGGCCTGAGGGGATTTCACTGACTTTATCAGACCCAAAAGCTATAACTCTTGTTGTATAAGTCCTGCTTTACCTTGGTCTTAACCATCCAGCAGGAAAGTATAAAAACGAAGTATAAGAAGTAAAGCCAAG
>NW_004524798.1:5142-5709 GCF_000260255.1 Octodon degus | reverse complement strand
CCCAAATACAAACAAGACTGTGGATAGGAGCATCAATTATGAACGTATAAAAGAATAAGCAGCACTGACTGAACATCCTGAAGCTTTGTGGGCACACGATAGAGCAAATATAACCATGTAACTTCTCTAAAAAAAGAAAAAAAAAAAAAACCCAATGAGATGAACAAACTGATAACTTATTCACCAATAACAAGAGAAACTCCAAAAACTATAACACCATTCAATACAACCTACAAAAACTACTACTTACAACCGCATGAAACCAAAAACCACTCACGCTGCAGTTCCTTCCCTCTTACCCTCTCTAGGAAAAGAACAAGAACAATCATTAATGGTAAGCAGCAGTTGCAGCAAGGCAACACCGAGAGCTCAAGAAGGAACGCTACACCTTCTCGTGGTTTCTGGTACTCTACACGATCAGAAAAACTTCTCTACTAACATACTATAGAAATGATCCTTGAAAGTAGGGCCTTAACAACTTCTTGCTCGCCTTCGCTTCCTCCCCGCAACGCACACACATCACACTCATGGCGACTTCCTCTTGGAGCGAGCGCACCTCCTCCACCG
>NW_004524798.1:4403-5042 GCF_000260255.1 Octodon degus | reverse complement strand
CCCAAATACAAACAAGACTGTGGATAGGAGCATCAATTATGAACGTATAAAAGAATAAGCAGCACTGACTGAACATCCTGAAGCTTTGTGGGCACGCGATAGAGGAAATATAACCATGTAACTTCGTTAAAAAAAAAAAAACCCGCAATGAGATGAACAAACTGATAATTTACTCACCAATAACAAGAGAAATTCCAAAAACTATAACACCATTCAATACAACCTACAAAAACTACTACTTACAAGCGCATGAAACCAAAAACCACTCAAGCTGCGTTCCTTCCCCTTCCCTCTTACTCCCTCTAGGAAAGGAGCAAGAATGATCACCAATGGTAAGCTGGTAAGAGGCAGTTACAGCAAGGAAACACCGAGAGCTCAGGAAAGAACGCTACGCCGCCTCCTCCCCTTGTTTTCTGGTACCATACACGATCACAGAAACTTCTCTAGTAACATACTATAGAACTGATCCCTGAAAGTAGGGCCTTAACAACTTCTTGCTCGCCTTCACTTCCTCCCCGCAATGCACACACATCACACTCGTGGCGACTTCCTCTTGGAGCGAGCGCACCTCCTCCCCCGCGCGCGCGCGCGCTCACACCAATGCGCGCCCCTGCGTTCCCCCAAGGGAGCGTCTCCCCC
>NW_004524798.1:1883-3098 GCF_000260255.1 Octodon degus | reverse complement strand
TTTATTTAGTGTGTGTGTGGCCAGCTCAGCCCACCAGGGGGCGGGCCTGGCTGGCATGTGGTGCTGGGGATTGAACCGCGGTCCCTGTGCTTTGCTTAGCTTAACTTGTTCTAAGTAGGTGCTTTAGACCACTGAGCCATCTCACCAGCCCCCTAAATGTTTTTTTAAATTTATTTATTTTATTTGTGTGTGTGTGTGTGTGTGTGTGTGTGTGCGCGTGCGCGTGGCCAGCTCAGCCCACCAGGGGGCGGGGCTGGCTGGCATGTGGTGCCGGGAGATTGAACCGCGGTCTGTGTGCTTCGTTAAGCTTGTTCTAAGTAGGTGCTCTAGACCACTGAGCCATCTCACCAGCCCCCTATACTAAATATTGAAAAAAGAAAAAAACACTCAAACTAAAGTCTGGTCACCTTTGACTCACTTCTGATTATATTTATTGCCATCGTTCTTCCTCTGTTGAAATTCCTGGTGTAGCTAGTATAGCTGTTTTCTCAAGCCTTGGCAAGCACCACTCTGTTTTTCATTTCTATGAGTATGAATCCTCTTGTTAGCCACCACGTATAAGTGATATTCTGCTGTGACCGACTTCTCTCGCATGGCATAATTTCCTCGAGATTCATGCACGTTACAGCAGATACCAGAGTTTTTCTCTTTGTGGCTGAATTACATTCTATTGTACTCATTTCCACATTTTGTCTTTGTCCTTGTCATGTTGTGGTTCAACTCCAGATTTTGACCTAGGGCTAAGGCAAGAGATTTTTTTAAGCAATCAGTGGTTTTTTTGGTTTTTTGGGGTTTTTTTTGGTGGAACCAGGGTTTGAACTCAGGCCCTTGTGCTTGCCAGGGAAAGGCTTATTCCACTGAGCCATCTCCCCGGCCCCACACTCAGTGTTTTGTGGTTTTTTTAATTTTTTAGTTGTGTGTGTGTGTGTGTGTGGCCAGCTCAGCCCACCAGGGGGCGGGGCTGGCTGGCCTGTGGTGCTGGGGGATTGAACCGTGGTCCCTGTGTTTTGTTAAGCTTATTCTAAGTAGGTGCTTTAGACCACTGAGCCATCTCACCAGCCCCACACTCAGTGTTTTAAGTCAGCCTCGTTTCCATTGTGCTTAAGCATCTGCAGAACAGCTCGAGACCACTCCGTGGTGTTCCTACCCATTCAGAGACCTTCACTGTGGGGCCTTCTGTGGCTGGCTGAGCCCTGCAGTCTTCCCTAGGAACTG
>NW_004524798.1:0-533 GCF_000260255.1 Octodon degus | reverse complement strand
AAAAAAAAAAAAGCTAGAGTTCTGCTTCCAAGAGGTGCCAATTACCTATCACCTATCAGATCAACTCTTACAGATAACAGCTGTCTTTTCTGAGCAAAATGTACAACAGGATGTAAAATCACTGAAGAGCAATTAAAAAGAAAAAGGCTGCTATGGAAGATTTGGAAGGAAATAATAGGTCTGATTAGGTTTTCATTTTTCTTTTTGTGACGCTTGACCTATGGCTCAAAGTAAGAAAACTGTGAAGGACCACCTGAGCGGCTCTCCTTGAAAGAGCAACTGTCTCCATTTTGACTGTGCCTGACCCCATTTCCTCATATTGATATGTACAGAGCTGGCTAGGGCTTCTGTTTAGCCTTCAACTGGCCTTGAGCAATGTATATCGGTCTAGCTGAGGTGCCCACGATGGTCTTTGAAGGTGGCATGCGTGTTTCCCTGGTAACCTACACCTGCTGCTCTTTAATGTGAGCCGGTCAAGACAGGATGGAAGAGCTAATACTCTGGGCAGCCACCTGGGATCGAGCCTCCAGACA
>NW_004524797.1:3815866-3816327 GCF_000260255.1 Octodon degus | reverse complement strand
TCTTTCTCATTGATGCCTATTAGTCTCACATTGTTCATCTTTGCATCATCTTGCAGGTGATGGATTATTCTTTCCTACATCCTCGTTGTTTTTAAAATTCCCTTTCTTACCTTTTCACTAGCTGCACCAACATCTTCAAGATCTGAAACTCTGTCTTCACTTAAACGGTTTTGCAAGCTTTTTATTGAGATTTTAATTTCCTCTATATCTCTTTGACTCTGCTTAATGTGATCTATTTCTTTCCTGTATTACTCATTCAAGGAATCTGTCCTTTCTCTAATCTCCTCTATTTTTTTATCGATGTCTTCTTTAGAAGCAGTTATAAATTCTTTTACTGCAGTGTTTTTTTCAGATTAGGTTTCCTCCCTATGTTTCTGTAATTGCTTCTTTACTTCAGATGCTATGAGTTCTGAGCATTCTTTTTTATTTCAGAAAAGAATTGCACTCTGAGTTCCTCTATA
>NW_004524797.1:3810171-3811672 GCF_000260255.1 Octodon degus | reverse complement strand
TGTGTGTTACTAGAGAATGAACTCAAGGCCCTCACACTTAACTACATCCCCAATCCTCTTTTTATTTCTTATTTTGAGACAATGTCTCACTAATACTAAGTTGCCAAGTTGGAGGTGATCATTCTGCCTCAGCCTCCCAGAGTGCTGGGTTTGCAGCACCAAGCCCAGCTGGAGAAGCCTCTTTAACTCCTTCAGTGTTTATGATTTCTATATATTGGATCAGGAGTAACAGAGAAAGAATTATTCCCAGAAAGACTGATTTCAGAGCAGCCGGAGCACTTGCATCTGGGCACAATTAAGTCACCTACCGTTCAGAAGCAATGAAAGCAGTCTTTGGCATCAAACCCTATGTCTACACCTATAGTACTGCACAGCCAAAGATTATCAGGAAAGGGGAAGTAAGGACCTGTGGACTGAATATCACGTCTGAAAAGTCATTAAGGTTCTGCCTGTCATCCTGGATAGTTAGGCGCATGCCCGAGGGGTTGGCACAGGGACACCCATACTAAATCACGGATGAGGGCTTTGCACTAAATGGTCTGTGAAGGCACTCCTTGCTCCAACACTCTGTGATTTGCATTTTTATTGTAGAATAAGGATTAAAATGGAAACAGATGAACATTTTTCACTCCCAGCCCCAGTTTAATGTGAAATGTTTCTGCACAAAAATGTTTAATTGCTTTCCCAAAGTCGCAAAGATGATTAAATGCCTCTTTCCTCTCCAAATGTGTATAACTATTAACTCTACTTGTATAATACAGAAAACATGATGGTATTTGGATAATCTAGGAGATGAACATGAACAACATTCTCTGAAATAGCCATCACTGGATTCTAAGTTAGTAAATGCTTGCTAAATGTTGCTATGCTCATTCTCCTTTTGGCTTTGGCCTTTAAACAAACAAAAAGAATGGATCAATTATGTCAAAGTATGTCAGCAATTTGTGACCTACACTTATTAGGATTTGTGGCAGATACACATAAAGCCATTCCTGCCTGCCATTTCTCTCCACCTACCTATCTTCATTAACACTCAAATATATTCCCGGCCTGTCCATGTAGCTAGAAGCATCTGTGGGACACAACTTCAACCACTGGAACCTAAACAGAAGTCAGACAAGAGTGATGGAAACTTTTGCTTTTTCTGATGAAGCTTATACACCATCATCTATGCCAATACACTGCGCTACATTTTCTTCCTGCCATGAACACAGGTGTGATGTCTGGAACTGCAGAGACTGTAGCACAATAATAAAATGCCTGTCATCCTGCCAAGGATGATAGAAGGAAAAGGCAAAAAAAAAAAAAAAAACCCTTCCGGTCACAAATGACATAGGTCCCATTTTTGACAAATGCTTGTCAAAAAGACAGCAAGTATCTATTTGTGAAAGCTCCTGTGACTGTGTACCAGCACATATACCTATTGTGTGGAATAGGTTCAGAGAAAGAATTAATTTCTTCTAGATACACATTACTTAAAAGACAAATGAAGTCAATTCTT
>NW_004524797.1:3794037-3809331 GCF_000260255.1 Octodon degus | reverse complement strand
TACCATACAACTTAGGCTGTTAAGCTTAACCTCACTATTTGTCTGAATATCAAACATCTTAGGCATAACATGGAACAGGTATTTTTCATCAAGTTTTGATATGTTGAACTTTATATGATGAAAAAATATAAATATGATGAATAATGAAATAATGAAAATTTTATTATTAACCAATCAAGAATATGATGAAAAAACATTTTAAAAATTAAAATATATTTTAAAAATAGGTATAAAGGATGTTTTAAGTAATTTTTTAATGTGTTTGGTTTAGGGTCTCACTACACAGCTCAGACTCATAGTATCCTCCTGTTTTCAGTCTCCACAGCACTGGGATTACATGCATGCACCACCATACCTTATATCAGTGGCCAACTCAGCACCACAAGGGCAGAGCTGGTACATCATTGTGGTGTTGTGGATCAAATCCCAATCCCTGCACTTGCCTCAGCAGAACTTACTCTGTTGAGCTATCTTCTTGGCCCTGATTCTTGATTGGTTAATACTAAAATTTTCATTGTTATTTCACAGCACTATTACACATAGTCTTGGTCTCCATCAACATTTCAGGGAAGAAATATTAGCATAGTGTCATTACCTCACATAAACAACATATAAAAATACACATAGAGTGTCAAGGATATAGTTCAGCGGCACAAGCACCTTCCTGGTGAGGACAAGGTCTACAGTTTGATCCCTGGTACTGAAAAAAAAAAAAAAAAAGGAAATGGTTATATATATCATGATCCAGTTTTTATCATGGTCATGGTCATGGTCATAGTAATGTCTTTCCTAATATCAAATGCGTATTTTCAGCACATACATGTTATCTGCCTCAAAACCATAATCACCCCATTCATTCAGTTAAGAAAATGCCTACATGTCAGTTACTATTATTGTGCACCTTCTCAACTATGTGCAAGAACTTGTCACTGCTTGGCTTTACTAATCTTGATACTCTAAGAATCCACATTTTATACTTCAAAAAGGGTGAAATACTTAGGATTTCTCACCTTGTTTACCAAAAGTTTAGATAGCTTGGATCAAGGAGAGGTGAACTTGCTCTGTGAAAGGCCAGATAGTTAACATTTTGTATGGTATGGGTCATAAATTCTGTTCCTACCATTCAGTTTTGTCACTTTGGCAATAGACAGTGTGAAAATGTGTATGATTTTGTCACAATAAAATTTTATTAACACTGAATTTTGGATATAATTTTCAAGTACACAAAATGTTCTTTCCAATTTTTTGCCTATGATACTAAGTGACAAGAAAAAAATCTTAGCCCGTGGAATATGCAGACATAAGCAGTAAACTAGTTTTGGCCTACAAGCCTCAAATACATAGACCATAATTTTTGCCCACTGAGTGCTGTAGTCACTTTATTATGCCTCATAACATAAACCAATGAGAGCTTTCAGAAGTCTACAAATGTTTCATCATGTCATTCTTTCCAGTCAAGTGTCCAACAGAATCTCTGATCTCTACTGCTTCACAAATCAGTGATTTCTTTCTTTAGAGATCTAGATCTCTTAATTCCTGCTTTCATTGCTATGAAGGAAATCTGCCTTCTTTCAGAATTACCATGAATTTCACATGATCTGAAATCACACTTGTGCTAACAGCTGACATTCCCACGGAAGCTGCTTTCACAGCATGGGGGGTGACCCCATTCACCTTTGTGTTCATCCCTGTTATTCTTCCTGGCAGAGTCCATCCCACAGGACAATTTTTCTTGTGTCTCATAAGGAGCCTGTCAGGGTAAAAAGAAAGGCAGGTTTTGGTTGAAACATGATTTTCAGCAGGATCCTTAGTTCCATCTGGCAAGTAAAGAGATTTCCTTTTTTAAATAGAAATTAATGGGGAAAAAAGAAATTAATGGGCATGGAGTACTAAAAAATAATAACTTTAGCATTATTTCGCAAACAAACATAAAGCAGTATTGTTTTAGTAAGTATAAAATATGATGCTTCTTGATACTCTGAGGCTTGGAAAAAACCCTTTTAAAAAAAGACACAGTATTTATAATTATTGCTTTTGTTTTGGGGGGTTGTTTTGTTTTGTTTTGTTTTTTAGGGAAGAGTCTACAAGGTATTCAGGGTCTCACTACTACCTCGGGCTCATAGTGATCCACCTGTTTACAGACTCCAGAAAGCTGGGATTACAGGTGCACCACCACGCCCAGTCTCAATTGGTGTCTCAGCATGTCCTGGGAGCGGGACTGGCACAGCAGGCCCAGGGATCAACCTCTAACCCCTTTGCCTGCTTTCAGGTACTTTAATCTGCTGAGCTATTTAGTTGGTCCTAATTATTGCTTTTGCTAAGATCAGCTTTCATACATGTTTGGCATCAAAAATTACCAAGACTCTGGTTCCATCAAAAAAAAAAAAAAAGAAAAAAAAAGAAATGACCTTTTTAAAACGAATATTTTCTGATTCCTTCATCTGCCTAAACCAGAAATGAAAATAACTGCATTAAGGAGGCAAGGCAGTGGCAACTCACCCACTTTTGTCCTACTCCTTTTGACTTATTGTCCTTTATTTCCTTGGCAGAGCTTCTCTTCTAGAACTGGATCTCTGCCCACATTTCCATTATTTTTGGCTAGAGCCCTATTAAATGAAGGTGACTTTGATTTCCAGGATCAAGAGAGTTGAGGAGAGGTAGCCATTGCAGTAATGAATGATACACTGAAAGCACTTACGGATAGTAAAACACTATGCTAAGCTTTGTATACTTAATACTTCACTGTATCCCTTTCACTCATACTAGCACAGATTAGATGCTGTAACACCATTTTATAGGTAAAAAAAAAAAACTGAAACTAAGAAAATATAAGCAACTTAACTAAATTCCTACTGCTGACCATAGGTAGTATTGCTCTTCCATTACACCACTCTGCCTCCTTGAGTCTGTTCTTTCCAGCTCTTCCCCCAAGAGTCTGAATTCATCTCCAAAGGTTCCTACATATTGGTATAGGAGGAGCTCCCAAAGCAGCGAGCACTTGGCAGTTGATATTCATGCATATAATTAAAAACTTTAGAAAATTAACCAGCAATATGCTCACCTTTTCCTCCAGAATGAGACTTGAGAATATTGTATTCCAGCAGCTCAGCTGCTTGCTGCAAGCTTACCCTCTACCACTGCATAACTGCTCTCTGTTCCCTGTCCCATACCCTGGTGAATAGACCTTACTCCCTCCCTGGTACCAGCATTTCTAGAAATCTGTTTTCAAATTATGTCTACTCAAGTCACATTATTTCATTGTGAATTTTAGAATGTACAGACATATTGATGAGAAAAGCATCACCCACACCTTACAGAATAGTTAAAACTAAGTAGTAGGATGTTTTGTTATTTAATTAAAATGTACGTTTTTCTATAAAACAAGATATTTTCAAGAATTTTTTATTTGTTTCTTTAATAATACTTTGTGAGTGCTGGGTTCTAGAATATATAGTGAGTGCTATATATAAGGAGAAACGTAGAGTTTTTGTCATGTATTTAAATTATTGAGCTAATCCCAAATCTAAAGTTTGAGTAAATTGGCTAGTGAAATTGCATCAACCACAACTTTTTGTTGCATAATCAGGGCAGAAGAATTCAATCTGAGCTACACCAAATGCTGAAATACTTGAAATTGTTTCTGGCCTCACTTTGCCTCTTCTGTAATTCCTGGTCCCGAGAAACCCTATTACCAACCATCACATAGTCCTGTCTCCAGAGGTCCCCTAAACTCCAGATCTTTATTATTTCCCATCTGGCCCTATCATAATTATCTGTCCAGGGCCTCATTCTCTCAGTCATATTCTCTATTTTCAACCTTAAAAAAGGCAAATTGTAAGTTGCACTAATTATAAATGCCTTGGTATATCTCCCCTCTCATGTAATGAATCATCATTTTGACTTCCAAGATTGGAATACATGTCACCAGCCAGAACAAGGAGAGTCAAGGTAAAGGATTTCAGATGACCCCAGATGCACAAAAAGAGACAGGCTTGGTAAAATGCCAGAGGATATGGCAGGTACAAGTGGCACCAGTCCAGCACCTGGGGATTCTGCTTGCAGCTAATTGACAGGAGAAAACAGCCAAGCAGGTGGCTAACAGCACAAGCTCAGTTACATGAAGTTAGGTCAGCAACAGGGTCAGAACACAAATAGTTGGCATAGGAATCTAAGAACTCATAGAAACTGAAAAATTCTACATGAAGAGACTAGAATGATAAGCTATTTCCATCTCCATCTTTGCAAAGCCCTTTCCAATCTATAACCACAAAGTCTGGAGAATGAAAGTGATGTCACAAACTCAGATGAAAAGATGTGGATGATGTTTGAGGAGCTAAGGGTGATAAAACCATGAACCAAGACTATGCGCAAACCTTGAGTACTCCTTTTGTCCAGGAGAGGGCAGACTTACAGTATAGGGAAGATTGCAAAGGAAGCCTTGACAAAGGTGATGCTCATGTCCCTTCAAGAGCAAAGGAAAAATAAAAGTTGAACAGAGAATTGAGAAAGATGGTCAAGAGGTATTTCACAAAAGCTATAACATTTGATTATGGAGTATACACAGAATGCTGTTCACGTGGAAAGAAGGATTTTCCAAGTGATGGTACAGCATAGTAAGGAGGCTTCAAAGTATATGTTGTACTTGAGGAGCTGTACATTGTCTTCTGTGAATAACACATAGATAATACAGTAGGAAAAAAATTAAACTGGATTGCGCACGTGCACACACACACACACACACACACACACAATCAGCACTCCATATCCATGGGTTCCACATGTGAGGTTTCAATCAATCATGAATCAAAAATAATCCAAAAAGATTTGTGTCTACAGCCAACATATGCAAACTTTTTCTTGTCACCTTTGAAGGGTAGAATTAACATACTCAGTGTCTTCTTTTATTTAAATGAAGAGAAACACAGCATTTCCTATGCAGCTAAGGATGAATAGGATAGAAGTATCATTAATTAAGACACAAAAAAGAGAGATTTGTGGGACAACATAAATTAGATTTAAATTTGGGGAAAAAAAGAAATTCTGGAAGAGAGTGAAGTACAGAAGAGTTGAGACTCTGGATCAATGCTCTGAATACTTGACAATATATAAAATCACCTGTGAGGCTGGGGAGATAGCTTGATGGTCTAAGCACCTGCCTGGCAAGTGCAAGGCTCTGGGTTTGATCCCTGGTACCACATGCCATGCCAGCCCTGCTATCCGGGGCACACTGTGCCAGCCACTGAAACCAGGCATAGTGGCATATACCTGTAATCTCAGCACCGGGAAGGCTGAAATAAGAGGATCACTATGAGTTCAAGCTGTGTAGTGAGACCCTGTACCAAATAAATAAAAAATAAATAAAACCACTCATGGAAAATCTCCAAAAGAGAAAAGATAAAGGTAGAACTTGCAGAACACTAAATTTGACTACACGCATTAGGGTAGGGGAGCACTGCAAAAATAACCATGCAGAGACTGAGTGATATGAGTGTTCACAGATTCCTACAAAATAGGTGCAGGAGAGGGTAACTGTACCCAGCCTGCCAACAGTGACAGAGAGCTATCTTCTCTACCTACCCTTCTTGAAAGAATGAGAAAACAATGGAATTATCTGTGGAGACCTTTTCAGTCTTTCAAGCTGTAGTTCTTTAACACTGTTCTCCTACAATCACCTGCTTAGCTTACAATTTACATTATGTTTAAGGAATACTAGCCTTTCAATAGCCTGACCATGATGTAGTCACCACCTAAACTGCATCTTGAGTTTATGACAACAAAATCAGCAGTTGAAATTTTGTATCAGACCTACAGGACAACTTTTCTGAAAATACACTGGTGTTCTTGTGGCCAAAATAGCATAGCAACAATGTAGACATAATTTTTCATGTTATTCTGATAAAAAATGACTTCTATGGTACTGATAAAAAATAGTCAGTTTACTATGTTCTCAAACTTCAGTATCTTCAGTAATGAAACTGGGGTATAAAACTTACCATATAGGGCTGTTGTGAGGATCAAACATTTGCAGGCAAGTTCCAAAAACATTTAATTATTATATAATTGTTATTACTTAATATAGAGCTTAATGTATATACAGATAATGATACATAACATTAAATGGCAGAAATTTCATTTTACCTTAATTCATAAAAACAGTTAAAACATTAATCCAAATATGTGATATTGTAACAGACAAAGTTATTTTCTGATGAGCTAAGCAAAAAATATTCATAATATTATACATGTTCAATGCATCATCTTTGTAAATACAAACAGAAACTCATTCTTTTAATGAAAACTGGACTAAGCTAAACTAGACTTCCACTGACAGCCTATGTGAGTTTTATTCCCTACTGAATATCAGAGACCCAGAAGGATCCCAGTTCAGTGTTATATTATTGAAGTAGCACTATAAGGACATTATTTTAGAAGAAAATCTTGATCCAAGATGATTAATCAAAGCAATGCAAAATACAGAAAATCACTGTTGTCTAAAACACTGAATTAATAAACAGCCTTCAGGGAAAACATTTTAGTTTCCATATCTCTAAAAAACTTTACATCTGTGCACAAAAGAAACTTGTGTAGAAAAAAAAATGATAGGACTACATTTTTGAAACTTTTAGCAGCAAAAGCCTTTAATTCATGTCAGAATGATGGTAACAAAATTAGTTGACTCAGAACAAAATGAAAAATAAAGGAGCTGGGGATATAGCTCAACATCACAGGGCCTGCCCAGCAAGCACAAGGTCATGAGTTTGATTCTCAATGCCAAAATAAAAAACAAACAAAATTTATGGCCAAGGAAAGCAAACTAAATACAAGCTTCTATATCTCACAAGAATATACAAATTCATAAGGCAAGAAATTATGTTGTCAATAAAGTCAATTCTCCGGGTATTTCAAGCATTTGAGGATATCAGAAAAGTATTTTCTTGAAATAAATGTTTGCCTAAGAAAAAACTATTAATGGTTGTCCTGTCTGAAAACACTAGGAGGTAGTGTAGAGAAACAGAAATATAATCATTCATACTCAAGAAGAAAGTTGCAGACTCATAAAGGTAATCTTGAAGAAAAGATCTCTGTGGGAGTGTAGATCTGAACCTGCTGCTCACAGTACTTGATGTTTCGAGAACTTTCTGGCCATTTCCTTCCACAGAGGCCCTGGCATAGCAGCACACACTAAGTGGAATTGCCATTAACAGGAAAATATTCCCAACCTGGTCTGGTTGGGAATCAATCTCAGCTGTCTTCTTATGTGATCACAGGATAATTTTTAAAGCCCAAAAAGTTTCCTTGATTTGTTGTTATAGGATCTGAGCTCATTTTTCAGTAGCTGAAAATGCATAACTATATATTTACCCCTAAATACTTAAAAGGGGCACAGAAAGCTGTATTTCTCAAGAGAAATAGACTTGGCTTTGCTGTACTATAGATCATATTAAGTGAGGGCCATCCAGCAAATGAACCCAGATTTGGGACAACAAATTCTGTGAAAGGATTTGGAGCCATTAAACTGGGGCACAAACTATACCAAAATAATGAGCCTTGATTCCATGTGAGAATAAAATTATAGACTTAAAAGAAGTTCTTTCCCATTACAATCAACTACTCAAGGATTCTGCTAAGAAAATGCACTAAAATGAGTTAGTTGTATAACTGTTACTCTTTCATTAAAATGATTTAATAGTTCTACAAATGTCATGGCATTAGCATTTTATGCAAAGCTATAAAACAGGACCAAGTAAAAAAAATCATCTGCCTTTAAAAGTCAGCACTTTTACACTATGTTTATGAGACTACACGGTCACTTTGTGATATGAAATGGCAGGACCGCCAAGATAAATATTGCTTGCTGGCTAGTTTTATTTTGGGCAAGAGGCTATTATTGGAATAAGGCTGCTGAATTCATCTTTTATGTGGATGAGCTTCACCAACCATTGACAATGACTAACTCATCCTCAGATATCTCTAAGGAGAAGCAAAGCTTTCTGGAGTATTTCCATAAGAAATTATTTAATTATGTATTTTTATGATGTATAAACTGCTCCTGCCAGGGAAATCTGAAAACTTATTTACAGGCAGGTAATAGGCACATTGAAGAAAAACCCTAACAAATGAATTTTCTGGAAAAAAAAGACACAATAGCTCAGCAGATTAAAGTGCCTGCTTAGGTAGATGCAGGGGCTGGGGATTCGATCACTGGCCTACCATGCCAGCCCCACCCCCGGGGTGTGCTGAGAAGTTGATTGAGCCTGGGTGGAATGGCACATGCCTGTAATCCCAGCATTTGGGAGGCTGAAAACAGGAGGATCACTACAAGTCCAATCTGTGCACTGAGACCCAGTAGACTCTGTACTAAATACATAACAACAACAACAACAAAAAAGACACAGAGGTAGGTGCTGACTCTCAACAATCTGTTCTCAGTTCATCGTATGCCTATGCAACAATTTCCCATATTCATTTTGAGTGTGGTAGGTGATGTTCCTATGTTTTATTTGTTGTAATTTCCAAATCTATCACTAAAATGAAATTTTTATTAGAAATACAAGCACACTTAGGCAAGGTAATAAGCTACAAAGTTCTACAAATGTTAAATTATTAGTTAGACGTTAGCTATTGAGAAGTTTAGTACTACAGTTGAAATTTCTATTAAAAATAAAAATTAGTGGGGGCCAGCAAGAGAGCTCAGTGGTCTAAGAACCTGCCTGGCAAGCTCAAGGACTGGGGTTGAATCCCCCGTACTGCATGCCATGCCAGTCTCACACCAAGCTAGCCACTGAAACCAGGCGTGGTAGTGCACAGCAGTAATCCCAGCACTGGGGAGGCTTATTTACACTACTCTTTGACTCTTGTTTAGTAACGTGACCCAGAGGAAGCAGGAAATAAGGTCTGAGTTAAAATTCTGAATTGAGTTTAGGAAATTACATATCTCATCTGTAAATCTAGTTGATTTAACATGATGGTTGGCAAGGAGAAGGCCCTGTCATTACAGAATGATGGAAGGCCTCTAGTAGTTTGCCCCAGAATTGTTAGTAGCTATCAAAGGGTATTGAATGCCTTCTGGGTTGCCCCTCAACCACTGTCTAATTGAGTTGATGAGGAAGTCTTGTCACATTGGGTTAAAAATGAACTCTTCTGGCCCCTCTTTGATCTCACTTTGATAACAAGTTAATTTTATTTATTGTCTTACATTTTCAAGTGGCTTATCACTCTTGTCACTTTTTAAATTCTATATTGTATTTACATTTATTAATTATTGCAATACCACTGTTCCTTTAACATTAATAACTCATCAACTTGAGAGGCAGGCCAACAGCAGCAGGAAATGGGATGTGCTGAGTCAGTACCAGAATCTGGAATTCAATTCGTGGCACTGACCCAAACTACAGGACCTTCAATTACCAGATGTTAGAGCTGAAAGTTCTATCACATGAATCTTCCCCACTGTTATACAAACACAGCTTTCTGACTGTGTCAAAAGTATCAGTACTAAAGGTATGAGTTATGTCAGCTTTCAATGTATTAATGAAGATTTTAACTCATATATATATATATATATATATATATATATATCAGTATTAATTAGGCATATTTTAGGATCCAGGATGAAATAAGTAGATAACATAATTCCTCCCTTCAAAAAGCTTGTAGTCTGTGATCTATGGAACAGATTGGAAGATACAGACACAACTACAAACACACTCAGCCATCTTATCTGTGGCAAAAAGGGCCAAACACATTCAATGGAAGGAAGTCAGGCTGGAAAAACTGGCTTTCCACATGCCAAAGGCAAAATAGACACATGATTATCACCATGGAAAAAACTACAGTCAAAATGGATCAAAGAGTTAAATATTAAAACTGAAAAACTAATCTTCTGGAAGAGAAAGTAGGTAGAAATCTTAAGGACATGGGGTAGTTTAGAGTTCATGAACAAAAATAAATTTCATGGAAAATACTTCAAAGAATCAACAGTTAGGATCTCATCTTTTTGAAAAGTTTCGGCCTGTCCAAAGAAATCACCAACAGAGTAAAAAGAAAACCCACAAATTGGGGAAAAATTATAGTAGATTGTCCTTCTATCCAGAACATATAAAGAATTCAAAAAATCAGGCCTCTCCTAAATTCAAAGACCTAATCCAAAAATGGGCATCTGAGGTGAATATGCACTTCACAAATGAAGAGATACAAATGGCAAATAAATATATGAAAAATGTTCAACATCATTGGTCACCAAGAGATGCAAATTTAAACAATGCTGAGATGCTACCTTACACCAGAAAGAATGGCTATTATCAAGAAGTCAACCAATAACAAATACTGGAGAGACTGTGGGGGAAAAGGAACCCTTCTTCACTGTTGGTGGCAGAAGTATAGCCTGGTACCACCATTATGGAAATCAGTATGGAAATTCCTCATAAAGGTAGGACTGGAGGTCCCATTCAAGCCAACTATTCCTCTCCTAGTTAATTTTCAAAAAAAAAAACTGAAATCATACCACAGCAATATATGTGCACACATGTTTATAGCAGTGCAATTCGTCATAGCTAAATCCTGGAAACAACCCAAAAGCCCATCAGTTGAGGAATGGATAAAAAAGATATGGTATTTTTATACAGTAGAGTATTATTCAGCTAGAAAAATGATAAATACAAGGTCTTTGTAGATAAATTATGCAACTAGAAACTATATTTGATAAATGAAATACATCAGATCCACATGTGGAAATGTATTATCTTGCTAGCATGAGAACCAGATGGTTGAAAGTGCAACAAGCCTGCTTCCACCACCTCATCATTAAGCCATTTGTTTTAAATGGTGGCTACATTTAAATGGTAGCTTAATCCCCCATTAAGACAAAGGACATAACTATTATTATTACAAAAATAATCTTTAACTTACAAACTGATTTATCACATGGAGCCTTAATTCATTGACTGGGCTAACAGATGTAAGACATATTTTTATTTGCTAAAGATAAATAATTAATCTTTCAATAAAAGGCTATCAACTTTTTTGAAAGCAATGGCCTACCTTACTCTTACAGGATCCCACACACTAGCACTGCACCAAGAAGATGCTAACAGCTTTACATACAAGCGGTAGCTCAATTAAACGGTCATATATGTTATGCTGACAAAAAATATAATGTCCATAAACAAAATCCCTCCCCTCTGAGAGCTGCCACATTCATTTATTCTTCATGTTCCCAAGTGAAACTACTCTTCTGCAAATGCAGTCAGCTTCATTGCCTTCATTTATCCTGAGTGTCCATGACTATGTAAGCAGAAATAAATTAATTAAACTAAATCTTGTACATGCCACTATTCAGACTGAATAATGCACTTGAAAATATGCTAAACTTTTATTTTGCTTTATAAGTGCCTGAGTAATTTCATTGAATTTATAATATACTGGTTGACGACAAAAGCATTAGGTTCGTGTGTGTAAACATCATATTTTCTCTGTTCTAGGAGAAACTGAAAGAGTAAATAAGTTCTAAAATGTACAAAAGATATTGTGAAATGAAAAGAAATTGTTCAAAAGGGAAGAGGAGGCAGATGGGTAAAAGGAGAAAGGACAATAGTGAAAAAAGAAACAATGCAAGTCAGTTATACTAATAGTGTCTCTTAGTTCAATAAAAAGAAAGGTGCATGCTGATATGAGAAAAAAATTTTATATCCAAAACTTGTTCCCTGAGCAACTACTTTAAAAGTAACAACATGTAATGTATTAACTATTGTTACTCTTATAATTTTGTTATGAATTTTTGTTTTGCCTTTTTTCCATAAAATGAAAAAAGAAAAGCACAAGGCACTAAGGCACTTCAACTTCTTTTTCTTTAACTTAGGAAAATTATATTCAGGAGCATATGAGATAGGTAATCCTCTTTTATCCACTTTCACTTCTAAAATGATATTTTTAAATATCATAAGACACGCAAAACATGCAGACTGGTAGTTTATGGGTGAGCACACACTTCACTTTCACTGAAACTGTCTATGTCCACAGATACAGCAGCTGTGTCATCACGTACAATGTACAAACTAAATGTAGGTCATGTGATTATGTCACTGAGGAATCGCTAGTCTAAGCAAGTAGAAATGTCTGCACTGGTCCTGAAAATAATCATTACAGTCAAAAAGATTTTCTTCCAAAAACCCACACTGACAAAAGTAGACATTTATCTGAAATGATACTTATACTATTATGCTACAATAGTAAGAACCACAGCGAAACCATCACACTAATACAGTGTGCATTCTTTGACTAATTAGAATACGTATCTTTATTCCCACTATGTTCACTTTTTGTTTTTGGAAACTGGGAATAAAATGACCAACATAAGCTTCACTTCAAAAATTTGGTTCTGGTTAATGCCCCAAAGGGGGTGGCCAGCTTGTCTTCTCTCTTCTCTGATTGCCTCCTAGGAAACAAGAGAAAAATATTTGGCCTACTAAAAACAATAGCTGCATTCACTTCTATAGTGGTTTGATGGAGACTCTGCACTTCCATTTACAACTCCCAGTTCATTCAGCTTTTTACTGCCTTCTATCAGTGCATGCACAACTAATCAAAACCAATAGTGGGAGACTAATTTAAGCCAATTAAATCTACTGAAAAAGAAGCAGTTTTTATGGTCCCACCTGCCTAATGTTCCTATCTATTCTCATGCACATGTAATTAATAGGTGTTCTCTACCAATAATTCAAACTTCCAGCAGCACAGAGTACAGTGGTGAGAGTTCTGGTGAATGCCTCTAAGTGAACCAGGACTGAGCTTGGTTCCAGCTGAGACACTAATTAACTATGAAAACTTCAGCATATTAATTCTCTCTAAATTTCAGTTTCCCTATCCATTAACAGATATAATAATGCATAGATCATGAGAACATGATTACATAGAGCTCAATACAGAATAGTTACTCAACTAATGTTAGGTAGAGTGTTTCAGTCATACAAGACGAGTAAGTTCTAGAACTCTTTACAAATATAGCACAGTATATATAGTAAGCAATTCTGTATTGTTCATTTTAAAAATGTGTTAAGAGGGTAAAACTCATTTTATTACTCTTAACCTCATACATAAAAGCCACTGGAAGCTTTTCAAGGTAGTGGGTATGTTTATTATCTTGATGGTGGTGATGGCTTTATGAATGCACACATATGTCTAAACTCACCAAATCACACACATAAAATATGTGTAGATTTTTGTGTCAATGATACCCTGACAAAGCTGTTTTTAAAGGAAAAAAATACAACCACATAGATGACTTAAGAAGCCTCTACATCAGAACATCCTACATGAAACACAGAGTAAGCCAAGAGAACTAGAAAGCTGTGGAGTCACCACTTGCTGCTTTGTCTAACTGAAAGAAGTCCATCTCCTTTTCCTCTACCAGACTTACATGATTATTTTTTTATGTGTTTGGTACAGTATCTCACTACACAGCTTGTACTCATAGTGATCCTCCTGTCTCAGTCTCCTCAGCATGGGGATTATAGGCATGTGCCACCACACCCAGACTTGGTGGCCAACTCAGTGCACTCCAGTGTGGCATATGGTTCTGTCAATCGAACCCCACTCCCAGGTGCTTAGACCACTGAACTATCTCACCAGCCTACCCAATTCTTTGTTCACAACTCAGCTTGGCTTGTTGTATTACAAGACTGCAGATCACCCCTCCTGAGGCAGCCCAACCCGGCTGCATGAGTGAAAACTTACACCACACTCTTGAGACCCCTCCAGACACATTCCAATCCCAGGCCTTGTGTGTATGTGGAAGACCTTCTGTATTCCCCTGTGCCCACCTGACCTCTCTGGACCAAGCCCAGGCCCCCCACATGAGTGAGAACTCCCACCACACTCTCCAGATCTCTCCACCCATCTGGAGCAAGCCCAGTCTTGCCAAGTGAGTGAGACCTTCCACCGCCCTCTCAGGACCCCTCCAGACCCAACCAAAGCCCAGGCTCTGCAAGTTTGTGGGAGAGCTTCCAAGCTCCACTGTGCCCCCTGGACCACTCCAGACCCAGCCCAGGACTGGCATACAGCCCTGGGCTGAAACTCGTAGCTGAAGTCCCTGCAGAGAGACTAGGGGCCAGAACCAACCAACTGATCTAGAAGCAAAACATCTTTGCAAAGGGAAAAAACAGTTTCACTTACAACACCTTCAGCAGGAAGGAGCTAAGCACATCAGCCAGACCCTAGTCAGGCACAAGTGGATGGACTCAAATGTAGTACGTCTGCAGCAGAATTACAGTACGTGCTAAGGTTATGACTACAACAAAGCTCTACACCAAAGGTCAGAGGACAGTGCTATACAAAATGACAAAGAGAAGGAGCAAATGCAGTCTCAGGTCACCCATAACAAGTGCAGTCCACCCATAACAAGTGCAGAGGACACTAGCATGGAAGAAATTGGGAATCACACAGCTGAAATGTCTGACTCAATAGCAACTGAGGGAAAGAAACAACTACAGAAAGGTATAGAGCAACTTGGACCTGAAATAAAAAAATCTCTAAATTAATAGCATTTGAAGTAAAGAATTAAATGCAGAAACGTATAGAGAAAATCAGACCAAAACTAATCTCTGTACTAAAAGAATTAATAACTGTTTCTGCAGAAGACATTGATTAAGAAAAACAGAAATTAGAAAAATGATGAACAATGCAAGAAAGAAATAGATTGCATGAAGCAGAGTCAAAGAAATAGAGGAATTCAAAAGCTCAGTCACAAGCTTGCAAAACTGTTTGAGTGAAAGTGAAGATAGGGTTTCAGATCCTCAAGACACCATTGCAGCCAGTGAAGTGGTAGGAAAAGAGCTCTTAAAAACAAATAAGATGCAGGAAAAAATAATCTATCACCTGAAAGATAATGCAAAGATGAATAACATGAGACTAATAGGCATCAATGAGAAAGGAGAACTCAATACAAATGATATAAAAAGAATATGGGCAGAAGTAATAGCAGAAAACTTCCCAAATGTGAGGAAACAATCTGATATTCAGGTAGCCAAAGCATGTAGAACTCCAAATAACTTCAACCCACCTAAAAACACACAAATATACAATAGTCAAGATCCCAGAAATCTAGCACAAGAATAATATACTGAAAGCCACTAGAGAAAAGAAACAGATCACATTTAAAAGAAAACCCATCAGAATAATGGCAGACTTCTCTTCACCAACCATAAAGGCAAGAAGGGCATGGAGCAGAGTACTTCATGTCCTCTATGAAAACAAATTCCAGCCCAGACTACTATACCCTGCAAAACTCTCTTTCAAGTT
>NW_004524797.1:3787629-3793837 GCF_000260255.1 Octodon degus | reverse complement strand
TCAATTACAACCATTAATATAAATGGATTCAATTCACCAATTTGAAGAAATAGACTGGTGCAGTGGATTAGGAAACAAAATCAAGCAATATGCTGTATACAAGAAACACACTTCATTCATAAAGAAATTCATAGGTTGAAAATCAAAGGATGGAAAACAATAATACATGCCCCAGCACCTCAGAAAAAAAGCAGGGGTAGCAATACTGTTCTCAGAAAGTCTCAACTTCAAACCAAGAATGATCAAACAAAATTAAGAAGGCCACTATATGCTGGTTAGGGGAAAAATTCAAAAAGAAGTGGTAACACTGATAAATATGTATGCAGCAAACATGGAAAAGCCCAAACATATGAGACAAATCTTAATGGACATGAAAAACTCTAGTATCCAACACCACAATCTTAACAGGAGACATTAACATAACCTTATCCCAAAAAGATAGGTCAAGCAGACAAAAAAAAAAAAGCAAAGAGAGCAGAACTGAACCAGAGCTTCAAACAAATGGACCTTCTTGACATATACAGAGTGTACCATGCAACCACAGCTGAATACACTTTTTTTCAGCTGCACATGGGGAATTTTCTAAAATCAACCACACACTACTCCATAGGTCATGCTTAAGTATATGCAAGAAAACAGAAATTATCCCATGCATATTATCTGACCACAATGCAATGAAACTGGAAATAAATGATAAAAGAACCCAGAAAAAAAAGAAATACATAGAAATTAAACAACACTCTACTCAGCAACCAATGGGTCACAGGTGAAATTAAACAAGAAATTCAACAATATCTACAATTCATTGAAAGTCAAGCACAACTTATCAGAATTTATGGGATGCGAGGAAAGCAGTTCTCACAGGGAAGGTTTACAGCTGTAAACTCACACATTAGGAAAACAGAACAGGAACAAATAAACACCCTATTGCTGCACCTTCAACATCGAGAAAAGGAAGAGCAAACCAAACCCAAAGCCCAAATACAGGGAAAAAATCATAAAGATTAGACCAGGAATGAATTCAATTGACATGAAGAAAACTCTTCGAAGAATTAATGAATCAAAAAGCTGGTTCTTTGAAAGATTAAATAGAATTGATAAGCCTATAGGTAACCTCATCAAAAAGAGGAAAGAAAAAATTCAAATACAGGCAATAAGGAATGAAAAGGGTATATTACCACAGATCCAGTGGAAATTCAGAAGATTATCAATAGCTACTTTGAGAATCTTTACTTTAACACAATAGAAAACATAGAAGAAATGGACAGATTTCTAGAAAGGTACAAATTAACAAAACTGAATCAAGAAGATATACCAACTGTCAATAATGCAATAACACCCAATGAAATAAAAAATGCAATAAAAAACATACCGACAAAGAAAAGTCCAGCTCTAAATGGATTCACAGCTGAATCCTACAAGAAATTTACAGAAGATATAATCCCTATACTCCCAAACTCTTTAATGAAATTGAAAGGGAATCAATCCTCCCAAAAACATTCCTGGAAGCAAGTATTGTACTGATACCAAAATCAGGGAAATATCCAACTACAAAAGTGAACTACAAGCCAATCTCCCTCATGAACATAGATGCAAAAATCATCAGCAAAATCCTAGAAAGTATAATACAGAATCATCAAGAAGATTATACACCCTGTTCAAGTAGGATTCATCCCAGAGATGCAAGCATGGTTCAATAAATACAAATCTATAAATGTAATACACTACATCAGTAGAGCCAAATCTAAAAACCACATGATGATCTCAATTGATACAGAAAAAGCTTTTGACAAAGTCCAGTGCTCATTCATGTTCCAAGTCCTACAGAAAATTGTGATAGATGGCATCTACTTCAATCCAATAAAAGCCATCTATGACAACCCAATGGCTAACATAATTATAAATGGGGAAAACTGAAATCTTTCACTCTCAGATCTGGTACAAGACAAGGATGTCCTCTATTACCCCTTCTATTCAATAAAATTCTGGAATCATTAGCTAGAGCCATTAGAAAAGAGTGAGAAATTGAATAAAAATAGGTAAAGAAGAAGTTAAGGAAGTTAAGTTATCATTATTTGCAGTTGACATGATAATTTACTTGGAAGACCAAAAAAAAAAAAAAAAAAACTCCACCAAGAAGCTCCTTGAACTGATACACAAATTCAGAAGCATAGCAGGATACAAAGTCAGTACTCAAAGGTGAATACATTCCTCTACAGAGATAACAAACACACTGAGAGGGAAATTAGAGAAACAAAACCTTTTAAAATAGTGCCATGGAAAATGAAATACCCTGGAATTAATCTAACAAAAGAAGTCAAAGATCTTTTCAAGGAAAATTATAGTACTCTGTAAAAAGAAATTGTGGAGGATTTCAGAAAATAGAAAGATATTCCCTGCTCCTTGATAGGAGGAACCAATATTCTGAAGATGGATATACTCTCAAAATGACAGCACAGATAATGCAATCCCTATCAAACTACCACCAACATACCTCATAAATCTGGTGAAATCATTCCTAAAATTTATTTGGTACCAGAAAAGACTTAGAATAGCAAAGGCAATCCTGTCCAACAAAGATAGGGCAGAAGGCATTACAGTTTCTGACTTGAAATTATACTACAAAGCTACTGTGATAAAATCGGCATGGTACTGGCAACAAAATACTCTAAGGATCAATGGACTAGATTAGAAGATGCACAAGCCTCTAGGAACACACTCAGCCTCCTTATCTTCAACAAAGGGGCCAAACATGCTTACTGGAAGAAAGATAGCCTCTTTAACAAATGGTGTGCAGAAACTGGCTCTCTAGATGTCAAAAACTAAAACTTCACCCAGATTTATCACCATACACTAAGATAAAGTCAAAATGGATTAAAGATCTAAACATTAAAACAGAAACACTAAATCTCCTGGAAGAGAAAGTATAAGGAACTATTGAAGACATAAGGTTAGGCAAAGAGTTCATAAACAAAAATCAAATCACATGGGCAATACTTGAAAGAATTAACAACTGGAGCCTCCTCTTACTGAGAAGTTTTTGCACGTCAAAAAAAATTACCAACAAAGTGAAAAGAGAACTCACAAATTTGGGAAAATTTCTGACTAATAAGCACTCAGACAAAGGTCTGTTCTCTAGAATTTATAAAGAACTAAGCAACATTGGGCCCCGAAATTTAAAGACCCAATCCAGAAATGTACATCTGAAATGAACACACACATCTCAGAGGACGAAATTAAAGAAGTGAATAAATTTATGAAAAAATTCTCCACATCACTAGCCATCCATGAAATGCAAATTAAAACAACATTGAGACACCATCTCTCACCAAAAGAATGGCTATCATAAACAAATCAACCAACAAATGTTGGAGAGGCTGTGGGGAAAAACGAACCCTTGTCCACTGCTAGTGGGAATGTAGACAGATGCAACCATTATGGAAATCAGTGTGGAGACTCCTTAAAAAACTAGGACTGGAAATCCCATTCAAGCCAACCATCCCCCTACTGTGAATTTTTCTGGAGAAACTGAAAATGTCATATCATAGTGATATCTGTGTACTTATGTTTATAGCAGCACAATTTGTGATAGCCAAATCTTGGAAACAACTAAGATGCCCATCATCTGAGGAATGGATGAAAAAGATGTGGCATTTTTATACAATGGAGTATTACTCAGCTATGAAACATGATAAACTCAAAGCCTTTATATTTAAGTGGATGGCACTTGAAGATATACTCTTAAGTGAAATAAATGAGGCCCACATGTATAAACATCGTATAGTCTCCCTAGTATAAGAACTCAAAGAAGAAATAAAAATAGAAAGGCATAATACAATTAAAAGGAAAGCAAGAACTTGAGGATTAGACAATGAAGAGAGGGCAAGGAGGAAAGCTAGGAAACATTACAGAAGCAAAGCCATGCATTTACATGCACAAAACAGGTAAGGAAATGATCCTGAGGATCTTCAGCTGTTTTTGAAACTAGCAGTTTCTTGGTAAGATTCTCACCCTGACTAACAATATATGCTGATATCTATGAAATAAACAACTGCACTGAAGATAGTAATGTGTAATGGTAGTGTCATTCTTGGAATGGCTGTCATTCTGGTCTTCTAAATATGTACTGCTTGTCATGACATACAAATTACCACCATACTGTCTCTCAAGTAAATGTTTGTTTTTTTTTTTTTAAAAAAAAAGGGTAATAAATAAAAACGAGAAAAGAAAAAAATGTCACAGGACTGTCTTGCTACAGTGCTCTATATGGTTAAATTTCTAATTTTTTGTGTAAAATATGTAACTGTTTATTCCTATTTTTTAAATATTTTTTAAAATTTTTTTCTTCATATTCTGTAGGGACTTGAAATTTAACACATCAATACTTGATGGAAAATACCTGTTCCATCTTATGCCTAAGATGTTTGATATTCAGACAGATAGTGAGGTTAAACCCAGCTGACTTGGCATAGGGTAATAATATCATTAAGCCTCTCTTCTGGAGGGTTAACAACCTAAGATTACAGACCAAAAATTAAAGAAAATGAAAAGCTGCAAGGACAGCCTACGTTTTGGCCCTAGCCTTTCAAGGTCAGTGAAGACTCAGGACATAGGAGAACCTGTACTGTAGCATCCTTTAACTCAGTTGCATCCCAAATTTTCTGATAGAAGAGATTATGGGGTCATAGAGGAAAGTGATCAGTGATGCAGAGAGTGCCTAAGATGAGTCACCTGGAAAGAAAACATTCTTTCAGGCTTTCACAGAGAGAAAATTGGCCAAGCAATGGCCGTGACTCATCCACATGGCTGACAAAGAATCTACAAACTGCAGTACAGTGTTTCAGGATAAATCTTGAGGGGATTTGATTGAATTTATCAGATATAAAAGTTATATTTCTTGTTATATAGGTATTGCTTTATCTTGGTCTTTAACATCCAGCAGAAAAGTATAAACATAAAGTACAAAAAGTAAAGCCATATTAATATGCTGAGCTGTAAAAGGCTCAAGTCAACAACTTCTGACATTGCCAGTCTTATAGTAAAGCCACTACTATTATGCATTATTGGACTATATTGGAATGTTTTACTGAATTCATGCACCTACAATACTTAAATGATAATGGAATATCCTTCTCTGACAAAACTAAACAAAAAAGGGGGATACAAATAAACGACCATTTGGTATTTGTATATTCAAAACAATTAGGATAGATATACAGCTACATTCTCTTAATTCAGTGAATAGAGACATTTGTTCTAATAGTGTTTGTGGACAGGATATCATATCATGACTGCATTTTGTACAATGAATAACCACTAAGACAACAATATGCAGTGTATTAATTATTGAAATTGTGCTAGTAATCTGTTTTGAAACTCTCATTGCTATTTGTTTCTCAAAATTATTTTTAAGGAAAACAAGACTGCAGACCCTGTTATGATAGCACTCTTTCAACAATGCAGAGAAAATAGATATATTTTTTCTCTTCATTAGATTTTTTATTTTTAAGGTATTTTTTTCTTTTTTCTTTTAATTTTTTCTTACCTTCACATTTTTATTTTTCATTTTGTTCTCTGTATTTTTGCTTCTTCTTTTTCTGATTTTCTTTAACTTTTATCTAATTCTATTAATTTATTTTACTCTTTAAGAAGATCCATTACCTCAATTTTATCTCCTATTTCAATCTCTTAATTTTTCAAATCTTACTATTTTAATTCTCCCTTTCCCTACCCTCATCTTTAGCAGTATATCATAAAACATTATCAAACTTCAGATATTTAACTGTATGCTATTTTGGTGTCTTTTTTTATTGATTAGGGAAGTATAGTTGACACATTTCGAGGATATTTACAATATGCCAATATTTGGTTTCTCATACTATTGATCTCTTTTTGGCATACTAGCATGCCAATAACCACTTCGTGTTTGACGTTGTTACTGCTGATTTAATTGGTCTGCAGAGTGGCATAACATCTTTTATTGGTTGAATTGAACTCCATAAAAATATGCTGAAACCCTAACATCCATTAATGTGACCTTATTTGGGATAAAGACATTAGAGTTGCTCTAATCCAATTTGACTTGTGTCTTTATAAAAAGGTAGAAAGTTGGACACAGACATTTACAGAACAAAGATGCTGTGAAGACATAGGAATAACACTGTCTTCAAGTTAGACAATAAATGAGGCTACTGAAAGTGAGGAAAAG
>NW_004524797.1:3785883-3786954 GCF_000260255.1 Octodon degus | reverse complement strand
ACTACTTGGTACTCTGTTGTAAGTGTCTAGTAGGATGTGTTTCTTTTTACAAAGGAAAAAGCATAACTTTTACACATACACATGCACGAACACATACAGGCACACATGAACATAAAACACCAGAAAGTTGACACTTCCTAAGCTATAGACCACTCAAAAGACTAATCAGAAGGAACAGTTGGGCCAGCAAGATAGCTCAGCAGTCTAAAGCACCTGCTTAGGCAAGCTTAGGCAAGCCCAGGGACTATGGTTCAATCCTCAGCACCACATGCCATGCCAGCCCAGCCACCAGGGCACACTGAGCTGGTCACAAAAAATGAAATGAAATGAAATGAAATAATGAAATGAAATAATGAAATGAAATGAAATGAAATGAAATGAAATGAAATGAAATGAAATGAAATGAAATGAGAAGGAGCAGTAGTCACATCATGGCCAGTAGGAGTTACTGCATTGACATATTGGGATAGGAAAACACAAGAAATGGGAAAAACTGTACCTGCCAAGTGGAAACTGCTTGTATTTGTTCTCAATACACTTGAGACATTGTACCACTGCCAATTCTGAAAACTACCAGAAAAGAATGGAGGATTTTGCAGGGACTCATGACAGCAACTGGGAGGAGTCAGAGAAACCATAGTAAAAATTAAAATAATAAAGATCATGTAAGCTTCTTGGAAAAATTAATTTAAAAAATAAATAAAGCAACAGGAATATTACATCTTCAACCCTCTATCAATGTTTGATCCAGGAACTCGAGTTGGAAGAGGAGAGTCCGGTCTCAAAATGGAGGTAAAACCGCTGCCCGGTCGCACCCAGCCCGACTCCGGCCATTGCCGTCGCCGCTGGGGGTAGGAGGGCCATGATCCGAAGGAGCCAGAGCAGTTGAGGAAGCTGTTTATTGGTGGTCTGAGTTTTGAGACTACCGATGATAGTTTAAGAGAACATTTTGAAAAATGGGGCACACTCACAGATTGTGTGGTAATGAGAGATCCTCAAACAAAAGCTCCAGAGGCTTTGGTTTTGTGACTTACTCTTGTGTTGAAGAGGTGGATGCAGCAATGTGTGCTC
>NW_004524797.1:3783548-3784875 GCF_000260255.1 Octodon degus | reverse complement strand
TCCCAAATGCATTAGAGGAACTGTAAAAATCTGCCACAGAAGAAATGATGATCCATAGTCAGAAAAGTTACTGTAGCTTAAACAGGAAACCCTTGTCGTTCAGGACTGTCATAGCCACAGTTTGCAAAAAGTGCAGCTATTGATTAATGCATTTTAGTGTCAATTAGATGTACATTCCTGAGGTCTTTTATCTGTTGTAGCTTTGTCTTTTACTTTCTTTTCATTGCATCAGGAATATTGCCCTGTAAATTGTGGTAGTGGTACCAGGAATAAAAATTTAAGGAATTTTTAACTTTTCAATATTTGTATAGTTTAGTTTTTCTACACTTTAGTACAGAAACTTTAACAAAATGCAGTTTTGAATGTGTTTCCTTGTGTTAATAAGTAAAGATCATTGTCAATTACTATTTTGCATGAATTTTGCTAAAGTTAACTGTAAAGAAACACCTACTGACTTGCAGATTAAGAGGAAAAAAATCTATTCTCCCATTTCAAACCATGATACAAATGGGCCCTGACATGTGGAGAGAATAGACATTTGTATGTTTGCAATGTGTGTTTTAGATAAAATAGGATTGGCTATTTAAATTAGCATATTTGTGAATTTAAAAGCATTAAGATTACTTCAAATGAAAAAAATCTCAAAATTCTTATGGTTTTGTGCATTTTCTTTCAAAATGTATTCATGATTTTTAGTGTATTAGATTTGCTGAGTCCTAGCTGTGTTTATAACATCTCCATTCTGCGTTTACCTTGGTCACATTTAAACTGCTGCCTAGCATTCGGGTAAAAAGGAATGTCTACTGCCCTCTACTAAATTCTGGAAATGGGTAGTGGATGTTTGTCTTCTACATTAAACCATTTTTTAGATACAGACCCACTATGCCTGCTATGTCTAAGCAAATTAGTGGACACTTGGTTTTGATTTTTCTTTTCAAAGCACACAAGAGGCCCAGTTTTAAATCTTGAGGTTCTTCTTTTTTCCCTTCTCCCAATGCAAACATTCAGAGCAAGAGAATGAAAATCATGCATTATTGAATCCTTAACTAGCTGGCATGCTTTCTCCTGTTTTTTACCCTACATGTCTTATTGAATGAAACCAAGGATAGTTTAAATATAATTGTTCAAAACCATTTAATGCAGCAGAAATGTAGCGCAGTTGCTTAGTACAAACATCACACTCTTCCCCAAGACCTGGATTCAAATTTGGATAATCTTCAAGTTGTTAAATTCCCAAAGAACACATTGTGTTACTCCTTGTGTATATTTTAACCTAAATCATGTTGCTGTGAGTTGTCAATTTGTTTGGAAGACCCTGGTTTAGAAG